>NC_087309.1:79502036-79846707 GCF_015220805.1 Pogoniulus pusillus
GGTGAGAGATGGTCAAAGTACAAGTATGGTGAAGCCTGGCAAATTGACTACATCACTTTACCTCGATCTTATTCTGGCAAGCAGCATGTGCTAGCGATGGTAGAGGCCAGCACCGGATGGCTGGAAACCTATCCAGTTCCACATGCTACTGCACGTAACACCATTCTTGGCTTGGAGAGACAGATCATGTGGAGACATGGAACTACAGAGAGAATCGAGTCAGACAATGACACTCATTTCAAGAACAATCTTGTGAAAAACCGGGATAAAGAGCACGGAATGAGTTGATTTACCACATACCCTACTATGCACCAGCTTCAGGGAAAATTGAGCGCTATGATGGTTTGCTGAAAACCACCCTCAAAGCCATGGGGGGTGGAACTCTGAAAAACTGGGACAAACATTTAGCACAAGCTACCTGGTTAGTAAATAGTAGAGGTTCAGTAAACAGAGCAGGACCTGCACAATCAGATTTGGTCCAAACAGTAGACGGTGATAAAGTTCCTGTTGTATGTGAAAAGAATCTGTTAGAGAAAACTGTTTGGGTATTTTCGCCTTCAGGCAAAAGGGAAGCCTGTCCGAGGGGTGGTGTCTGCTGAAGGTCCTGGTCACACCTACTGTGTAATGCAGGAGAATGGTGAAATCCAGTGTATTCCACAGAGAAATCAAACCTTAGCTGAGAGAGTCTAAATTCAGAGTGTATAATCAAGCTGTTAGAAGTTTTCTGTTCTAGGTGCCATCGGCGTCCAACATTGAAAGTATCTACAAGAGAATCTACAGTATGTGAGCACGAACCCAACATTGCCTGGGAGTCCCTGCTTTTGTCTCATCTGTGAGGAGACAAACTGTTCTGAGCTTTTGAATCACCTACATCTGAGATAGCTGGAATGAAGTGTGAACTGAACTTGCAAATATTGTTTTAGTGTAAATATTGGTTTAGATTAGATCAGATAATTCTCTGCAATACTCTGAGTGAAGTAGACAGGGGTGGATTGTGCTAGTTTGAAGCAGGCTAGAAAGTTTCGGTGAGAAATAGTGGATATTTTAGCTGTGAAAATGAAAACAATTGTGGTGTCAACTTCCCTCACAGTCTCGCTGAGAGGTATGGGAACAAGAAAGTAAACATTAGATAACACTTTTTGCCATTTTTTAATTCATCTCTCGGGCTGGGATTTAACTGAGATGCATCTCCCTAACATCTCCTGCCACTCATCTTTGCTTCTTAACCTCTTGGCTGAACCTCTCTTCTTTCTTAGGATTGGGGTAAGGTTGAGAGGGGCAGGAGGAAGGTGCAGGGGTGGTTGAGAGCCCGTCCTGGGACTCAGGTTTCTGGGAGGGTAGCTGTGCTTCTGTATTATTTTTACCTTGTATATTTCTGTCTATAACTGTATATACTGTAAATATCTGCTTGTATATTGTGCTTGCTGTAAATAAATAGCTTCATTTATATTCCCAGAGTCCGACTGAGTTACCTGGGATACCTTCTAAAGTGTGTGTGGGGCGGATAACAGCCAAACCACCACATCATTTCATACTAGGTTCAATAACCCAGCTAATCAACAGCCCAATTCCAGTGTGGGCTTCCACTCGTGTTGGCCCACATGTGGGAAAGGGCATTTTGCTGTTACCCTCCTCAAGCTCACAGAGTAAGGGTGGGAAAGCAGTTTTTGCACCTTCTTCTCCCATGCAAGCCCACAGAGTGAGAGGGAGAAGAAAAGAATTTGGAGTACCCCAGAACATATTCACAAAATACAAAGTAGTAGTCGAAACTTGAAAAAGACTTTTCAATGACTAGTCAAGTCAATTTCAGAAATTGATACCATAATGAATGTGTTGAGTAATGAGGACAAAAGTTATATAGCTAGAAAACATTTAGGTCTGAACTGAAAAGTGCGGGTTTCATGTTTATGTCGTATTCGTCTCCATTAGCCTATAAATTCTATCAGAAATACTACCCAGAAGTATATATGCATTGCATATAAAATTGGTTTTAAGGTAATCATTATGGAACAGGTACGGAACAGTTATTAAAACAAGCTATGCATAATTACATGTATATTCCAGTAATTGTTGCAAAAATATGCTTGAAACAACGTATGCATTTTTTTTTTCAATCTTTCTTTTAAAATTCAAAAATTGTAACATAATAATTTGTTCTGATAAAAATAGAATACTGTGGAGAAAAATAAATTACCAAGAATTCTGAAATTGTCTGAAAAGTCACAATCCTATTTGTAAATAGTAAAGCAGGACAAAAGATGGGAAAGATTGTTAAACTATTGTCACAAGGACATAGAGAAGTGAAAACGATGAAAGTGATGAGAACTCTGTGTATATATGTGTGCATATATGCACATAAGAGTTGAAGAGAGATTTAATGAGTAAGACAAATGGTATGGAAAAAGTAACTAGTTCTTTTATGGTAGTATTGGAAGTAAGCAAATAACATAGCCAGCCTGTATCTGATGTGCTGATAAAAAAATATAATAGGCAACTATATTAAAAGACAAAGATGAAAAACTTGGTAGAGATTTCTCTTCTTTATTTGAAATGCTTCATCACAGTTAAATGTCTTTGTCTATGTCTAGAAGAGATCTCTTCTAGTAAGATTTCTTGTCATAGATTGTGGCCAGAAGAATGAGTGAAGAGTCTGAACAAAGTAGCTGTGCATTCTCCAACCACCTACATCTCAGCCTTCTCTGAAAACAATTTGGCTACTACGTTATTCCTGACTCTTACTATATTTTCTTTGATTTACCTGTTTGATCTGTTCTTGAATCGTTCACAAGTATCATCCATGAAGTCTCTGGGACTTAAAGGTCAGTGTTACAATCACATAGGACAGAAAAATTAAATACTTGACATGAGCTGACTGAGATTCTTTGTACTCAGATTCTTGAAAAGTAGCAGTTAAGGAACTTCACCAATGTTTATTACCAGTATTTATTTAACTAAGGAAATAACATAAATACATAAGCTTTCATTTCTGTTGGAGAGGACCTTTAAGATTATCAAGTCGAGACCACTAACTACCAAATCTGTTGTGAACTCATGTCTCTTAGCAATACATCTATGTGTCTTTTTAACACCTCCAAGGACAATGACTCCATGGCTTCTTTGAGGAGCCAATTACAGCATTGGATATCCCTTTCAGTGAAGATATTTCTTTCGCTATCCAGTCTAAACCTCCCCTGATGCAACTTAATGCCATTTCTTCTCATCTTTTCACTTTTTACTAAGGAGATGAGACCATCATTCACCTCATTGCAACATCTTTTTAAGTAATTGTGGAGAGCGATAAGGTCTGCCCTTGCCCTCCTTTTCTCCAGATGAAATATTTCTACTTTCCCCAGAAGACTTGCTCTCTAGACCCTTCACCAGTTTCATTGCTTTCTCCTGCACCCTCTCCAGAACATCAATGACTTTATTGTAGTGAGGACTGCAAAACTGAATAGTACTCAAAATGTATCCTCACAGCATTGTGTACAGGGAGACAATCGCTTTCATATTCCTTCTGGCCACACTATTCCTGACACAGGCCAGGATGCTGTTGACCTTCTTGGTCACCTGAACACAGCACTGCCTTATGTTCAATATCTAAACACCAACAGCCCCAGACCTTTCTTTAGTGGGCAGTCTTCCAGCCATACTTCCCCAAAACTGTAATGTTGTATGGGGTTATTGTGGCCTATGTGCGGGATCCATCTCTTGGTCTTGTTAAATCACATGCAATTGGCTTCATCCCACTGATCCAGCCTGCTCAGATCCTTCTTTAGACCTTTTATGCAAAAAAAGACCAACAGTCCCATTGAATCTGGTATTGTATGCAAATTTACTCAGAGTACCTTCAATGCCCTCATCTCCATTTGGCTCCATACACTTGTGTATTGTCTATGCGGTGAAGCATGTAGCTCGTCCTCCTATGGATTCTCTCCAGCAGATCCCTGTCTGTTGAGCATTGTGAAACTCAAAACCAGACACAGTATTCCAGCTGTGGTCTCAGGAAGACAGAGTAGAGGCAGAGGAGAATCTCCCTAGACATGCTGGACACAATTCTGTTAATGCTCCCCTAGCTGATGTTGGCCCTCTTGACCACAAGGGTACATTGCTGCCCTACAGATAATTTATTGTCCACTGGGACTCCAAGCTCTTTTTCCATGGAGCTGCTGTCCATCAGAACAAGCCCTAGACTATACTCCTGCCTGCTCTTATTCCTCCCCAGATGCAGGACTATGAGCTTGTCCTTATTGAACTTCATGAGGTTCACCTTCATCCAGCTCTTTGGCCTGTCCAGATCTTGCTGGATGGCAGCACAGCTTGATGGAATATCAGCCACCCTCTTCGGTTTCATACCACCAGCAAACTTGCTGAGGGTACACTTAATCCCCATTTCCAGGTTATTGATGGAGATATTGAACAAAACTGGACCCAATATTGATCCCTCAGGAACACCACCTGTCCACAGGATTCCAACTGGACTCTGTGACAGTGATCAGAACTTTCTAAAGTCTTGTTGACCCAGTTACCAATACACTTCACTGTCCAATCATGTAATCTATTTTTCTTGACTTTACCTATAAGAATGTTATAGGAGACAGTATCAGGTAAAGTATCAGGAATTCTGGCTTGAGTTATCTGAGAGACTTCTACAAAGGCATGCTCAAATGGACAGATGAAGGGAAAGCAGTGAATATCATGTAGTTTTCTACCCTACTATCTTCAATAATTAATTTGTTTGATTACAAAACTGATTTCTAAGGGACATTCACTGTTATGGTTCAGTTTCTCAAGGTAATTTTATTTTTTGTTTCTAAATACTCTCTTTCCTGTGAAAACTGTAGCAAAGCTACCTAAAGAGCTTCATATGTGAAGGAAGTGCCAAGTGACCTATAAATGGATATATATCATTAATGTGAATTATTTCTGTGTTGCTGTGTTTCATTGCACCCTGACTTTTTTTTTTTTCTGAATAAGCTACATAATGATATAAAGTCTTTGATGATAGAGATTATACTGCAGCAGTAAACATTAAAATGAACAAATTTTATTCATACAGGGTAGTCTGAGCTCATAGATAAATAGTTATATTCCAATTCAAAGCAATACATGTAGGTTTATAGAAGAGCTTATTCCAATATAATTTCACAAAGACAGATTATTAAACAACATCTGTTAAAAAATTGTCATGGAAGGTAGCAGGCCCCTGTTGTACATGCTACAGTGTCTCACATTGAAAGCCAAACTATCTCAAACCAAAACAATATTCCTATCTGCCTGCATGAACTGCAGTACCCATGAGAAGATTCCTCCCTAGGAAGGGTAAAAGGTAAACATTGGCTTTGTTTTGGTTTTGGGGGATCTTAGTTCCCATGTACGCTGACCACCTGCCAGGGGGCTGATCTCTGGGTGGTCTTACAGGTTGTTTATGGTAAGAATTGTCCAATTATGTGAATTGATTATAATTTTGTACCAATCTGTAAAAATAATGTAAAGTTGCCTGAACTGGCTAAGCACACCCCTTTCAAAGAATATAAAATGGGGCATTTTGCCTTAGTCGGGAGCACTCTAGCATTCTAGCACTCTAGCTCTAGCTCTCTCGCTCCTATCTGCCTCTGCACCCTCTCAACGCTGCTGAAGGACACACTGCCTGCTCAGCCTGCTTGGCACGAGACCAGCGGACGCTCGATCCTCTGAAGCCAGGGCTTGCCTGGGCCCGATCCTGCAGAGGGATCGGACAACGCCCTGAAGTTCATAAACACTTTGAAACTCTGCTGAACTGCTTTGAACAGTAAGTAACCAACAAACTTTTACTTAAAGACTGAGCAACTTATTGAGACTCAAAGAACTCTCTTAAAATCACAGACTCTCCTTATTTTGCCATTTTCTGCATTTTACCTGTGACCGCGGATCAAAGAACTTACATGGAATAGTTTTAGATAAGTTTGGGGAAGGGGATTTTCCATATTATAGCAATAAATCATTTAATCTTTACAAATCAGCCTCGCATGTTCTTCCCCATAAATTCTCTAAAACTGCATTCCACAACAAACATAAAAGAGGAATATAATTTTGTTCTTTGTCTGGGTTCTCAGCTAAAATAAACCAATATCTATTATGTCTCTTCAGAGCTTCTCTAAAGTGTATTGTTTTCTAATATGGAATAAATTCTCTGTACAGAAATTAATTAATGGCATCAGATTTATTTGAAAAAAAAATTGAATTCCTGAAGTGATGATATTAAAAGTATGACAAGAAATTAAACTACTATCATTATGTATTGGAAAATACATTTATCAAAATATTTGTCCTGCTCCTTGAATGAAGTGAGTTACTATTTTGGTATTTGTGTTGAAAACAGCAAATAGAAACAAATGACAGTTTGGAAAAATAAAGACCTCAACAGTTATGAAATATGTTGTTAAATATGGAAGCAGTGATGGACTAACCTTTCATGGTTAGTGATGGACTAACCTTTCATGCTTTGTTGTTATAAACTAGCTCTAGAATGATGCATGCTATGATGCAACATTTTTTTTAGGTCTTAAATATAATTGATTGTGTCACTCTTATGGCTTGGGAGTTACCTGCCCCTGCACTCACCAGACTAGACTCATAGCATGGGAGTTAAGGAAGCTATATTTACACATTATTACAATTTACAATCTTATATATAGAGAATATGCACAGATATTCAGTTGTATACAAGTTAAAGGTAATACAGAAATACAGAATCCTTCCCAAAACAGTCAGACTGCCCAGGAGTCTCCCAACCAATCTCCTCCCCCCTTCCCTCTCTTTCCTTTCTTTCCCTCCCCTCAGAAATAACCAGATCAATCCCCATATAACTGCAGAGATCTGAGGTAAGATGTCAAAAAGATGACAAGGGGGTTAGGGAAGAAAGGTCAAATATGGTTAAAGAATTAAGCAGATGCAACCATACAGACTGACAGAGAGAAGAACTGCGAACTGTCTGAGAAGTGTGTGAGAAGTGAGTTCCTTATCTTATATTTTGATTATTTGCTTCTCTCTCAGCAGAAAAAATGAGTGATATAGGTCACTGTTATTTTCTCCTCACAGCCAAGGATTTACTTTCTTTCTATAAAATGTTCCAGTTAGTCTCAAACCATCACGTTTCCTCTTTTCTCCTCCTGCCCTGTAACTTATATTGCTGAACGTGATGAGATTTAGTACAGTACATCGTTTTAATTGTGGAATCATAGAATGGTTTATGTTGAAAGGGGCATTAAAGATCATCTATTTGCAAATCCTCCACCATGAGCAAGGGCATCTTCCGTTACACCATGTTTCCCAAGGCTTCATCCAACTGCCATGGAGGGGAAATCTACAACATTTCTGAGCAACATGTTTCAGTGCCTCACCATCCCCACTGTAAAGAGCTTTTCCCTAATATCCAGCCTAAATCTAGTTTAAAAACATTGCCCTTTGCTCTGGTTTAAAAGTATTGCCCTTTGTCATAATGCTACATGCCTTTGTAAATAGTCCCTCTACAGCTTTTCTGTAGGCCTTCTTCAGGTGCTGGAAGGCTGCTATAATGTCTCTGCAGATCCTTCTCTTCTCCAGGCTGGACAGCCCCAATTCTCACAGACATCTTTGTGGCCCTCTTCTGGAGCCTCTCCAAGAGTTTCATGCCATTTTTGTGCTGCGGGCCCCAGAACTGCATACAGCACTCCAGATGGGGCCTCACAAGAGCAAAGCAGAGAGGCAGAATCGCTTCACTCCACTGGTCATACTTTTTTTTTGATTCAGCCCAGGACATGGTTGGCAATCTGGTCTGCAAGTGCACACTGCTGGCTTGTGCTGAGTTTTCCATCAACTGACAATCCCAAGTCCTTCTCCTCAGGACTGTTCTGAATCTGCTTATCACCCAGTCTATATTTGTTCCTGGGACTATACTAACCCAGGTGCAGGATCTTGCACTTGGCCTTGTTGAGATTTATGAGATTGGTGTGGGCCCACTCATCAGTAGTGTCAAGGTTCCACTGAATAGCATTCCTTTCCTACAGCACATCAAGTTGACCACAGAGCTTGGTGTCACCTGTAAACTTTCTGAGAAGGTATTCAATCCCACTGTCCCTAATGCCAACAAAGGTGTTGAATATCACTAGTCTCAGTACTGACCCCTGAGGGATGTCACTTCTCACTGTTTTCCATTTGGATATTGATCTATTGACTGCAATTCTCTGAGTGCAATCATCCAACCAAATCCTTATTCAGTGAGCAATCCATCCCTTAAGTCGACATTTTTCTAATTTGATGACTAGAACATTCTGCCAGGCAATGTCCCTTTATACAAGCCCAGGTAGATGATATCACTTGCTCTTCTCTTATCCACTGATATGGTAACTGTCATTAAAGGCCACCAAAGTCATTAGGTATGATTTGCGCTTGGTGAAGCCATGCTAGTTACCACCAATCACCTATTTTTCATTTTCTGTATGCCTTATCAAAGCCTTCAGGAGGATCTTCTTAATGATCTTGCCAGGCTGACTTTCCCATAGATTCCAGAGTCTTTCTTTTTCCCCTTTTCAAAGCTGGGAGTTATGCTTCCCCTCTTCCAGTCATCAAGAACTGTAACAGAGTGCCATGACGTTTTGCAATATGATGGACAGTAGCTTGGCAACTTCATCCATCAGTTCCCTCAAGACCCGTGGGTGGATCTCACAGGTGCCCAGGGATTTGTGCACCTTCATATTCTTTAGATGGTCTTAAATCTGTTCTTAGCCTATAGTGGATGCACACACCCTTTCCCAGTCACTGCCTTTGCCTTCTGGAGCTTGGACAATGAGGCTAGAGTCCTTGTTGATGAAGATTGAGGCAAACTAGTCACTAGTCACTGAACATCTCAACTTTCTCCATATCTCTCATGACTGGGTCTCCATTTTCCTTCTGGAGAGAACTCGCATCTTCAATAGATTTTGTTGCTAATATACCTGAAGAAATTCTTCCCATTGCCCTTTGTGTCCTGTGATGGTTTAGATGTTACCTTCCCCCCCATAATTTGGAAATCAGCCAGACTTGACTCAGACAGCTCTGGAAATTGAATGAAGCTGATTATTCTATGATTTACAGCTTAGCAGAATAGACAAGCAGAGATTTACAGTATATGCATTTATATACAGAAATATACAAGGTAAAAGGTAATATGGAAACACAACTCCCATTCCAGAAACCTGAGTCCCCAGGAGGGGCTCCCAACTGCCCCTTTATCTCCCCCTACCCCTCTCAACCTTACCCCAGTCCCAAGGAAGAATGGAAGTTCAGCCAGCGGGTTAAGAAGCAAAGTGGATTAATTAGAGAAATGGCAAAGAAACGGAGGGTGAGATTAAAGAGAGAGATGCATCTCAGAGCTCCGAGCAGGAGTAGTGAGTGCCTGATCTATGTTTGGATTCTTCTTCCTGTATCTCGCAGCAAGCCTGTGAGTGACCTAGACATCACCATTGTTTGTCTGTAATCTAGTTCTTCTCACCAAAACATTCTAGCTAGCTTCAAACTAGTCCCTAGTGATATTTTATTCTATCTGTGTTTTAGCTTTCCTAACCTCATCTCTGCCTGCTCAGACTTCTTTGTAATCCTCCTACGTGCTCTGCTCTTGTTTCCACTTCCTACAGACACTTCTATTTCGCCTGAGTAAGTCCAGAAGCACATTGTTCATCCATGCCAGCATCCTGACACTCTTGCCTGCCTTCTTTTTTTCTTGAGGAAAAAATCTCCTGAGCTTGCAGGAGATGGTTGTGCTAGTTTGAGGCAGATTAGAATATTTTAGTGAGAAAAAAACAGATTACAGGCTGTGAAAAGGAAACAATGCTGATGTCTACTTCATTCATAGACCTGCTGAGATGTATAAGAACAAGAACACAAAAAGATAGATAAGACAGAGCGGGGGAGTCAGTGTGTGTGTGTCTGTCACAGGGTCTGCCTTGGGCTTCTGTGTAACTAATACTTCTTCTTTCTAACACCCCTTGCAAATTCCCTAACCTCGCCTTGCATGTAAGGCTAACTCTGGGACAAGGTAGAGGGTTGGAAAGAAGCTGGAAGGGTGGTTGGGAGCCCCTCCTGAGGACTGTGGTTTCTGGGAGAGCCATTGTGTTTCTGTATTACCTTTAACTTGCATATTTCTGTATATAGCTGTAAATATTGTAAATATCTGCTTGTATATTATGCTAAGCTGTAAATATAAAGCTTCATTCCTTAATTTCCAACCAGCTGAGTCTAGTCTGGGTGATTTCAGAAGAGTGGTGGGGTAGGTAGCTCCCAAAACATCATAATGGTCCTTGAATTTTGGCAGGATTTCTTGGCCCCATCTTCCCTCCAAGGCTTTATGCCATGACACTTTGTTTGCTTTGTACCCTCTTTGATTCCCTGAGGATCTTAAACTACCATTTCATAGTCACTGCAACCAAAGCTGCCCTTGAGCATGACATTGCTCCCCAGCCCTTACTTGTTGATGAGGATGAGGTCCAGCATATCATCTTTTCTTGTGGGTTCCTTTGCCTTTTGGAGGAAGAGGTTGTCATTGATGCACTCCAGGAACCTCTGAGATTGCTAGAACTTGTGAATATGAAGCTGCTCCTGTCTGTTTGTAGAGTGCCTCAACTGCTCAGTCTTCCTGGTCAGGTGGCCTGTAGCAGGGCCCTGCTATGACATCTCTTTCCCTGCACTTTCCTTTAGTCCTCACCTATAAGTTCTCTGTCACCTCCTCAACTATTCTCTGGTAGAGTACCATGGATTCCAGTTAGTTCTTGATGTAAAGCACAACAACCTCTTGCCTTTTCCACTGTGTCTATCCTGCAGAGCTGGCAAACATCTATTCCTACAGTCCACCGTGTCTCAATGATGCTATTCACAGTCCTGCAGGCATGTGCCTATCTGTAGCTCCTTTTGCTTGTTCCCCATGTTCCATGCATTCATGCAGAGGCATTTAAACTAGGCCTCCATTGAAGCACTTCAAGTGCTCTCTTTCTATGTTGAGATCCAACTCCAGGCCCAGAGATGCCTATTGATTTTATCAGCCTTGATATGGAGTGGATTGAAGATCCTCCAGCAACTCTGGTTTTGAAGCCCTCCTCATGAGGTTGGAAAGTGTGTGTCCAGAGATGTTCTTCCCCTTCTCTGAAAGATGTATTCTGTGAGCCCCAGAAGACCAGATTTACCAAAGAAAGTTCCATGGCTTAGACAGCCAAAGCCCTGTCCATGACTCTATTCCTTCAAGAATTTATTGATTTTCTCCATTCATCCTTTTAAAATCTCTTCCGTTTAACTGAGAGGACTGAGAGGATGAAAAGATAACCTGTGTTCCTGTGTGGAGAGATTTTTGCTAACAGGACATGAAATGATAAACATGAGCAACCCATGCTGGGAAGTGTCCTTGAGTCCATCTTGGGTCTCACATATCAGGTGCTGAGTGGAACCCCCCACATGCAGTTGCAGGGGGTGGAGTGCCAGCTGCATGTGGGCAGAGTTAGCCAGTCCAAGGGGGCTGGGTTAGCCAGCATAGGGGCTGGCCTCATAGAATGTTATTGTAATGTCACCTATCCATGCCATGCTGGTAATCCTGGACCAACTGTGAGCTATCCACATGTACCAATCCTAAACTAAGTTAGTTGTGCAAGACACTTTCAAAAAAGCATATAATTCACTGTAATGCGGAAATAAAGCGGAGAATGACCACCTAACCATATTGGTGACCCAAGACTCATTTTATTCCAGATGCAATGCTGGCACTCCTGAGTCTTTTCCTGCCTCTCCCAATGCTTTGTAGTCCCTCTTGATGTCCTTCAGATTACTCACAGCTGTATCATTGTACCCACAAAAAACAGCACAGGCAGATAGTAGTCGGTAAGGTGTAGAAAGTCTGGCAACTTCTCTATTGAATCCCTGATGGGGGGTCCTGGTAAGCAGCATACCTCTCTAGCTGGTGGGTCAGGATAGCAAAAGGGTGCCTCTGTGCCTCTCACTAGAGAGTCACTCACTACTGTCATCTGATGCTTTTTGTTGGTTGATGTAGTTATGTGACAGGGAGCAGGTCTGGCTACCTTATTTGGATCTGAGGACTTAACCAGAGGCAGGCTCTTTTTCTTCCTTAATCTGCAAAGCTGCAGGAGTACCTCAGGCTTTGAGGGAGTTTCTTCTGTTTTCTGGTTCTTGCCTTCTCAATTTACTATTCTGTCTTTTCAGTTTGGGACTTTTTGGCCACAGGCTGCAGTTTCAGTGTAGATTGCACTTGAACCCAGGTATCTACCTCAATTTCAGCCTCCCTGATACTACAAAGCATCTTTACTGTTTTCTGCAGCTCAGCCACTGCTGAAGGAGGTCCTCCTCTGGAGTACACCTTCTGCAAGCAATTTTGCCCCCCATCTCCACCCCAGGAGAAAAGTTAAGGCATTATCTACAAACCCAAGTTTGCACAGCTGCTTTTTTCTTCAGTAGCTTTGGGTCTGTATGGAAACATCAGCCCTCAGTGGGACAAGTGATTCACAATCACCTCCCAGAGCTGCAGTCTTTTCTACATATGGAGTACTGACCTCAAGGGTCAGTTAGGATGAGACCCATTGCTTCAAGAACTGGAAGAGTCTGAGCACCTTGCCACAAGTTGTGGACCAGCTGAACTTGTTGATCTGGGAGAAAGAATTTTTCCTACCCACATGCCTTTCCTGTTACACTACACTCTGTTTGTGCCCTCTATTTGCCTGCCTTATTTGTCTATTCTGTTTACTGGTGCTGTTTCACATTAAATAGCTTACATTTTCTCCTGGAAATGCCCCTTGGCATCAGCTTTGCTTACTGGTGGGACTGTCCTCAGAGCACTGGCTGCTGCTCCCTGAAAAGCCTTCCATCCAGCCCAATCTTGTATGCAGTGCTTATCAATGCTGCTGCCAAGACCAATCAAGACATGCTGAACTTGTAAGTCAAGTTGTGTCTTTCCAAACTTCTTCATCACTCCTAGCCTACTTGCTGGTAGGATGATGTAAGAAGCAACAAAGGCTTTGTCAGCTCTGTTTAAGCATTTCTCAGTAGAAGCTAAAACATCCCTGTTATCAGCATTGCTTGGGTCAAAAACCCAAAACATGGCACCATGCAAACTGCTACAAAGAAAATCCATTTTATACCAGACAAAACCAGTACAATCAAACCTATCAATAGTATACACAAGTCAGCTGCCACCAAAACAAAGAGAATGTTAATTTTTCATTGATGATCTTCCTGGAAGATGATACAGCAACACCTGAGATACTCTTTTTAACTCTGCCACATCAGGATTGTGGTTATGAAAGAACAAGTTTGTTTGTAGAACTTCCTTTGATATTAGAAATAGGAAGCACTTTTATTGAGAGGGTAACAGTGATATGAAGACATTCTCAGATTTCTATAACCAGTCAGTAAACAAATTTTTTTCAATTCATCATAAGCTTAACCAAACAGTAACACATATGTCTATTTATTGTTTATTAGGAAAGAATTAATCCAGGTTCTGCTATAATGCTGTAATTTGAGCTGGGAATTACATATCCCATATGAGAGACTGTATTACATGCTTATATGCATATACATAAAAGCTACCACAAAACACTACATTTGAAGCTTAAGATATACTTAGATTTCTGATTTTTTTAATATATTTTATGAGCCTATTTATCACACTACCAATTCAGTTTTTGCAATACCTTGTCAAACTCTGTTTGCTCTGTCTTTGCAGTTGTAAGTAACTACCTAAAAGTATTTTTCATAAGGATAGATTTCTTCAGAGAATTTTTTCTTTAGAGTGAAAAAAGATTGTCTGTGGGGGCTAAGTTAATAGACTATCCAAAATCACTATTTCTTCACCAGTAAAGTTTTCTGCTGTGCTAGGTTATGCCCATCCTGGGATGGGGGAGTGGACTGGAAACCTGACCCCAGGTGAGCCGGGAGATCTGGCCTCTCCTGGGCAGAGAGCCCCCAGGTCAAAATTTATTCCACTCCCACTTTCTGTTACAACCCTATTTAAGAGGCGGTCAATTTCCTCTTTGCTGTTTTGCTCCTGCCTTCATCTCTGGAACATGTCCTTGCTTCTGGTGTTCCTGTTAAGCACGTAGCCTGCATAAACATGTGACCAGACCCATTACCTCAAATTGGGGCCTGCATCCAAAAAGAATCCATTTCAGTCCACTTCCATCCAACTGGGTTTTGTACATATATCTATAACCGTTCCCTTCTCTTCTATCTCTGTAACCTTTCTTTCCCTTAAATATCTTTTATTTTTTGTTAAAATTACCTTTTAACTTCCAAATCGGTGCAAGGCTGTTCTTTGGGTTGGTTTGCCCCTTTTACTCTTCTGCCCAATTTTTTCCATACTGGAAGCAGGAGAGAGTGAGACATCTTGCATTCTGTTCTGTTGGGCCTGTCAGTTCTGGGAAAGCTTCAAGAACAATATCTGCCTAAATCAGATTTGCTTCAAAAGTATTCAGTGGGAAAGACCTTAGAGGACTATACCAGATGCTAGGCACTCTTTTGTTTTTGACTTAATCAGCTTGAGGCTGATCTAAACAGGATGTCAAGGTGACATTTAGGTAGCAGTGAAGGATAACACTAAAGTTGATATTTATGATGCTTTTCTTACTACTTTTCATTTTCTTCTATGTAGAAATTTAAAGTGTATATAGTTTTGTAAGTACTACAGCGAACATATGTAGTCTGTAGCTGAAAACTAAGTCAAGATAAAGAAAATCCATATGAAAGAAAGATACTGCATATTTACTTTAGCTCTTTTTCTGCAAAACAAACACAAGGAAGTTTTTTATGAAAACAAGGCTTTTTGTTGCTTGAACTTGTTATGAAACTCATGTAAAGGAAGTTTATTAATGATATAAAAACAATGCATCTGTAGTTTCATTAAAATGTAAATTTCATTACAGAGTCTAACTGATTGTTTTGGTTAGTCTGTCTTCACTGTGTCCTTCATTAAAAGTAAAAGCCATTCCTTAGTCTGCAACTATAGTAGATATTTTTGATTATAAACATCAGATTAAGATTTCAGTAAAATCATTCACAAGTATGTTTTCTATTGACTATTTTAACTGAAAATGGACTAAACCAAATTAGTATCTAAAATATAAACAAATAAAAAACTCATGACTGTTTTTACTGAAAGTCTACTAACCTAACCACTTTCAGAAAGCATTATGAATACAGCAATTTGATTCTGTAACACTTATAATGTCAAATAATACTTTTTTTTTCTATAGCAAATTGGCTTGCAGATACTAAGTGCTGAAGTCTCACTGGCTTTTTGTGGTCCCTGCATTTTAAAACAAACTAAATGAGCTGCTGTACTCAATGTCATTTTGATAAATCCTAAGCTATGGCTTAGAAAAACGAATGTTTCATATATGCTGATATACTATCTTTTAGAGGCACTGGTGTTTTCATATGAGAGATGTACAAACACAATATTGGGTAGAATATGCATTATATTTTGACTTTTTTAATTTATGGGTTTTTTTCTCTTTTAACTTCAGATCTTAGTTTCAGTGATGTAGCCTGAAGTCAGTATGATTTGGCTGTCCTTACTGAAGCCAGACTGAGGAGGAGGCAACTCCTAACTGCAAAGACTGAATGTGCCAGCATGTGGAAGGTAGATATTTTAACTACAGTATTTGCTGCAGTGAGTAGCTTCACTATCCTCCACTGAACAAAAGTTATATATCTGATGTTAAAAATAGTTTTAGTAATGAAATTATATTCCAGGACAAAAAAGATATTTTTAAAAAAAAATTAGAAGTTTTCATTGTGAATTAGCTAATATAAATTTCAACAAAAGGAATCATTCGGTAATGGAATACAACTGGAATGCTAAGTACTCCAGAGAAGTGCTCCAATCCATAATCTATTGGCTGTTACGTGTTTTTCTTAACTTACAGAACTTCACATTCTAGAAGCTGAGAATGTTTTCCTACAGATTAGCTGTAAAACTGGCAAATACTTCTAAAAAATTTTGTCTGAATCCAGCAGTGGAAAGTCTTCACCACTTTTAAATGCTGAGGCACAATGTATCGTGTGGTTTGAAAACAAAGGTTCACTGCATGGGTTGCTGTTCAATGTATTTTATAAACTGTGCACTAGAATCTTGCTTCAGAATAAGTATATGCAGATAAGCACTTCTTTGTTTGTGTAACTGCTATATCTGAGATAGGAATAGATACATATATATCCATATACAAAACAAATATATATATATTTATGATTTTACTATATCTTCTACAAATAAATGGTTACAGGGAACTAATTCATTTCACATGCAGCAATGACAGGGCTCTGGCCAAACTGATGTAGTTGAGGACACCCCTTCTTACTGCAGAGGGTGTTGAACTGCGTGACTTTTGGAGGTGTCTGGGTTTCACAGGCAACTATAGATACCCATAATTTCAGATGTTGTAGAGGAACTTTACAAAGTATAAAGATGTAAATAAAAGCAAGCAAGTAAATTGGTGATGTGTCAAAATAGGGTCATACAAACATACTGTAATAATAGTTTCATATAAAGCATCTTCTTAGTCAAAATGTAGCTGCCTGTGGACTGGTTATGTCAAAAAGAGTCATACTGCAGGTGTGCTGTTATGTATTTCATCAGTTGACACTTTAAATCTTATTGAATACACGTGACCTAGGAGGATTTCCTCAATTATTGTCTTTTTCTTCAAATAAACGTTTATTAGAGTTACAGGCCATTAAATGATGTAAAGACATTTCTAGACATAAAGCTAAACCCACGAAGCTGAAAATTTAAATAAATGAAAAACAAAATAATCAAACTCTTCATTTTGGATCTAGACTTTGACTGTCAGCTATCTCTGTGACATTATTAAACCTGGCCTTCACAGGCAACTATAGACACCCATAATTTCAGATGTTGTAGAAAAAATGACGCTCTAAACTACAATACCCTTGGCTATATTAAAGGACCAAATCACGCTGCTGATTTGTCCCTGTCTGCTACTAAACGTTGTTGACAAAGTTAATTGACAGCAATCTATTTGCTTAAACATAAGTGTTGCTTATCTTCTGTGCAGGAATTTATTGCACACTCATGTATTCGGTGGTGAATTCTTGAAGGAAACTCATGGAAACCCATGATGAATTTTGTCTACGTTCAACAGACAGCATTTCAAAAGTTATTTTAAGTTTGTGTTTGTATGCATTGAAGATACTTTAAGATTTTTTCCTTTTCAGAATATGAATTTACAGTGTACTGAGGCAACAGCACTGTACCATTTATAGGAACACATTATGAGGAAATACATGACAGGCAGAAGAAATAGCAGTTCTGAAGCATGATTTTATTTCGTATAATCTACACAGACAGTGTTTTTAACACGTAGGGAATGCTACGCACAAGATACTTCATCTATAAGTTACAGAAATTAGCTCTTCTTCTCTATATATGTGAGATTCTCTCCTGCTGTCCAGGACCTACCCGCATAAGCCAAATCTCTGTTACGGCATTAGCATATTCTGAAAATAAAACCTTGTTATTTTCTCCATTAAAACCAAGACAACATACATCACTCCTGTGCTTCTCTTAGGTAAGCATGAAATCCTGCCACTGAATTACATTTTCAGATAAAAGAAACAGTTCTGAACAGTGGACATTGTCAAATGAGTCTCTGTTGCTTCTGTCATGCTAACCTAAATCTGATATTAGCATATCAATTGACACAGCCACTACATCTTTAATGTCTTATATGTCTTGAAGGCATTCGTATTATTGTGAAAGTTCAATACGTATCTACAGAAAAGGCTGATTAAATGTGAAAGAATAAACAGGTTAATATTGTGAAAAATAGATCCCTGAACTACGGTCATCTTCTGTATCTTTCATATAACACATTATACCACCACAGAAAATTGGTCTCTTTGGTGATAAAAATATTCCAGAAAACAGAAAAAAAATTATATATTCTATCTATATGTGGTGAGGAAAGACAGATAATCTGACCCAGATATTCTGGTTTGGTTTGAATGAACATGTTTATATCCATATCATCAATACAGTAGATAATAACGTTTATTTTATATCAGAGATGCACAAACAAAATCTGTGCACTTAATTTTTTTAAAGAATTAAAATACACAATAATGTATATCTTTAAACGGTGCTGTTGGGATAAAAGACCCTGAAGACTCTTCTCACACACAAAAAAAAAGCCGAAGAATAAATTGGCATGTGAGCAAGAGTAAAGGTGTTTTGACCATTTCATTTTTCTTTTGCTCATAAAGACACAGTAAAATGTATGTACATGTTTATAGTCATATGTATACAGACATGCGTGAAAATATGAAATGCAAAACTATTTTTATTAGAAAATTAGTAAGAAACGATAAGATGAATCTGTGGTTAGAAAAAAAAAAAAAGAAGTGAAAGAAAAAGAAAGTCAAAGTATCTTAGGAATAAAAACTCAGCAACAGAATCAGTTATTTGGTATGTGTGAGGTACAAAAATACTGATAATAATGCAGAATTCAAAAATGTTGGATTTGTTATTTTTATTCAGAGAAAATAATTATATTGCAACGTAACACAACTTCTTATTTGAGATAGAATTTTGAGAGCAGCAGTTTCAGGTAACTTTCACCCACAAGTCTTAAGATAGTTGAAAGGGAATCATCTTGGATTATCAATGATGATTTCCAGTAAGTACTATAATTCTGGGGTGTGGGCATGAAAGAATCTATGGAATCAGATCTGACAGTGTGGCTAAGTCAAAATCAGCCTTGGAACAGAGATAGAGACACCTATCCTATTATAGTGAGAATATAGATTAAGGAGGCAGTAGTTAATGGGACGCATGCGCAGTGTGCAATTTGTCAACCAGTGAATAGGATGCTGAGAAGACAGGACAACAATATTCCTGAAGAAAACAATCTGCTCTGGCTGGCCCCTCTGTTCAAGGCAGCCCTCTGCCATATTGACATCTCTAACTGAGAGTGACTTATTGTTTATACATTCTGCTATACGTTATTGGTTCAGTGCAAGGCAAAGAAATATGTGTAAACTGTTGCTATAGACCATAAGGTTGATTCTATACACAACAGCCACAGGGTCTGTCTCCTTCAATGCCACATTGGGGTAGTTTCACAAGTCTAGAATATAGTCTTGTGCAATAGTTTGAAATTGTAAGCAGGTGACTTAGTTACTTGTTGGACTGACAAATCCTTATTAATCCCAGAGAAAAGTAAAGGAAATTGTAAGCCAGAATTCATTGAATAAATACTGGATGTTAGTAGCGTAGTAATGATGCTAGTATTTGTTTGTGGAGAACAGATATTGTAAAACGCATTTTAAAAAATATTTTCAAGTTTTCTTTATAACATTTTTTTTTCTATATAAGGCACCTCACTTTAGGCAAGGACTGACATAGAAATAGGATGTGAAAATCTAGATAATATAACCTATGTCCACTTAAAAAAAAATACATATCAAACAAAGAGGAAATTGTAAATCATTATTGCAGACCTCTATTCATAAGCAGGATAGAGCACAGGACAGTTAATGGTTTTGTTGAAGATACAGAAAGTAAAGGTAATAGGAAGATATTAAAAATGCATACAAAATCATGGAATCATAAAATGCATAGGGTTGGTAGAGATGGAATCCAAGAAAGTCATCCTGTCCAATCCCCCTGCAGTGGATGGGAACATCTTTAACTATATTAGATTGCTCAGGGCACATCAAATTTCACCTTGAATGTGTCCAGGAATGGGGTACCCACCACATCTCTGGGCAACCTGTTCCTCTGTTCTACTACCTTCATCGTAAAGAACTTCCTTCCAATGTCCAAAATACATGTTCCAAGTAAAATTGACTTAATGGAAGAAACCAATACAGATTCTAATTCCTCAGAAGTTTAGCAAATAAAATACGTCTGTAACTTTGCATATGTAACAATACATACAACACCTAGATTAAAACCTCGTGTGTTTTTTCAACAATTTTTTTGTGATCTGTTGCAAAATACTGCAAATATTCCATTAATTATATTACTCATTTGTATGTCACAAACTCATCTTAGATAGTAATTGTGTGTAAGTATAGGAAATGCTAAACCGTTTGTTTAGTCTACTGGTTTTAGTACAAGGTTTTATTTTTATAATAGGGGCAGTTACATGTTATAGAATTATGCTGTTTGTTTGAAAAGGCTTTTTAAGTCTTTTTTTGATAATCAATACCAAATGTGAAATAAAACCTCATTTATGCCATAGTTTTCCTTTGTTTAACAAGTGAGCAGCAATCTTTCAGACTTTGAGCCCCATTCCACTATATATAATAAATTCATATATATTAATTTTTCCTAAAAATTTATACTAATCATCAGTGATAAATGAACATTTCATTTGGGGGTTGCAATTTTCTCAACACTTTGCCAATGGAGACTTTTAAAAACCACAGAATATAATGAACATTTAGAAAGTTAGGTTTTCAAGATAAATTATGAAAAACAATTATTACTTTAATATTAATTGTTTATCATGGAGAAGTTTCAAGATGTAATATTATTTTTAATCAGTCACCAAACTACTTTCTCTCTTTTTTTTTTCTTTTCTTTTTTTTTTCTTTTTAAACGATGCAAAGCAAAACACATGTGATTATGTGATTTCGATCATCTCTCAAAAGAACCGAACAGAGGATTGCCTTGATTAACAGTTAGGGACTAAATAACACAAAGCAGTTCAGATCTACAAATCAGTGTGGAATGAGTACAGAACTCATACCAACAAGTGATTTCAGACTCTCAGTAATGTAACCTGAACTTTTTTTTTTCTCTCTTCTGATTGTTTCAATGGACTGAGTCTCTTCCTTCCCTTTCCTTTACCCATTTCCATTAGTATTTCAGCTTCTGCAGGTTCATGGTCAATACAACATCTGAAATGTATTTAACACTCTTTCCTTCTACAACTGCTGCATTAACCAGGGGCAGTCCTGCCTAATCAACCCAGTGGCCTTCTCTAATTGTGTGACTGCTTCAGTGAAAGGGAAGAACTGTAGATGCCATCTGCCTGGTCTACTGCAAAGCCTTTGATAGGATTGCCTAAAACACCCTTCTTTCTGAATCAGATTTGATTGGTGAACTGTTTGGTGGACAAGGACCTGGTTAGACCATCACCTCCAGAATAGTCATTGACTTCATGTCCAAATGGAGATGGGCAACATGTGGCATCTGTCAGGGATCCTTATTAGGACCAGTGCTATTTATTATTTTCATCAATGCAATATAATCTGCGAGACCCTCAGCAAGTTTGTGGATGGCACCAAACTGAGTGATACAGTTGACCTGCCTGGATGGTCTGGAGAAGTGGGCCCATATGACCCCAGCGAAGTTCAACAGGGCCAAGTGCATGGTCCTGCAATTTGTTTGGGGCAACTTCAAAGGCTAGGGAACAAAAGTATTAGAGCAGTTGTGCAGAAGACTTTGGAGTATTACCAAATAAAAAGTAATGTGTGCTTACAGCCCTGAAAGCCAAGCATATCCTGAGCTCTATCGAAAGAATTTTGGTCAGCAGGTCAAGGGAGGTGATTCTCCCCCTCTACTTCAATCTAGTGAGCCTCCAGGTGAAGTACTGTGTCCAATTCTGGAGTCATCAGATAAGAAAGATATGGACTTCTTTAGGCAGGTCAGAAGATGGCCACAAAGATGATCAGAGGGCAGAACACCTCTTCTATGATAAAAGACTGGACATGATGGAGTTGCTCTTATTTAAGAAGACACCAGGATGTCCTTTTACATCCTTTCAATAATTACAGGAGGGTTATAAGAAATATGGTAACGACATTTTTAGCAAGGCCTGCTGTAATAGAACAAGAAATAATGATTTTAAACTATTTTTTTTTTCAATGAGGCTGGTGAAACACAGGCACAATTTTCCAAGAGAGATAGCACAAGCTCAGACAGAATGTTGCTGTCATCCAACATTCACTGACCAGTTGGATGGGACTCTGAGCAATCTCACCCACTCAAAAATGTCACTGCACATTTGCAAAATCAGACTAGGTGACCTTTGAAGGTCTCTCCCAAACCAAAACATTCTATGACTAGTTTCATAGATAGAAATACAGGGCCAAAATTCTTTCAGGTCTTGGGGATAACTACAGTTTGTAGACTTTAACTCTGTTACTTAATATAGTAAATTACAGTATTTATACAGTCATTTTAACTTAGCAGTCAGACTCGGTGCCTTAGAGGTCTTTCATAACCTAAGAGATTGTATAATTCTATAGATAAGATCATTGTAGACAATTAAATCAGCTCTAAGCTTTTTGGAGCAATATAGTAGTCTGTAATTTTAATTTTGTTATTTCAAGTGTGACAGCAGATGCCATGCACCACTTATAAGACACTGACTATCACGGATGTAAGCTACAATTTATTTAACTATTAAGTATTTTCCTGTCCACCTGGAAGCCAGTGACAAGTGGCATCCCTCAGGGGTCAGTGCTGGGACCAGTGCTGTTTAACGTATTTGTCAGCAATATGGACAGAGGAATCGAGTGCGCCCTCATCATGTTTGTAGATGACACCAAGCTGTGTGGCACAGACAACTTGCTAGAGAGAACGGATGCCATCCAAAGGGACCTGGACAGACTGGAGAGGTGGGTCCAGGCCAATCTCATGAAATTCAACAAGGCCAAGTGTAAGGTCCTGCAGCTGGGTCAGCACAATCCCAAACACAAATCCAGGCTGGGTGGCAAATAACTGGAGAGCAGCCCTGAGGAAAAGGACCTGGGGGTCTTGGTTGATGAAAAGCTTGACATGAGCTAACAGTGTGTGCGTGCAGCCCAGACAAACAACTGTGTCCTGGGCTACATCAAGAGAAGTGCTGCCAGTAGGGCAAGGGAGGTGATTCTCTCCCTATACTCTGCTCTGGAGTACTGCATACAGTTCAGGAGCCCCCAACACAAGAAGGACACAAAACTGTTGGAGTGAGTCCAGAGGAGGACCAAGAAGAGGAGGACCCCTTCTCCCCTCTCTCCCTCTGTTTTGCCCAACCTTATCCTTTAATAAATAGTTTTGTGGTCTCATTTGCACCTTAATTTCACAACACGGAAATCCATAAGAACTGGTCTTGCTCCTCTGGACAGAGATACTGTTAATCTCTGTTCTCCGGACCTTGACACAGCTATAGTATTTTTAAAGATCTGAAACTGACTACCTATTGATATCTCATTTCAATGTCTGCTCTGTTAATCTTTACATTGCACATAAAGCTCCACAATTAATAAAGAAACAGATGTTTCCTAAGTTCCTTGGAACATATATTTCTTCAGAAATCATCATTCACCAGAAAGATGTTCTAGACTTCATGAAGATCTTCTGTAATTTGACACGTGCTGGTGCCTGCAAAGCCTTAGCAAGGAGTGGAGCTGTAGGTAGGAACCAGACTCTATACAAGGAGTCTTATAAGCAGAGGTAAGCTGAGGTTCAAGTTCACTTTCTGCACATGCATAGAGATTGATTCAGGTTGTACTGGTAAGATGTTTTGTTTGTTTGTTTGTTTGTTTTTTAAATTGTCTAGGTGGCTTATCTGTTTCAGTGGGTGAGGAGTCAGGCTAATCAGCTTTGTGTAATCAGTTTAAAGAGAACATGCCTGAAGCATAACTTGAAATGTGGTATTTTGTCAGAAGCCATCCTGATCAGAAGGCAATGCAGGTAGAGGATTTACTTTGATCCAATTGATTTAGTAATGGGAAAAAAATGTAATAAAGCTTCTTTGTTCATATATGTCTATAGATGGTCTACTTTAATCCCATGTTATTAAATTTTAAATTGTGCTGATTCAAGGCTAATTGGAATATTTTAATGAGATAAATTATATCA
Source organism: Pogoniulus pusillus (assembly GCF_015220805.1). NCBI lineage: Eukaryota > Metazoa > Chordata > Aves > Piciformes > Lybiidae > Pogoniulus > Pogoniulus pusillus. The sequence continues at coordinate 79,525,900 of NC_087309.1, forward strand.
TTATTTGTGAAAGCAAAATAATTACGAAGTCTACCTCATTCATTGGTTTACTGAAAGGGATAAAAAACTGAAAAAAGCAGACAATTTTTCCCACTTCATTCCAGGCCACTGTTTCCTTTTGCTTCTTCTTCACTCTGCTCTAATATGTCTCCACTAACAAATAACAGCATAAGCTTTGCTGGATGCTTTTGTTTGTCCATCTGGGAAAGGAAAGGGCGAAAGAAGGCGTAGCTTTGAGCCCCTTCTGGGTGGTTTCCTTTGTCCAAGAGGCAGTATGGAATTCTGTATTATTTCTAATTTGTATATAATTGTAAATACTTGTAAATATGCTGCATAGATATGTATGTAAAGTTTGCTTTGCTGTAAATACAGCTTCATCTTACTTCAAAGCCATCTGAGCTGCTATGGAAATTTGAATAGTGTAGGGGGGGAAGTTCCTAACCCACCACATAACTGAAAACAATATGTTTCCCAAGTGAAGTATTTAAACCAGAGGCAGCCTTACTGTGCTGGTTTGAAGCAAGCTGGAATGTTTTGGTAGAAGAACTTGATAACAGGCAGTGAAATGAAAAACAATTGATGTCAACTTCTCTCACAGTCTCGTTGAGAGCTCTGGGAAGAAGAAGTAAATTTTCTCCATTTTGTCTTCCTCTTCTGCCTTTGCCTTCAGACCTGGTCACATCTCATTAACCTTGCTCCTACTAACCTTGCTCCCTAACCTCTTGGCCACACCTCTCTTCTTCCTGAGAACTGGGGTAAGGTTGAGAGGGCTGGGGGAAGGTGTTGGGGTGGTTTGAGAGCCCCTCCTGGGGACCTTGGTTTCTGGGAGGGGAGTTGTGCTTTTGTATTGTTTATCCTTTGTATATTTCTGTATATAATTGTATATAACTGTATATATTGTAAATAGCTGCTTGTAAATTCTGCTAGCTGTAAATAAATTGCTTCATCTATATTCCCAGGGTCCGTCTGAGTTAGCTGGGGCAAATTCAAAAGTGTGGGGGGGGCAGGTAAGAGCCCAAACCATCACATTTTTAATTGGCTTTCCCAACGTGGGGCTAGATATTTTTGAGTGATTGGAAATTAGCTCTGGGAATTAAGATGAAGCTAATCAAGCAGCTATTGTATTTGGTTGGGGCATTGCTCTGGTCTGGTTTTGTTTTCTTGGCATTTAGTTGGATAAAGGCTCAAATTGTTGCTTATTTTATCAATCTGGCTTATAATAAGGCTAAAGCTAAGGTTTCAGATATGTTCTGGAGCTGGGGTGATTTTATTCTTGGTTATGCTGGTTTTAATATCTCTGAGAATATTACCAAGGATATTACAGGAGCTCTGGTCAATAATATGACAATCAATGGAAATTCTGCTTTAAATACGTCTCTAATGAGAGTTATTCAGCCTAAGACAGGAATTCCAACTGTTTGTTTAGGGACATGCTCGTGTAAAACTGTTTTGCTACTCACAGTTTTTAATATTTGCCTCATAATTTTAATATTCATATTAATTTTGGCATTATTGGTGAAAAATTCAAAACCAGCTTCTGTAAGAGCTAGGAAAAATTCTGTGTCTCAGAAGCAGTCTCTTTCACAGCAAAACAAGGGAACACAGTTATCGGCTTCCCCCTTGCCAGCCTCTGCCCCTCCTTCTCCAAGTGCTGGGAACACAGCCAGTGTTCCCTCCACTAACATAAACAATGATAAGGATAACAAAAACAATCCCACTAATGTTAATACTACTACTAATGCTGGTAACGCTAGCCCAGTCAGTCCAAATCCTAATGACACCAGCTCAGCCAATTCGAACCCCCAGCCAGTAGACCAGAACCAAAATCCTCCTGTTAAAAGCAAGGCAGATTTGAACTCACAAGCTCCAGGTCAGACCACTAATGATTCAAACCCTCCAGGTCAGACCCCCAATAATACAAATCCTCCAGCAGACACATCCAAGTCTGTTGCTGTTCAGGCCTTTCTGGCACCTGCCAAGGCAAAAGCTAAGACAAAGAGTGGTTCGCAGGAGGATGTAAGAGAGGGGACCTCTGGTGATCAGCAGCAAGGAGAAGAGGAGGAGGAGATAGTTAGTCTGCGAGACCTTGTAGATATGCTGAGACAACAATACTCAAGTGAGAGGAGCACTGTGAGGTTGGCTGCCAAGAGAGAGGATGGTTCCAATGAGTTTAGGAATGCTATGAGGAAGGTTCTGTTAGGCCCAGTACCACCAGATCAACAGGAAGAACAGGAGGAAGATGACATCCAAGGCTCCAAGGGTCCACTCAGAGAGGTCAGGGAAGTTAGAAAGGAATATACAAGGGAATCAGGTGAGCCAATCCTAAGCTGGCTAGTGAGATGCCGTGGCATTGGTGCTAATGCCCTGCAGGTAGGAGACAAGTCTGCCAAGCAGCTGGGACCACTCACTAAGGAGAGTGGAGTGGACAAATACCTGGCAAGTTCTCTTGGTAGGGTTAGCTTGTGGACACGCCTTCTGTTGGCTGTGGCTATGAGATATCCTTCCCAAGATGATTTGCCATGAGCTGCCAAGAAGTGGGACACCATTGAACAGGGAATTAAGCTTCTGAAGGAGTTTGCTGTGAAGGAAGTGCTTTATGGAGATCATGGTACTCATGAGCCTGACGATATTCCTCTTGGAACAGGTCTCATGAAGAAGCTGATTAAGCTTGCTCCTTCATCCTATGCTAACATCTTGGCCAGTAAGTTTCTATCAAGGAGTGATAATGGAAGGTCTTTCACTGTTGGTGAATTCACTGATCAGCTCAGGCAGATAGAGGACAGCTTGTCCCATTCTGGTATAATCTGTGCCATAAAGACTATGACTACAGAGCTTAAAGATGGTATTAGAGATGGCATCAAAGAGAGCATGAAAGAATTGAAGGAGGATCTTACAACCTCAATTTCCAATCTGGTAAAGGATACCATTCCTGCACCATCTGAATGGGTGCATATTTCTGCCATTCAGGAACAGACGCCCACCTCCTGCAAGGCGATTCCAGCCCAGGAGGAGACAAATTCCACCTAGACAGCAGCAATCACGTGCGTCACTGTGGATACTTCGGCGTGACACATACGGTGAGAATATGAACAAATGGGATGGTAAACCTACTTCAGCTCTTTCAAAGAGAGTCAGGGATCTGAAGAGTGGCAGAAACAGAGGCAGCAATGCCAGGAAAGTAGCTGTCACTTCTTCAGCTCCCGAGAGCAACTGCAATTGTTCCAACAGTTGCAATTCCTCTCACAATAACACAAATCACTGTGTACACCCCACATGCCATATTCAGCATTAGAGGTGCCCTGCCTCCAGCCAGGAGGAGGAAAGGGATAGTGGAGAGAACCAAGCCTATTGGAATGTATTCATTAGGTGGCCTGGCAGTTCAAAAGTTCGGAAATGCAGGGCTTTAGTTGACACAGGTGCTCAGTGTACTTTATTGCCATCCAATTGCAAAGGGACAGAGTCCATTTCCATCTTTGGAATCACTGGTGGATCTCAAGAGTTAACTTAGTTGCAGGCTGAGATGAGTTTAATTGGTAAAGAGTGGAAGACACATCCTATTGTAACTGGTCCTGATGCGCCTTGCATTTTGGGAATTGACTTTTTGAGACAAGGTTGTTTCAAAGACCCTAAGGGTCATAAATGGGCTTTTGGAATAGCATCTGTAGAGATTGAGGATGGTAAATTGAAATTGTCTATTAGACCTGAACTTTCTGATGAATCTGCAGTTGTAGGACATCATGACATAGGGGACCTGGAAGTGCCAATTGCAACTCAAACTGTTCATCACAGGCAGTACAGAACTAACCGTGACTCTTTGTTGCCCATTCATCAGCTGATTCGTCAACTGGAGAGTCAGGCTGTCATCGAGAAAGCTCGTTCACCTTTCAATAGTCCCATCTGGCCTGTGCGTAAACCTACGGGCGACTGGAGACTGACAGTTGACTTCCATGCCCTCAACAAGGTGACGCCACCAATGAGTGCAGCTGTGCCAGACATGCTGGAACTCCAGTATGAGCTGGAATTGAAGGAGGATAAGTGGTATGCAACCATAGACATTGCTAATTCTTTCTTCTCTATTCCCATAGCAAAGGAGTGCAGGCCTCAGTTTGCATTCACCTGGAGAGGAATCCAGTACCAGGTCAATCGCTTGCCTCAGGGGTGGAAACGCAGCTCAACCATCTGTCACTCAGTCATCCACAATGCACTGGAGAAAGGTAAAGCTCCAGAACACATGCAATACATCGACGACATCATTGTGTGGGGCCAAACTGCTGAGGAAGTCTTCGAGAGAGGTAACAAAATCATTGACATTCTGTTGCAAGCAGGTTTTGCTATTAAGAGAGACAAGGTCAAAGGACCTGCCAAAGAAATTCAGTTTCTGGGAGTGCGGTGGCAGGATGGTCTCCGTTACATTCCTCAGGATGTGATCAACAAAGTCTCCACCATGGCAGTTCCCACCAGTAAGAAGGACACACTTTCTTTCCTTGGTGAGGTGGGATTTTGGAGACTACACATTCCTGGTTTCAGTCAAATTGTCAAACCTCTGCATGATGTGATTGGTAAGAGAAACAATTTCGAGTGGGGACTTGAACAACAAGCAACCTTTGATCAAATTAAGCGAGAATTAGTCCATGCAGTGGGCTTGGGACCTGTGAGATCTGGTCCAGATATTAAAGACATTCTGTACACGGCTGCCAGTGACAATGGTCCAACTTGGAGTCTTTGGCAGAGAGCTCCAAATGAGACACGTGGTCGTCCACTTGGTTTCTGGGGATGTGCCTACAGAGGTTCAGAGACAAATTTCACTGCAACTGAGAAAGAGATTCTAGCAGCCTATGAAGGAGTGAAAGCAGCTTCTGAAGTGATTGGAACTGAGTCACAATTGCTTTTAGCTCCTAGACTGACAGTTCTTAACTGGATGTTCAAGGGCAAAGGTTCATCACCACATCATGCCACAGATGCAACCTGGTCTAAATGGATGGCTTTGATAACCCAACGAGCACGAATGGGTAATCTTGACCGACCTGGTCTGGTGGAGGCGATCACCACCTGGCCGGAAGGCACAGACTGTTCCAAACCTCCGGAGGAGAAAATAACTCGTGCTGAGGAAGCTCCTCCCTATGGTGATCTCTCTGATGAGGAAAAGAACTATGCTTTGTTCACAGATGGTTCCTGTCGTCTTGTTGGGAACAAGCGAATATGGAAGTCAGCAGTTTGGAGTCCAACCAGGAGAGTTACCGAAACAAAAGATGGAGAAGGAGAATCCAGTCAGTTCGCTGAGGTAAAAGCTGTTCAACTTGCTCTTGATGTGGCTGAACATGAGAATTGGCCTATCCTTTACCTCTACACCGACTCGTGGATGGTAGCCAATGCTCTATGGGGTTGGCTAAAGGACTGGAAGAAGAATAGTTGGCAGAGGAAAGGGAAGCCTATTTGGTGTGCTGATCTATGGCAGGACATTGATGCACGGCTAGAGAGAACTCCAGTGAAGGTGCGGCACGTAGACACACACATGCCTAAGAGCAGAGCCACTGAGGAACATCAACAAAACCAGAAGGCAGACCAAGCTGCTAAGATTTCTCAAGTTGATACCAACTCTGATCTTGACATTGACCTTGATTGGAAACACCGAGGTGAGCTGTTCTCAGCTCGGTGGGCCCATGACTCGTCTGGATGCAACATACCGATGGGCTCGCAATAGCTCAATTGACTTGTCCATGGACGCTATCACCCAAGTCATCCATGACTGTGACATTTGTGCTGCTATTAAACAGGCTAATCGAATCAAGCCCTTATGGTATGGTGAGAGATGGTCAAAGTACAAGTATGGTGAAGCCCGGCAGATTGACTATATCACTTTACCTCGATCTCGTTCTGGCAAGCAGTATGTGCTAACGATGGTAGAGGCCAGTACTGGATGGTTGGAAACCTATCAGGTTCCACATGCTACTGCACATAACACCATTCTTGGCTTGGAGAGACAAATTATGTGGAGACATGGAACTCCAGAGAGAATCGAGTCAGACAATGGTACTCATTTCAAGAACAATCTTGTGAAAATCTGGGCCAAAGAGCATGGTATTGAATGGATCTATCACATACCCTACTATGCACCAGCTTCAGGGAAGATTGAACGCTACAACGCTTTGTTGAAAACCACCCTAAAGGCCATGGGGGTGGAACTCTAAAAAACTGGGACAAACATTTAGCACAAGCTACCTGGTTGGTAAATAGTAGAGGATCAGTAAACAGAGCAGGACCTGCACAATCAGATTTGGTCCAAACAGTAGACGGTGATAAAGTTCCTGTTGTGCGTGAGAAGAATCTGTTAGGGAAAACTGTTTGGGTATTTTCTCCTTCGGGCGAAGGGAAACCTGTCCGAGGGGTGGTTTCTGCTGAAGGTCCTGGTCATACATACTGTGTAATGCAGGAGAATGGTGAAATCCAGTGTATTCCACAGAGAAATCTAATCTTAGCTGAGAGAGGTTAAATTCAAGCTGTTAGGAGTTTTCTGTTCTAGGTAACATTGGCGCCCAACACTGAGAGAGTCCACGATAGAATCTACAGTACGTGAGCACGAACCCAACATCACCTGGGAGTCCCTGTTCTGAGCTTTTGAATCACCTACATCTGATTGAAGTGTGAACTGAACTTGTATATATTGTTTTATTGCAAATCTTGGTTTAGATGAGATTGGATAATTCTCAGCGATACTCTGAGCGAAGTAGACAAGGGGTGGATTGTGCTAGTTTGAAGCAAGCTGGAATGTTTTGGTAGAAGAACTTGATAACAGGCAGTGAAATGAAAAACAATTGATGTCAACTTCTCTCACAGTCTCGTTGAGAGCTCTGGGAAGAAGAAGTAAATTTTCTCCATTTTGTCTTCCTCTTCTGCCTTTGCCTTCAGACCTGGTCACATCTCATTAACCTTGCTCCTACTAACCTTGCTCCCTAACCTCTTGGCCACACCTCTCTTCTTCCTGAGAACTGGGGTAAGGTTGAGAGGGCTGGGGGAAGGTGTTGGGGTGGTTTGAGAGCCCCTCCTGGGGACCTTGGTTTCTGGGAGGGGAGTTGTGCTTTTGTATGGTTTATCCTTTGTATATTTCTGTATATAATTGTATATAACTGTATATATTGTAAATAGCTGCTTGTAAATTCTGCTAGCTGTAAATAAATTGCTTCATCTATATTCCCAGGGTCTGTCTGAGTTAGCTGGGTACCTACAAAGTGGGGGGGGGGGGGGGGGGGGGGCGGGTAAGAGCCCAAACCATCACACTCACTGGAATATAATACATTAGAAAAGAAAGTTAATTTTAAGATATTATTAAAAATGAAACTGAGAAACACAAACTTGACTCCTTAGTTTTGCTTGCAGATATGTTATAGAGAGAGTAAATCTGTTGGCTGTCGTTAAGACATTTCTATGGATTATGACACTCTTAATACAAAGTAACCAAAACAGTAAACGGAATGAGTGGAGAAGCAATAATTGTATATATCCACTTATTTAAAAATTGCTCTGTGATTGAAAAGGAATCACTCTTATAATTTAAAGCTTAGCTGAAATAATCTCAAAAAAAAACAAACAAACAAAAAAAAACCCCAACCAACCAAAAAAACAAAACAAAACAAAACAAAAAAAACCCAGCCTTCTCAGCATAGGTCAGTGTTAGGAATGTCTCCTCTGAATGTCATGGAGGGGTATTCTGCTGCTTACACCGATTGTGGTGAAGGGGAGAAAGTAATTGGTGCAAGATGATATTCTATAAAAAATATATATTTATTAACTTCAATATTCTGAACTCTCACCACCCCTAACCACTGTATTTTAATATTAAAAGAATCTACACGGTGATGAAGGCATTCTAGGAATAATATCAAACCATAACTTATTAATAACTAGCAAATAGTTCAAACTATAAACAGAGAGAGGATTTTCCCCGCGGCAAATACCGCTTGTGGTCAATATGCTGCTTGCCCAGCAGGGTGGGCTGAAAGCTCTTCCTGCTCTATGGCAGGAGGCAACAGAAATTAAAGAGGCATTAAAGCATCACTTACAATTCTTATTAATTATCAATCACCCTCCGGGGCTACATCACAGCCTATTACTAGTCTCCAAACATCAGGGGAATCTTTGTCCATGGACTTTGAGGCTGGAATCCTCCCAGATTCTGGGGAAAGGACAGTCTCTGACCTTGTTCTCCTGACGACAGATGCAATCTCTGCCCTTATCGCCTCCTGGCTTCTCCTGGATGCCGTATCCAGGGATTCATAGGCAGCACCTCAGGTGCAGAAGAAATATGATGTAACACTGGCCATGCAGACCAATCACGTGCAGAAAATACAGGGTCTGCTTCCTGGTAACTCGGTGGCAGTGGGGCCTACCAGGCCATGATAAGGCAGCGGGCATGCAATGGTGTGCACAGCTGGCTGGGAGACTGAGCTCCATAGGTAAAGGCAGGCTTAAACATAATAATGAACACAAACAAGTGAGCACTGCGGGGGAGCCTGAGCAAGTGAGCGATGAGGGGAGCCTGAGCACCTTGTTTACCTGTACACCCCCATTTATCAAATGTGGGCCAAGATAAATGGCCCCTTGGCCACTAGAATTACCAACCAGGTTGGCAATCAGTCAAACCTTACCATAATAGGCAAAAGCCACAGGCCTGGACCTTCTGAATATGGGGATAGCATGGGCCTTACTCTAGGCAGGCACGAGCTGGGCGTGTGGGGGCTTATACAGCCACCTTACACAATCAAGGGTCCTGGGCAGGCCAGACTTTATGGCACCAGGTCTGTTGTGCCCCTTTGTGCTCATTTTATGTGTTTACCTCTGGTTATGGGCAGAAAAACATGTCCAGGCAGGGCAAGGCATAAATAAGCCTATTTCGGGCCTACAGGTCCTCCACAACACTGAAATAACTTTAAAAATATATGATTCTCTGGGCAAAAGAGAAGAAAAAAAAAGTTGCAACAAACACTTGCAGTGTTTTCCTAAATATGAACCTTAGCCTATCATCACTTCTTGCATTATGCTGATAATTTTCATGAAATCATGATCAATTTTGTAAACTCACAGAACAATCACTTTATTGCTGTGTTTCACTGCAATTTGCTACCCATTCCTTATTCCTATGCTTAGGTTCACTACCCTAAAAAAAAAAAAACCCTGATCTTTTTAGCAGGTTTCCCAGTACATAATATAAAATACCTTTGTCGTTCAGTCTTCTACACACTCTGAAAATATATTGGAAAAAAAAAAATCTGTTTCTATATATATATATATATATATATACACAATAATAACTCTATCTTGAAAGTCAAATGCACAAAAACATACCTGAAAATTTCTCTAAAGCTACTCTGAAGTATTCTGGGCTGGTATTGGGTCTTCTGGATGTTTTTGTTGCCCTTATCATCCATTATAATAATAGTCGCAGGGCTCTGTCTATACTTTCTTTTGGCAGTGGAAAATTTTGATTGAACTGTATGTATATTATTGTTCAGTTGGAGCTTCCTAATCAAAATGTGTTAGTATAACAGAGCAATAAAACAGTAATAACAAAAAAGGAGATTGTTATGCTCTATTTGTTGTATATCTATTTTTTCTCATCCCGTTCCTTAAATGTTTCCTTTCAGCAGACATATTCAGTGGAGTTTTGAATCTGAATGAACCCAGTTCATCTAATTCTAGCATTAATCGTTTTACCCATAAAGACAAAGACAGAGATTAGCAATCTCAGTATATCTTGCATTTCCCTGCATTTCTGCAGACAAAAATGTTTTTTATTTTTATTTGTGTTTTAATTTTTCAAGAACTTTTACTATATATTAGCACCATTGCAAAGACTTATATCTCCAGCTTTGTCAGCTCTTACACTGAAATTATTAACTCAAATTTAATCACTTGTAGTTTGTGCAGTTCTCTTGTATCTATCACTTTAGTATGCCTTTTTCTGATTGCAGAGAAACAATCACAAATTATCAGCAATCACAAGACCTTATAGTGGCCTACCAGTATCTGAAGGGGACCTACAGGCAGGCTGGGGAGGGACTATCGACAAGGTCAATTGAATGCTTCCTCCCTGAAGATGTTCAAGGCCAGGTTGGATGAGGTTTTGAGCAACCTGTTCTAGTGGGAGGTGTCCCTGCCTATGGGTGCTTGAGGTCCCTTCCAACCTAAAGCATTCTATGATTCTATTTGGCTTTAGATCTGGATCACATGGCATGAGGAGGAGATATTTTGTGCAAGGAAATAGAGACAGTCAAAATTTATGTGAAAAGTAGAGATATTTGTTACATAATAGATATGAATCTTAAAGTCTTCTAAAAGTTAAATATCTTTGCAATTAATTATCTGATCTCTGATAGCAATGATGAAGAAGAAATAGTAAGAGATAGTAATGTGGTAGATTAAATTAATTTTGGGAAACAGGAAGTCATTCTGGCACTCTCTGCTATGGCAGTGTATATATAGCCCACTTACAAACAGAAAACAAGATCCTTAAGTAATGAACATGGAACAAGTAACTTTTAAGGATACCTGTGAACTGTGATTCTGCAGGCCACAGAACAAATATATCTGTGAAAAGGGAAAATGTAGGATACAAATAGGATGAGTTCATCAGGAGTTTTAGAACATGAACATTTGGAAAGGCAGTTTTACAAGCTTGCTGATGAGAACATATGAAACAATAAATAAAATTGCAATACAAGTATGCAGCTACTAAAGTGCACAGCAAAGTTGTGGAAAGCCCAAGGAATTTCAGTAAAATTATAGTAATAGATGCATACTGCTAAATAAAATCATTCAGCTCATACATGTCCCAGGCTTAAGAGCCTGGAAGTCAGTTATTCCCTTTTGTAGAAAACATATCCTCATTTGATTGCCCTCCTCTTTGTTGCTAGGCAATAGACAAGTAGATAGATAGGTATAGACATATAGATATATTTATGTACATAAATATCTATTTACGTGTGCATATATATCTTTTTATATGCATATGTATATACTTAAATGTGTATATGTATACATATATATACAGAAGTGTAAGTAGACATGTCTGTTTACTTACACATGTACATCTTTGATATTTCAAAAAGAACAATATTTGTAGGAAGTTTATGAAATTTTTTGTACCCAAATGAGTTCTAGGAAATGGGAGTTTGAGCACACTATGCAGAAGGAAAAGAACAGACATCTTACTTCTTTGTGCGTAAGCTTTTGTGGACCTGGGGGAAAATAATGACTACTAGAACCAATCTACAAAGAGAAAGTGATGCTAGATCGTTTTTATATGTTGTTAAATTTTACTACAATATATTAAGACCTTTACACGATAAGAAAGCTACGCAGTTGTTGATCTAACTTTGGTACGTAACATATACTGTGATGCAACTCAGTTTGGAAACTGGGATGTGTGGAGAAACTCCTTTCAAAAGTGGGAAATTATGGGTGCATGCCTTTAGATGTCAGTATCTGTGCAATTATGTCATATATGTCCACATCTACATATACATCTACATCCAGCTAAATATAGGCTTTCTGATTCAAAATTCTGCTAACTCAGATTTAGATGTGTCCTTTTTTCACTCATTTTTAACCGATTTTGAGTCTTTAATATAATAGAAGTCATAATTACCTTCCTCTTGTTTAGTATTTTCAGTATTTCTGATCAAATAATATAGTAAAAATAATTAAAGTTCCACTATGTCTGCACCACTTTTTTTCTAAAGAAAACATTAATTTCAGCATTTTATTATTATTGATTATGACTAAGTACTGGGATTAACTGAAAGGACATTTAAAAAAAGAAAAAGTCTTCTTTATTTTAGACTTGAGATTGATAACTGTGATAACTCTCAACTCTTTCTTTCTCAGATGAGCCATAGTCTGCATTTATAGAGCTCTGACTACACTTCATATTTTCATTTGTGCTTTCATACTGCTTGATTTAATAAGAAATATTCAATTAACTGATGCACAGATTGCACTGCTTTGGAAGGAACCCTCAAAGGTCATCTTGGCCAAGCCCCCTACAGTGAGCAGGGACACCTCCAACTGGATCAGGACGCTCAGGGCCCCATCCAGTCTGATCTTGGATGCCTCCAGGGATGGAGCCTCAACCACATTCCTGGGCAACCTGTTCCACTGTTTTACTACATTTGTTGTAAAGAATTCCCTTCTTATGTCTAACCTAAATCTACCTTGCTCTAGTTTAAAAACACTGCCCCTCTTCCTACCACTACAAGCACTTCTAAACAGTCCTTTCCTAGCCTTTCTGTAAATCCCCTTCAGATACTGAAATGTATCTATACAGTATCAGAGCCTTCTGTTCTCCAGGCTGGACAGTTCACATGCCTTCAGCCTGTCTGCTTAGGAGAGATTCTCCAGCCCTTTGATTACCTTTATGGCCCTCCTCTGGACCTTCACCAGCACATCTATGTGTCTCTCATGTTGAGGGCCCCAGAGCTAGACATAGTACTCCAAGTGACGTCTCACCAGTGGCAGAATCACCTCTCCCAGTCTGCTGATCACACCTCTTTTGATGCAGCCCGGGAACCAACTGGCATCTGAACTACAAGTGAGCGTTGTTGGCTCACATCCAGCTTCTCATACACCAGTGCCTGCCAAGTCCCTTTCTGCAGGGCTACTCTCAATTTCATCATCCCCCAGTCTGTACTACAATTTCTCAGAACAGCTGAGAAACTGCCGTTGTAGACTTGCCCCAGTAGCAGACTGAAGGGTTGACAGGCTTTTTTCCCAAGTGCAAGTAACCTTTCTGTAGCCAGAAAGTGCAGGGAAGCATGGCACTGGCTGGTTCTGGTTTCTCTCACAAGGTGTTGGTGGAGCCACAGCCACCCTGGGATATTTAGATGCTTCAGGAGTGCAGGGATCTGTGATCCCTGTGTTCTGAGCAAGGTCAATCAAGACTAAGAAGAGACACTCAGGCATGTCCTTGCAGCCACAGACATTGGCTACACACAAATATCTAGGCTTCCAGGCCCCTGGCTGCAGAGAGTGCTTCAGCCTGGTACTTGTAATGAAGCGTGACCGAGACAACACCTGTGTTAGGTGGGAATAGGTGAATGATCTGCTCAGCCTGACAATCACCAAATCACAAAATATCAGGGGCTGGTAGGGACCTCGAAAGATCATCTAGTCCAACCCCTCTGCAGGCCAGGATCACCTACACCAGATCACACAGGAACATGTCAAGGTACATTTTGAATATCTCCAGTGAGAGAGACTCCACAACATCCCCGGGCAGCCTGTTACAGTGTTCTGTCACTGTCACAGTGAAAAAATTCTTCCTCATATTTACGTGAAACTTCCACCTATTGTCCCTTGTCCTGTCATTGGGCATCAGCTAGAAAAGCCTGGCTCCATGCTCTTGGCACTCACCCTTGACACATTTATAAGCATTAATGAGCCTCCTCCAAATACAAATGTGGCTAACAAAGATAAAGAATCGCACTTTGTACTGACAGGCATCTTCTTTTCTCTATTACGTCCTGTGCATCCAGAGACGTCTTGTAAAAATACTTTGATTTATATAACAAGAATTTGTTTTAAAGTCACAATAAGGTATATGTTCTTTACTGAGTTATTTGTTTAGCTTTTAAATAAGATGATTATTGTGTTTCAAAGAAAACATATGGTTTACGTAAGATTAGCTTTCAAAATATTTTACCTTCATTGAATGTCTCTGTGATGTGCTGATTCTTACAGATTTCTTGTAATGTTTAACAATTGACCTACAGATTGGGGAAACATAGGGAAGTCGTATTCTGTGTAGTAGAGTTGCTATGCTATCTCCTTTCTTATTGTCGTGGCGGGCCCATAGGCCCAAAGAGGCTTTCGTATGCCTTGTCTTGCGTGGACGTGTTTTTCTGCCCACGCCAGAGGTAAACATATAAGTGAACACAAAGGGGCATAACAAACCTGGTGCCATAAAGTCTGTCCTGCCCAGGGCCTCTGATTGTGTAATGTGGTTGTATAAGTCCATGTGCCTAGTTTATGGCCCACTGGGTGCAAGGCAAATGCTATCCCCATATTTGGGAGGTCCAGGCCTGTGGCTCTTACCTATTATGGTAAGCTTTGGCTAACTGCCAACCTGATGGGTCATTTTGGTGGCCAAAGGGCCATTTATCTTGGCCCACATTTGATAAATAGAGGTGTGCAGGTAAACAACTTGCTTAGGCTCACCCGCACTGCTCTTCCCTTTGTTTTTGCGTGCCTGCTTGCCTGCCTGCCTGCTCAACCACAGAATTTCTCACAGGCTCCCAGCCAGCCGTGCACACCTGCACGCCACTGCGGTGAGTTACCAGGACTAGATCCTTTATCTATGGAGCTCAGTCTCCCGTGCAGCCTGTCATGGAAGAAAGCAAAGCCTTTTAGCAGGCCCCTGTTGTGAACACGACAGTGACTCACATTGAAGGCCAAAAACATCGCAAAACCCAAAACAATATTCCTATCTGGCGTTCCAGCAGACACAGGGTCCCTGAGAAGATTCCTCCTTCGGGGGGCCGAGACATAACATCAGCTCTGTTTTGAATCAGGGACCTTGGTTCCCATAGGTGGCTGACCATCTGTTGGGGCTGACCCCTGGGTGGTCCTGTAGGTTGCTTATGGCAAGGATTATCCAATTGTATAAGTTGATTATAATTTTGTACCAATCTGTAAAATTAACATAAAAATCGCCTGAACTGGCTGAGCACACCCCTTTTGAACATCATAAAATACTGCACTTACCTTAACTGATCAACTCTCTGCATCCTCTCGCCTTCTCTTCACTCCTGAACCCTGCATCTCGATCTTAACCCTGCTCTCCTTCTGAATGATACCATGCCTGCACAAACATTGCAGCAATAGAAGCTACAAGCCAGCGTGGCACGAAACGGGACAGTGTCGGACCCCCGTCATCTTCACAAGCCGACACACGACTTGATCAAACCCGTGGAAGCTCAAACATCACACCGCAATTCGTAAATGCTTTAAAATTCTTCAGAACTGCATTTGGACAGTGAGTAAATAATAAACTTTTATTTAGAGATGGAATAATTTCTCAAGACTCAGAACTTTCTTAAAATCTTGGACTCTCTTTATTTTAGCCATTCTGCATTTTAATTCTCAACCGTGAACCAAGAACTTACGAGGGATAACTATAAATAAGTTTGGGAAGGGGATTTCTAATATTTTTAGTAATAAATCACTTTAAACCTTTATAAATCGGCCTCGCATGTTATTCCCTGAACTTCCCTAAACTCAGTACCACGACACAGCCGTGCACCCTACTGCACACCCGCTGCCTTATCACTGCCTGGTAAGCTCCACTGCCGCTGAGTTACCAGGAGCAGACCCTGCATTGTCTGCATGCGATCGATCTGTGTGGTCAGCGTGACACCATGCTGAGGCTGCACGACATCCTGCCTCTGCACCTAAAGGTCCTGCCTAGGAATCCCTGGACAGAGCATCCATAAGAAGCCAGGAGAACAAGGTCAGAGACTGTCCTTTCCCCTTGAAGCCAGGAGGATTCCAGCCTCAAAGTCCACGGGCAGAGTTTCGGAGGATTGGACACTTGTATAGGCTGTGGTGCAGCCCCGGAGGGTGTTTGATAATTAGTAAGAATTTGTGAGTAAATGCTTTAGTGCCTCTGTAATTCTGCCTTCTGCCAGAGAGCAGAAAGAGCTTGAGCCCATCTACTGGGCAAACAGCATACTGACCCCAAGCGGCATACTGGCCATGGGGAAATTCCTCTCTCTGCTTATAGTTTGAATGTTTGCCAGTTATTAACAAGTTACTGTTTGATATTATTCCTAGAATGTCTTCCATAACCATGTAGAACAAATATTAATAGTAAAATTCAGGGTGGCAAGAGTTCAGAATATTGAAATTGATAATTATGTGTTTTTATAGAATATCATCTCACACCAATTAATTTCTCCCCTCCGCCACAATTGGCGTAGGCAGCAGAATATCCTCTCTGTGACACTTATACATAGAGGACAACAGCTCATTCTTTTGGTGTGGCTGTCTTAGGAGACACAACAGCT
Source organism: Pogoniulus pusillus (assembly GCF_015220805.1). Classification (NCBI taxonomy): domain Eukaryota; kingdom Metazoa; phylum Chordata; class Aves; order Piciformes; family Lybiidae; genus Pogoniulus; species Pogoniulus pusillus. The sequence goes on from NC_087309.1 coordinate 79,541,955, forward strand.
AGTATATTATGAATCTTGCACATTATCCGTTTAACTATTTTAGAGAAGATACTTCTGTGACACACCTTATGTCATGGTTGTTGAGCTATGTATAACTACTGTTCAGTAATGTGAAATAAATCCTGTGACCATGGAACAACTCTTAGATAAGTAGTTTTTCAAGTTATTAATTTATTGTTAATATAGTATATGTTATTTTTCATTATAAACAGCTGTGATTAGCAATCTGGCATATGTTCTTTCTATTTGATAAGATATTAAGAAAAAATATTTTCCTCAATATGTCACTAGGTACATACCATACCGAAATATAAAATTATTTCTAGGCAAGGGCAGGATTTATTGTACTAACATCAGTAAATATAGATACAGAGGTTTTCAACATTATCTTCTGGTAGACTGACTGAAAACAATTAAAAAATAGTGAAAGGTAACTAGCAAACACCTAGGCAACCATTATGTCATAATTGTAACATACAATTTGTTTTAATAGAATCTTATTGCATTAAAAGATGAATGTACACATTCTGCTCAATATCTAATAGAAATAACAACATTATAATTATATGTCAGCCTTGTGACAAACAAACACACAGAACCCCAAATAAAACAAAAAGACAAGAAATTAGGCAATCGACTTTATTAGTGTGGCTATCTAAAACTAGTATTTTATTTGTGATAAAATGGTAATGCTTCTTCAGACACAAAGGAAAAGAAGGAAAGAAAGAAAGCCACAGCCCTTCCAATACACCCCAGGATGGCACTGGCTCTCCTGGCCACAAGAGCACACTGCTGACTGATGGTCAGTCTCCCATCCACTAGGACACCCAGGTCCTTCGCCCCTTCACTGCCATCCAGCAAGTCAGTCCGCAACCTATACTGATACCTGGGGTTGCACTTTCCCAGGTGCAAGACTCTATCTACACTTACCCTTGTTAAAGTTCATTCAATTTCTACCTGCCTAACCCTCCAGCCCCTCTAAGCCTTGCTGAATGGCAGCAGAGCCTTCCGGTGTGTCAGCCACTCCACACAGTTTTGTGTCATCAGCAAACTTGCTGACAGTGCTCTCTGTGCCTTCATCCAGGTCATTGATTAATACATTGAACAGAACTGGTCCCAGTACTGACCTCTGGGGGACTCTACTAGTTACAGGCCTCCAACTAGAGTCCACCCCACTGACCACAACTCTGACTTCTTTTCTTTAGCCAATTCTCAATCCGCCTCACTACCCGATCATCCAGACCACACTGCCTCAGTTTAGCTGCAAGGATGATGTGGGACACTGTCAAATGCTTTACTGAAATCAAGATAAACCACATCTATTGCTCTACTATTATCTATCCACCGGGTTATATCCTCCTAAAAGGCTATCAGGTTGGTCAAACATGACTTCCCTATGGTAAAACCATGTTGACTGCTCCTAATGACCCCCTTGTCCTTGATATGCCTAAGGACAGCACCAAGGATAACTTGCTCCACTACCTTTCCAGGGATGCAGGTGAGGTTGACAGGTCTACATTTACCTGGGTCCTCCTTCTAACCCTTTTTGAAGACTGGTGTGACATTTGCCTTCCTCCAGTCCCAGGCACCTCTCCTGTCCACCACGAACTACTGAAGATGGCAGAGAGTGGTCTGCCAATGACCTATGTCAGCTCCATCAGCACCCACTGAGTCCGGGTGCATGCTGTCAGGACCCACGGACTTATGGATGTCCAGATCACTTAACTGTTCCTTGACACAGTCCTCATCAACCAAAGAAAACTCCTCCTTTGTCACACTTCCCTCTGGTGACTCAGGTGTCAGGCGCTCCTGAGGACAGTCTCTAGCAGATGGTGATGAGGGAGGCATTTAGAAACTCTGCCTTCATTGTGTCATCTGTCACCATGATTTAATTTAGAATGATTTGACAAGGCAGGAATTATAAAAATACAGTTGTTTATTTTTTTTTTTCCCCAAAAAAGCCCAAAACTACATACAAAACTAGTTAAATTTTATTTACAGCTTCTAATTTACTCAGGAATTTTCACAAGGATGCTTCGGGGCAATTTTGATAATTCAGGAAAATCAAAAATTGGAAAGTGTAAGCCACAAGATAGCCCTACCCTACTTAAATATGAGAGGCAGAGCAGAGGTCTAGGGAAAGACCGAGAAAGCATGGGATTTACTCACAAAGGCAGAGTGTTGGAGGACAGAGACCAGTGTGGCGAGAGATCGGGGCACTGAGAGTCGACTCTGTGGCTTCTGCGCAGCAGTGTGATTTATTAGGGCGATGCAGCGACCTTTATAGCCCCCAAAGGGGGTGTAGACAACTAACTTAGCTCAAGATTGGTACAAGTGGAAGGTACAGATTGGCTCCAGGTTAAGTGTAAGGCAGAGATAGGTTAACTTACAGTAAACACCTTAAGGATCCCACCCAGGGGGGATGGCCAGAGTCAGCCCCCTGGGCCGTGCCCGCCCCAGGGGCCGGCAGATTGCACCCCCTGACAGCTGTATGTGGGTTGCTCATAGTCGCTGGCTCAGGCCCCTGGGAGCCTCAAGGCTCCAAGGACACTTCTCATCACAGGGTCTGATATTTACCTTTCATGCTCCGCTGCGGGAGAAAGCTTCCCACAGCAGAGTAGGAATTTGCAAGTGTTCCCTGGATCTCCTTTGCGTCAGTGTCTGGAAACTGCAAGTTACAATCCAATTTGGGAACCACACAGCTTAATTCCAATGCAAATGGAACCCACCAAATTCAAAACGTCTGCAAACAGCTTCCATGAGGCAGATCTTGTGGAGAAGCACTGCCTTAGCAGTAGAGAGAAAAGACACGCTGCTGGTGTGTTCCTGCAAACAGTGGCAGTTTATGTCAAAGGCAGGGTTGTTCCAGCTCAGAGGTAGGGAACAGGAAACCAGGATACATCAGTCCAAGAAGAAGATGGGGCCAGATACCGCAGGCAGATCTCTTGTATGGACCTGATGGACTCAATGGAGTTGTGGACTTGCTGGACTTGCGTACACTTTGTGGTCACTATTTATGTCTTCCCTAGACAATGTGTCCAGTGGCAACATATACTGGGTGCGAAGAATCCAGTCAATCGCAATTCCAGATTCCAGTGCGTGCCTTCCCATGAGCAAATACGCCTGTGAGAGCAGGCGCCTTTTGCCATTCCCCATGCAAGCCCACAAGGGGTTGGGGGGATAGCAGTTTTGCACCTTTGTCTTCCCCCCATTCAAACCTCTGCTGACCCGGGGGGACAGTGCGGGAGAGCGGTAAGGGATTTTGGAGTGCCCCACTATACATCAAAGCAAAGTCAGCAGGGGGCTTACATTGCCTCTAGTGTTAGTTTTTCCTGCAATGTATTTGAAGAAGCCCTTTCTGTTATCCTTGACCTCCCTGGTAGGGTTGAGTTCCAACGAGGCCTTAGCCTTCCTAGTTGCCTCCCTACATCCTCTGACAACAGTCTTATGCCTCTCCCAGGTGGTGTCAAGGTCCGGAGGAGCAGAGATTAACAGTATCTCCATCCAGGGGAGCAAGACCAGTTCTTATGGATTCCGTGCTGTGAAATTAAGGTGCAAACGAGACCATATATCCCCATGAAACTGTTTATTAAAGGATAAGGTTGGGTAAAATGGAGGGAGAGAGGGGAGAAGGAGAGAGAGAGAGAGAGAGATCAGAACAGAGGGAGAGAGGGGAGAAGGGGGAGAGAAAAAGATAAAGAGAATCGATGGAGAAGAGAAGAAGGAGCAGGGAAGGGAAAAAGGCTGTGATCATATTACCCTCAGTCGCAGATGGAGGGGAGAGAGAGAGACGGGTGCGTGGCCCAGGGATGATCTTCTGTGGAGTTTGTCAGAGGTTCTTCAGGTGGTGTGCAGCTCTGGTGGTCTGGTGATGGTCTGCCCTCGGTATTCCAGTGGGAATGCCCCTGGTGGTCCGATGGAGATGGCACTGGTGGTCTGCTGGGAATGCCACCCTTTGGCAGGCATTTCTCCTGCCTTTTTATACAGTTTTCTGCTCAGTGTCCAGCTGTAGCCCCCCAGGGCATCTTCCTGTGCATTCTCATGCATTCACAGGGGTCCGGTGTCACCGGGGGGGGGGGGGTGGTGGGAGGGCCTCCACCCTCTCTCAGCTACACCTGTCCACACCCTGCGTACACATCCCTTGGGGGTAGCTGAGATAAGATGTAGGCTTCCTGGGCAGTCCAGCCAGGGTGAGGTCCAGGAGTTTCAAAGGTATTGTCTGTTGATTTGCATCCCTGAGCTTTGGGCCAAGCCCCTGAGTCTGAGTTCCAGAAGTAACAAGATTAAGGAGAGATGATGCAATCTTCTTTATCTTTGTTGATTAAGGAGGGACGATGCAATCTTTATCTTTGTTGATGAACGAGAGAGAGAGAGGATTCAGACTCTCCCAAGTGGCCAGTCCCACTTTTAATAATCTGTAGACTCTCTTCTTCCACTTAAGTTTGCTTAGCAGTTTCTTACTTAACCATGTGGATCTCTTGACTCCCTTTCTAGTTTCCTACTTGCTGGGATGCTCTGACCTTGAGCTTGGAAGAAGAGATCCTTAAATGTTAAGCAACTATCATGGACTGCTTTGCTTTCTAGAACCCTGTCCCATGAGATTTTCCCCAGCAATTGCTTGGAAAGGCCAAAGGTGGCCCTTCTGAAATCCAGGCTTGTAGTGCTTTATATCCTATTCCTATCAGCCAAGATCCTGAACTCAACCATCTCCTGATCATTGCAGCCCAAGGCTGCCCTCATCCTTCACTGCTTCAGCCAGACCCTCGTGTTGGTGAGAATAGATCCAGCAGTGCTCCTCCCCTACTTGGGTTATCCACTACTTGCATCTGGAAGTTATCACTTATGTGCTGGAGGAACCCCCTGGACTGTGGCTGGCTGGCTAAGTAGCCCTTCCAGCAAATATCTGGGTAGTCAAAATCCCCCATGAGAACCAGGGCCTGTGATTGCGAGGCTGCTGTTAGCTGCCTGTAGAAGGCCTCGTCAATTTCCTCATCCTGATCAGGTGGCCTGTAATAAACACCACAACTATATCACCCATTCTAGGCTGTCCTTTAATTCATACCCACAAGCTCTCAACTCACCCCTCACCCATCACTGGACAGAACTCAAGACATTCTAGTTGCTCTCTCACATAAAGAGCAACTCCACCACTTCGCCTTGATGATCTGTCTTTCCTTAAAAGGACCTCCATTGAGGTCCTGAATGCCTTCTTCACCTCAGTTTTCAACAGCAAGGAGGGAGGAGGAGGCAAGTGGCCTCTTGAACTGGGGGATGGGATCGGGGAGCGGTGTGTTCCCCTGGAAATTCATGAAGAATTAGTTCAGGACCTGCTGAGGCACCTGGACACCCACAAGTCCATGGGACCAGATGAGATCCATCCCAGGGTGCTGAGAGAGCTGGCAGCTGAGCTGGCCAAGCTGCTCTCCATCATTTTCCAGCAGTCCTGGCTCACCAGAGAGGTCCCAGGAGACTGGAAACTGGCCAACGTGATCCCCATCCACAAGAAGGGTCGGACGGAGGAACCTGGGAACTACAGACCTGTCAGCCTGACCTCAGTGCCAGGGAAACTGATGGAACAGGTTATCTTGGGGGTGATAAGAGTGCACCTGAGAGATGGCAAAGAGCTCAGGTCCAGCCAGCATGGGTTTAGGAAGGGCAGATCCTGCCTCTCCAACCTGGTCTCCTTCTATGATCAGGTGACCCGCTTGGTGGATGTGGGGAGGCCTGTGGATGTGGTCTATCTGGACTTCAGCAAGGCCTTTGACACTGTCCCCCACAGCAAACTGCTGGCTAAGCTGTCAGCCCACGGCTTGGATGGCAACACTCTATGCTGGGTTAGGAACTGGCTGGAGGGCCCGGACCCAGAGAGTGGTGGTGAATGGAGCCACATCCAGCTGGCGGCCAGTCACTAGTGGTGTCCCTCAGGGATCTGTGCTGGCCCCCATCCTCTTTAACATCTTCATAGATGATCTGGATGAGGGCAGGGAGTCAGCCATCAGCAAGTTTGTAGATGACACTAAGCTGGGAGCAGATGTGGCTGGGTTGGAGGGCAGAAGGGCTCTGCAGCGGGACTTTGACCGCCTGGACAGATGGGCAGAGTCCAATGGGGCAGCGTTCAATAGCTCCAAGTGCCGGGTGCTGCACTTTGGCCACAACAACCCCATGCAGAGAAACAAGCTGGGGTCAGAGTGGCTGGAGAACAGCCAAACAGAGGGATCTAGGGGTGCTGATTGATACCCTCCTGAACATGAGCCAGCAGTGTGCCCAGGTGGCCAAGAGAGCCAGTGGCATCCTGGCCTGCATCAGGAATGGTGTGGTCAGCAGGAGCAGGGAGGTCATTCTGCCCCTGTACTCTGCACTGGTTAGACCACACCTTGAGTCCTGTGTTCAGTTCTGGGCCCCCCAGTTTAGGAGGGACATCGAGATGCTTGAGCATGTCCAGAGAAGGACGACGAGGCTGGTGAGAGACCTCGAGCAGAAGCCCTACGAGGAGAGGCTGAGGGAGCTGGAATTGTTTAGCCCGGAGAAGAGGAGGCTCAGGGGTGACCTTATTGCTGTCTACAACTACCTGAGGGGCGGTTGTGGTCAGGAGGAGGTTGCTCTCTTCTCTCAGGTGGCCAGCACCAGAACAAGAGGACACAGCCTCAGGCTGCGCCAGGGGAGATTTAGGCTCGAGGTGAGGAGAAAGTTCTTCCCTGAGAGAGTCATTGGCCACTGGAATGGGCTGCCTGGGGAGGTGGTGGAGTCACCGTCCCTGGGGCTATTCAAGGCAAGATTGCACGTGGCACTTGGTGCCATGGTCTAGCCTTGAGCTCTGTGGTAAAGGGTTGGACTTGATGATCTGTGAGGTCTCTTCCAACCCTGATAATACTGTGATACTGTGATATAGCCACCCATGAACACACTGCAGTCATGTGAACTGTCCCACCATCTCTCTGTAATTGTCACCAGGTCATAACTCCTTGACTGCACACAGATTTCTAAATCCTATTTATTCCCCATGCTGTGTGCATTAGTGTCTAAACATTTTAGAGATGGAGTCGAGTACATGGTTTTCAGCCTTGAAGTGGAGTAGACTCTCTGGTTATCTAAGGTGTCAACACACTGCTCCACAAGGAGTACTACAGTGGGGTGATAGTGTCCATGGATAAGTCAATTGACCTATCGCGTTCCCATCGGTATGTTGCATCTCTGCCTTGAGGTCCAGACGAGTCATGGGCCCACCGAGCTAAGAACAGTTTACCTCAGTGTTTCCAATCAAGGTCAAGATCAGAGTTTGTATCAACTTGAGAAATTTTAGCGCCTCGATCTGCCTGCTGGTTGTGTTAGTGTTCCTCAGAAGCTCTGCTCTTAGGCATGTGTGCATCTATGTGCCGCACCTTCACTGGAATTCTCTCCAGTTGTTCATCAATGTCCTGCCATAGATCAGCACACCAAATAGGCTTCCCTTTCTCTGCCAACCCTTCTTCTTCCAGTCCTTTAGCCAACCCCATAGAACATTGGCTACCATCCATGAGTCGATGTAGAGGTAAAGGATAGGCCAATTTTCATGTTTAGCCACATCTCAAGAGCAAGTTGGACACCTTTTACCTCAGCGAACTGACTGGATTCACTTTCACCATGTCTTGCTACAGTAACTCTCCGGGTAGAACTCCAGACTGCTGACTTCCATCTTCACTTCTTCCCAACAAGACAACAGGAACCATCTGTGAACAAAGCATAGTTCTTTTCCTGATCAGAGAGATCACCATAGGGAGGAGCTTCTTCAGCACAGGTTATTTTCTCCTCCAGAGGTTTGGTACAGTCTGTGCCTTCTGGCCAATTGCTAATCACCTCCACCAGACTAGGCTGATCTAGATTACCATTCGTGCTTGTTGGGTTATCAAAGCCAACCACTTGGCCCAGGCTGCATCTGTGGCATGATGAACCTTTGCCTTTGAACATCCAGTTTAGAACTGGCAGTCTTGGAGCTAAAAGCAATTGTGACTCAGTTCCAGTCACTTCAGAAGCTGCTTTCACTCCTTCCTAGGCTGCTAATATTTCTCTCTCTGGGGGGGTGTAGTTTGTCCCTGAACCTCTGTTGCTATGACCCCAGAAACTATAAGTGGATGGCCAAGTGTCTCATTGTCAAATTTGGAGCTCTCTGCCAAAGACTCCAAGTTGGACCATTGTCACTAGCAGCTATGTACAGAATGTTTTTAATGTCTGGACCAGATCGCACAGGTCCCAAGCGCACTACTTCTCGCTTGATCTGATCAAAGGCTGCTTGCTGTTCAGTTTCCCACTCAAAATTGTTTCTCTTACGAGTCACATCCTGCAGTGGTTTGACAATCTGACTGAATCCAGGAATGTGTAGTCTCCAAAATCCCACTGCACCCAAGAAAGATAGAGTGTCCTTCTTACTGGCGGGAACTGCCATGCTGGAGACTTTGTTGATCACATCCTGTGGAATGTGACGGCAATCATCCTGCCACTGCAGTCTCAGAAACTGAATTTCTCTGGCAGGTCCTTTGACCTTGTCTCTCTTAATGGCAAAACCTGCTTGCAACAGAATGTCAATGATTTGGTTACCTTTCTCAAAGAATTCCTCAGCAGTTTGGCCCCCACACAACAATGTCGTCAATGAATTGTATGTGCTCCGGACCTTCACCTTTCTCCAGTGCATTGTGGATGATTGAGTGACAGATTGTTGAGCTGTGCTTCCACCCCTGAGGCTAACGATTGAACTGGTACTGGATTCTTCTCCATGTGAATGCAAACTGAGGCCTGCATTCCTTTGCTATGGCAATAGAGACAAAAGCATTAGCAATGTCTATGGTAGCATACCATTTAGCCTCCTTCGATTCCAGCTCGTACTGGAGTTCCAGCATGTCTGGCACAGCTGCGCTCATGGGTGGACTCTCCTCGTTGAGGGCACAAAAATCAACTGTGAGTCTCCAGTCTCTCTTAGGCTTGAGCACAGGCTAGAAGAGACTGTTGAAAGGTGAATGAGCTTTCTCGATGACAGCCTGACTTTCCAGCTGATGAATCAGCTGATGAGTGGGTGTGCTAGTTTGAAGATAGCTAGGATGTTTTGGTGAGAAGAACTAGATCACAAGCTGTGAAAGGAAAACAGTGGTGATGTCTACTTCCCTTACAGTCTTGCTGAAGAAGAAACAAAAACATTAGATAACACTCTCACCATTTTTCTCTCACTCTCACTTGGGCTGCTGGCTGAGCAACATCTTACTCTCTAACCTCACCTTCCATTTGGCCTAACCCACTTCTGCTTCTTAACCTCTTGGTCGAACCTCTATTCTTCTTTAGGACTGGGGTAAGGTTGAGAGGGGTAGGGGGAAGGTGCAGAGGCAGTTGAGAGCCCCTCCTGGGGACTCAGGTTTCTGGGAGGGGAGTTGTGTTTCTGTATTACCTTTTAACTTCTATATTTCTGTATATAACTGTATATACTGTAAATATCTACATGTATATTGTGCTGCTGTAAATAAATAGCTTCACTAATATTTCCAGAGCCGGCTGAGTCTAGTCTGGGTAATTTCTAAAGTTTGGGGGGGTGACAGGAACACCCAAACCATCACAAGGGAGAACAAAGAGTCACAGTTAGTTCTGTACTGCCTGTGGTGCACAGTTTGAGTAGCAAGTGGCATTTCAAGATCCTCTATGTCATGATGTCCCACAACTGCAGATTCATCTGAAAGTTCAGGTCTAATGGACAATTTCAATTTACCATCCTCAATCTCTACAGATGCTATTCCAAAAGCCCATTTGTGCCCCTTATGGTCTTTGAAACAACCTTGTCTCAAAAAGTCAATTCTCAGAATGCAAGGCGCATCAGGACCAGTTACAATAGGATGCTTCTTCCACTCTTTACCAGTTAAACTCATCTCAGCCTGCAACTTAGTTAACTCTTGAGATCCACCAGTGATTCCAAAAATAGTGATAGACTCTGTCCCTTTGCAATTTGATGGCAACGAAGTGCACTGAGCACCTGTGTCAACTAAAGCCCTGTATTTCTGACCTTTTGAACTGCCAGGCCACCTAATGAATACATTCCAATAGATTCGGTTCTCTCCACTATCCCTTTCCTCCTCCTGGCTGGAGGCAGGGCAGCCCTAATGCTGAACATGGCATGTGGGGTGTGCACAATGATTTGTGTTGTTGTGAGAGAAACTTCAACTGTTGGAATAATTGCAGTTGCTCTGGGGAGCTGAAGAAGTGACAGCTACTTTTCTCCCATTGCTGCCTCTGTTTCTGCCACTCTGCAGTTCCCTGGCTCTCTTTTAAAGAACTGAAGGCAGCTGACCATCCCACTTGTACATGTTCTCACCAAATTGGCCACACAGAATTATCCACAGTGACACACACAATTGCCAATGTCTCGGTGTGATTTGTCTCCTCCTGGGCTGGAATTGCCTTGCAGGAGGTGGGCTTCTGTTCCTGATGGCAGAAACATGCACCCATTCAGATGATGCCGGAATGGTATCCCTTACCAGATTGGAAATGGTTTTAACTTCTACCTTCAATTCTCTCATGCTATTCTTAATGCCATTCTCAATGCCAACTTTAATGCCATCTTTTATCTCTCTTGTCTCTGTAGTCATAGTTTTTATAGCAGAGACTAGGGCAGAATGTGACAAGCTGTCTTCTATCAGCCTGAGCTGGTCAGTGAATTCACCAACAGTGAAAGACCTTCCATTATCACTCCTTGATAGAAATTTACTGGCCAAGATGTTAGCATAGGATGAAGGAGCAAGCTTAATAAGCTTCTTCATGAGACCTGTTCCAAGAGGAATGTCATCAGGCTCATGTGTGCCATGATCTCCAGAAAGCACTTCCTTCACAGCAAACTCCTTCAGAAGCTTAATTCCCTGATCATTTGTGTTCCACTTCTTGGCAGCCCATGGCAGATCATCTCGGGAAGGGTATCTCATAGCCACAGCCATCAGAAGGTGTATCCACAAGCTAACCTTGCCAGGTGTTTGTCCACTCCACTCTCCTTGGTGAGTGGCCCTAGCTGCTTGGCAGACTCGTCTCCAACCTGCAGGCATTGGCACCAATGCTACGGCATCTCAGCAGCCAGTTTAGGATTGGTTCTCCTGATTCCCTTGAATATTCCTTTCTAACTTCCCTGACCTCTCTGAGAGGATCTTTGGACTCCTGGATGTCATCCTTCTCCTCTTCCTCTTGTTGTTCTCTTAAACTCCTCAGAATCATCTTCTTTCGTGGTAGCCAATCTCACAATGCTCCTCTCCTCAGTGTACTGAGATCTGAGTATATTGGCCAAATCTCAAATACTACATCTCCTCTTCCTCCTCTTGTGGACTGGAAGTCCCCTCCCCTAAGTCCTCTTTAGAATCACTCTTTGTCAAATGTTTCATCTTAGCCTGGGCTTTGGCTGGAGACAAGATGATCTGAGCTGAAAAGGACTTTGACAACCTCTCTACCGAGTCCGAATTATTGGGGGTTTGGCCTGAGGCCTGTGAGTTCTAATCTGGCTTAGGGTTGGAGGTTTCTGCTAACTGAGGATTTGAGTTAGTTGAAGGAACATCTGGAGTCTGAGCAGTTATCCATTGCTGGGCTTTGTGCCTTGTTATTGTTACTACCCAGGACTGTGTCATTTTTCCCAGAATCTACAGGAGGAGGAACAGTGGTGGCCCCGCCTTGCTCTCCCTCCTAGCTGGGACTGTTTAGACTGTTTGATCTGCTTATCTGGGACACTGGCCACTTGTTTTTACCTCTTTGTGGTGGTTTAGGTGTTACCCGCCCCCCCACACTTTAGAAGGTACCCCAGCTAACTCAGCCGGACTCTGGGAATATAAATGAAGCTACTTATTTACAGTTAGCACAATATACAAGCAGCTGTTTAGAATATATACGGTTATATACAGAAATATACAAGTTAAAAGTAATACAGAAACACAACTCTCCTCCAAGAAACCTGAGTGCCCAGAAGGGGCTCTCCACCACCCCTGCACCTTCCCCCTGTCCCTCTCAACCTTACTCCAGCTCTAGGAAGAAAAGAGGTTCAGCCAAGATGTTAAGAAGCAAGGTTAGTGGCAGTGAGATTAGGGAGCTGCAGCTGAGTCCAGAAGCCAGCCAGAAAGGTGAAGACAAAATGGCGAGAGTGCTATCTAATATTTTTGCTTCTTCTTCAGCTGGACTCTGAGGGAAGGAGACATTACCAATGTTTTCCTTTCACAGCCAATTATCTACTTTCTCTCACCAAGACATTCTAGCCTGCTTCAAACTAGCACACTCTTAAAGGAATCACACTTGGATTTCTCATACATAATGCCAAAATTAATATCAAAATCAAAATTATAAGACCTAAGATTGCACATGACAGTCTGACATGAATAAAATTAAAAGCAAGGGTTAGGTACCTGGCTCTTAGGCAAAATTACCCTCATTAAAGACGTGAACAAAGCAGTATCATTTCCTGTAATGTTACTGGTAAAAGACCCTGTAATATTAAATCAAACATATCCAAGGATATAGTCCCCAAAATTTAAAAAGAAAAAAAAAAAAAAAAGCAGTCTTTAGAATTAATCTTCTTCAAAATTGGAGTAAACAGAAGGTAATCAATTTGAGCTGTAATCCAATTATAGATAAGAAAGCAGAAAATAGGCCACACAATAGCCCCCACTTAGTAAAATAGCTTCATTAGCTTCATTCTGATTCCCAGAATTAATCAACAATCACTCAAAATTAATTTGCCCCATGTTGGAGTGCCAAAATAAAAGATGTGATGGTTCAGGTGTTACCTGCCCCTTCACACTTTGGAAATCACCCAGACTAGACTCAGATGGCTCTGGAAATTGAAGGAAGCTTATATTTTCAGCTTAGCACAGTATACAGGCAGATATTTACAATATATATACAGCTATATTCAGAAATATTTAAGGTAAAAGGTAATACAGAAACACAACACCTTTCCCAGAAACCTGACTCCCCAGGAGGGGTTCCTAAATGCCCTTTCACCTTCTCCCACCCCTCTAACTTACCCTAGATGTTGCCTTGTGTCCAAGGAAGAATGGAGGGTTGGCCAGCTGAGATTAGGAAGCAGGTGGATTAATCAGGTTAGGTTAGAGAGAAAAAAATGCAGCTCACAGTCCGTACAGAGAGCAACTCCCTTATCTATGCTTGGAGTCTTGCTCTTATACCTCGCATCAAGCCTATGAGTGAAACAGACATTACCATTGTTTCCCTTTCACAGCCTGTTGCCGCAATGAAGGGACGGGGCAACGGCTTGATGCAAGCAAAAAATCCACTTTATTAGAAAAATAGGCAGGTATATATTGTATCAGAAGGGCTAGTATGTTACTCACTGATTGGATAGAATTACAGTAAAAGTTAGTAACTACTATATGATTGGCTGATACTCTGCTCAGGCCAAAGACGCTGTTTCTACTTTCTTCTCTGCTCCTTGATATAAGTTGCTATGCAACTATCTGAGCAGTCCTGACCACAGGATCTTACTTATCTTACTCTTCTGAGGTCTGTCTGACCCACACATTACATGCCCAAAGTCTATACTGTGTTTTGTTTCATCTTGGGCAGCTGTTCCCTGCTAACAGGCCATTCCCCTATTCCTACATCTCCCCCTTTTTGTTATACAAAGGAGAACCTGACAGTAGCACAACCAATCATTTGTTAAATACACAGCAAAATACATAATAGCAATATAAGTAGCAAGAATATTATAAGCAATACATAACAAAGCATTTTTACACACTACAAATAAATCCAATTAGTCCCCATCCCACAAAAGATTTTACAAAAAGAAATTCTAAAAAGTGACCATAACTAAACAAAGCAATTCTAATTCAGTGACTTTAACTAAAGTAAGCTAACAACTAATCCAACCTCCCATATTCCCAAGATCACAATAACTGCAACTTTCATCCTAGAGTCAAAGCTGTTACTTTGTCCTTGTCCGTCTGATCTTCTTGAATCGATCCCTTGTAAGGACGAACATATTTTGCTGGTATCCATCTAGGACCTGACTCTGTGGAAACACAAGCATATCCTTTTCCCCATGTTATTAAAGGATAAGGACCTTTGACTTTACCTGATTCTAAATCACGAATTAAAACTGGTGGCTTTTCCTGAAGCTCAAAAAGGTGATTATTTGCAAAATGCCGCACTATTGGTGGATTATCATCTGTCCTTGTGCAATTCAAAAAGTTGTAAACATAAAGAGCCTTTTGTAATCTTTCTTCAGGTGTCACTGAAATCCCTCCTCCCCCTTTTTGTTTCTGCAAAAGAGATTTCAAAGTCTGATGTGCTCTCTCAATGATAGATTGCCCTGTAAGGGAGTGTGGAATCCCAGTGACATGACGAATTCCCCATTCTGAAAAAAAGCTTTGCAAGAATTGAGAAATATAGGCAGGGCCATTATCAGTTTTAATAGCTCGAGGCACTCCTAACATGGCAAAGGCTCTAAGAAAATGCTTTTTTGCATCCTTTGCTTTTTCTCCTTTGTGACAGGAGGCATATAATGCTCCAGAAAAGGTATCAATAGAAGAATGTACATATTTAAACAATCCAAATTCTGGAACATGGGTCACATCTGACTGCCAGATTTCTAAGCTGTTTAATCCATGAGGGTTAACACCTTCGCTACCTATAGGTGCAATGGTACGTTGGCAATCTGGACAGGATGCAATGATATCTGCTGCTTGTTGAGCAGACAATTCAAACTGCCTTCTTAAGCCTTTTGCATTTTGATGGAAAAACATATGACTGAGCTTGGCCTGAGCCATCCGATCAGGTAAAGTCAAAACTGGTAAAGTTAGTAAATCTGCTTGACGATTCCCTTCTGCAAGAAATCCTGGGAGGTCAGTATGAGATCTAATATGCATAATGAAAAATGAATGTTGTCTGTTATTTAAAAGAAAAATCAATTTCTGCAGCAAATCAAAAAGGTGAGGATTGGAAACATCTTTAAGTGCAGCAGCTTCAGCACGCATAACAATCCCTGCCACATAGGCAGAATCAGTGACTAAATTGAAAGGCTTATCATGATGTAATTGAAACACACATGTTACTGCTGCTAGTTCCACTATTTGAGGGGAATCTGGACATAAAGAAACTTCTGAATTCCAACCTTGCATATTAACATCCCACCAAACTATTGCTGACTTTTGTGATGTTCCTGACCCATCTGTAAAAAAGGTAATCACATCCAGTGGTTGAAGGCTTCTCTTAGGTTCCTCTGCCAGAGCAAAAGATAAATGAAACAATTTGTGGGGTGGTGGGTGATTTGAAAACTGACCCACATACACCTGGACTGCCACTTGAAATGGTAAGGAATTCTGCATCAGCCAGATAAAATAAGCATCTGTAAGCGGGGTGTAAATGACTGAAAATTGTTTGCCCGTTAGGGTAACTACCCTATTCCTAGCTTTCATGATAATATGAGCAAACATTTCTGGCTGGGAATAAATAGTTTTTGAAGGCTGATGGGGTAAAAAGACCCACTCAAGAAGTAGCAATGGATCTTTCAGGCTCAAATCCCATTGAAAGATGAGACCCAAAGGTTTAACATCATCCCACAAAATTATTAGAAACAGTGGCAGGTCAGGGTCCCAACGATGAGCCTGTCATGATTGTATGGCTTCACAAATTTTTTGAATGGCTTTCTTTGCTTCTGGAGTCAAAGAACGGGGGGCAGACAAATTAATGTCACCTTTTAGGAGTTCAAATAGTGGGGCCAAATCAGAATTAGAAATACCCAGAAGAGGCCGTAGCCAATTTATAGAACCTAGTAGTTTTTGAATGTCATGCAAATTGCTCACTTGAGTTTGCAGCTGAACCTTCTGAGGTGTTATTGTTTGAGCTCTTATTTTCCATCCCAGGTATTGCCAAGGTTCAAATCTCTGTATCTTTTCTTTAGAGATACAAAGACAGGCTTTTTCAATGGCTGCACAAACCTCCTGTACCGCCCGTTCCACGTCAAATGGATCTTTGGCAGCAATAAGCAAATCATCCATGTAGTGATACAGCAACACCTGAGGAAATTGCTCACGTACTGGAGACAATGCTTTAGCCACATACCATTGACAAATTGTGGGGCTATTTTTCATTCCCTGTGGTAATACAGTCCATTGATAATGCTTTAAAGGTGCTCGCATATTAACACTTGGGATGGAAAAGGCAAACCGAGGAGCATCTTCAGGGTGAAGAGGAATGCTAAAAAAGCAATCTTTCAAATCTATGACAGTTAAAGCCCAATTTTTAGGAATCATTGTGGGAGAGAGGAGCCCTGGTTGCAATGCTCCCATGGATTCCATAGCATCATTAATTTTTCTAAAATTGTGAAGCAAACGCCATTTGCCAGACCTTTTTTGAATCACAAAAACAGGAGTATTCCAGGGACTAAAAGAAGGCACTATGTGCCCTTGCTCTAGCTGCTCCTGTACTAACTGTTCCAAGGCGCGAAGTTTTTCCTCAGGGAGGGGCCACTGATCTACCCATATAGGAATTTGTATTTTCCAAGATAATTTTGGGGTATCGCGCCCATCAGCAGCCCTCTCTAAAAATGTGTTTCCAATGTGAGACCCCATTGCGACAGGACATCTCTCCCCCACAGGACCATAGGTACCGGCAACACAAAAGGTTTAACAGTTGCAATCCTTCTCTCAGGCCCAACAATCTGTATAAATTCCACACTCTGCTGACTTTTCCCCACAACCCCTATTCCTGCCAGTGGCTGTAAGATTTTTGCCAGTGGCCATACCGGGGGCCATTTGGCCAAAGAAATAACAGTGACATCAGCACCAGTATCAATAATGCCATTTAAAACAACGTGCTGGTCTGCTTTTTTCATTATGCATTTTTGTATAGGTCTTTCATTAGACACCGACTGAGTCCAATAGACCTCTGGAAGTCCTGTTGAACCGAAAGCTCCTTCACATTTCTTCACTGTTTGAGGATTAAATGGATCCCTAGGAAGTAAAAGCAACTGAGCTATACGGCTATTTTTTGCAATCGTACAGGGAGGGAGTGGTGTCCAAACCATAATTTTCACTTCCTCAGCGTCACTATCAATAACTCCTGGTAATACAAAAAGACCAGTCAGGGTAGTTGACGATCTTCCCAAAATCAAAGCTGTTGTATTTTTTGGCAAAGGTCCCTGAAAGTTCGTGTCTAATAAGTGAACTGAAGAATCGAGTAAAGTCACTGCGTATTTGGTTTCCAAGTCCAGTCCTACACTGCCTGATGTGGCTCGTTGCAAGCCGCAGACTGGCGTTTGGAGAGCTGGTATGCCGGCTGTATCATTTGTGTCGGAGCGCGGCGCCGATCCGCGCTCTTCCGCCAGTTTCCCTGAAGCGGCTTCCCTTGTTTATCGTATTTAGAGTGGCACTGAACTGCATAAAGGCGACCTTTCTGGCACCGGGGGCATATTGATACAGGCTTATTCACTTGCCCCTTTTGAGCGTAACAGTTCTTCCTAATGTGACCTGGCTTCCCGCAGCCAAAACAAACAGTCGCCCTCCCCCCTGTGTTCACAGCGGCAAAAGCAGCCGCCATACTCTCGCATTTAAAATCGGACGTCCCGAAGCAATTACAAGCTTCCATCATCTCAACCAGGGAGGGTTTTGGATTCGGTAACGATTTCAGCAACTTCTTACAGTCCACATTGGCATTTTCAATTACTAATTGTTGAAGTAAAATCTCTCTAGCTTCCTCGTTTTCAACCTGCTTTCCAAGAGCTTCCTGCAATCTTGCTACGAAGTCCATAAACGACTCCTTTGGTCCTTGCATGATAGTCATAAAAGCCTTTTGGGGTTTACGAGTGTCTGGAATCTTAAGGAGCACTCGCTTAGCAGCCTCCTTAGTGGCGTCCAGAGCTTCTCTCGGACAGTCTCTCGCCTGGGCAACGGGATCAGCTAACGGCCCCGTGCCCATCAGATGATCCATAGTTAAGGCTTGCAGGGCTGGATTATTCCCCGCTGCAAACCTTTGTAAAACAGTTTCTAAACTGTGATGCCATCCCGACTCCCAAAGCATGTATTGAGAAGAATTTAAAAGCAATTTGGCTATTGTCTTCAGATCATAAGGTGTTAAAACGTAACTTTCACAAACAGACTCAAACAGTCCCACGAAATAATGTGAACCCAGTCCATTATCAGCGGCAACACGACGCAGTTCTTTGGTAACTGAAAAGCTGAGAGCTTCCCACTGGGGGTTGCCGCCACATCCTGGATAGATCACCGGCGCTGCAATAATGCGGGCTGGTACTGTGGCAGGTCGGGGCGGAATCATAATACGCCCTGCCATGTCGGCATCCCCTTCGTCTAAAGCTCGTTGTTTAATTGCTGCCCACACCACACGGGGATCATGACCATCCGGTAGATACGGGTCTGGTTCCTTTTCGGGATCAAAGGGATCTAACTCAAAATGATCTTCGCTAAATGATGTTGATTGCGAAGTTCCCACAGCGGGCTCAAATCGCACTCACGGCTTAGGCGCCGATAGAGTAGGCAAGTCGTTAGCATCAAAAGGCAAGGGAGGGGCAGAGGGTTGAATCGGAGCATTCGTCTGCATTCCCTTCTTCTTTAAATCTAAGGGATTAAATGCTCTCCCCGACTTCCCCTCCTGTTCTTCAACAGCCTCAAACACCTTTCGCCATGGTGCAAGCAAGCGCTGTGCTTCTAAATCACCATTTGTAGAAAGATCCCATAAACAGACCCCTACGTTGTCCCATAGTTCCGACTCAAAAACTGTAATTTCTGTAGTGTCAGGGAATTTATCCTTGACCCATCTCATAAGCAATTCCAGCTCATAATCAGATACGTCTTTCTTATGTTCATATACAAAATCTTTCATGAGCTTATAAACGTCCATTTCTTCATATGAGGTTTGATTCCCCATGTTTAAGTTCCTCTGAGCTCACCTACCAATCTTGAGGAGGTGATGAAGTGCAGGCCCGCGATCTGCTTCCTTTCAGCAGCTTTCAGTTCCCAGAGGCTTGCGGCCGGTCGTCCTCATATCCCGGACGATAAGCACCGATATCACATCGGGAGTCACCATTTGCCGCAATGAAGGGACGGGGCAACGGCTTGATGCAAGCAAAAAATCCACTTTATTAGAAAAATAGGCAGGTATATATTGTATCAGAAGGGCTAGTATGTTACTCACTGATTGGATAGAATTACAGTAAAAGTTAGTAACTACTATATGATTGGCTGATACTCTGCTCAGGCCAAAGACGCTGTTTCTACTTTCTTCTCTGCTCCTTGATATAAGTTGCTATGCAACTGCAGTCCTGACCACAGGATCTTACTTATCTTACTCTTCTGAGGTCTGTCTGACCCACACATTACATGCCCAAGGTCTATACTGTGTTTTGTTTCGTCTTGGGCAGCTGTTCCCTGCTAACAGGCCATTCCCCTATTCCTACACCTGTAATCCAGTTTTCTCACCAGAACATTCTATATAGCTTCAAACTAGCACACTCCACAGAGCCCTGAAGTTTTTTTAAATTATATTTGTACTCCTATCTATTGTCTCATCACTCCTAGTCTGTATAACCAGCAGCAGGTAATAGTCTGATGGCCGCATCAGACTGGGAGGCCTTCTAGAAATGTCCCTACAACATGCCCTAAGCAGGAGTGAATCAGATGCACTAGAGATGCACTAGATTATGTGAATCAGATGCACTAGAGATGAGCCTAGGGACAGTGTTCTGTCTGCTATTTCACATGAGTTGAGAGGTGGTGACAATAATATCAAAATTGTCTGTGGCAAGTGACAGGAAAACACACCAGGGGTGGAAGAGTGTGATGATTGTAATGGCCTTGTGTGCTAGTTTGAAGCAAGCTAGAATGTTTTGGTAAAAGAACTAGATAACGGGCAGTGAAATGAAAACAATTGATGTCAACTTCTCTCACAGTCTCGCTGAGAACTCTGGGAAGAAGAAAACTTTCTCCATTTTGTTTCTCACTCTTGCTTTTGCCTTAGACCTGGTCACATCTCATTAACCCTGCTCCTACTAACCTTGCTCCCTAACCTCTTGGCTGCACCTCTCTTCTTCCTGAGAACTGGGGTAAGGTTGAGAGGGCCGGGGGGAGGTGTTGGGGTGGTTTGAGAGCCCCTCCTGGGGACTCAGGTTTCTGGGAGGGGAGTTGTGCTTTTGTATTGTTTATCCTTTGTATATTTCTGTATATAATTGTATATAACTGTATATATTGTAAATAGCTGCTTGTAAATTCTGCTAGCTGTAAATAAATTGCTTCATCTATATTCCCAGGGTCCGTCTGAGTTAGCTGGGGCAAATTCAAAAGTGTGGGGGGGCGGGGTAACCCCCAAACCATCACACCTTGACCCTGTTGCCCTGAAGCCTGCTACGAACACTGCAACAAAGACACTATCTTGCAGAGGTGAATCAGAGGGTTCTGAGGTAATAGAATACAGGAGTGTAACTCAAATAAAACAACTTGGGGAAATAAAAAGATTCCCTTTAAGAAAATGACATTTCTGGCAGCTCATTTGAAGTGCCTCATCATCAGTGCAAGCAGTATGGGCAACAAGCAGCAGGAGTTGGAAGTTACTGTGCTACCAGAAAACTACAACATAATGGCAATTACGGAAACTTGGGGGGATGAATCTTATGATTGGAGTGTGACTATCGATGGCAACAAGCTATTCAGAAGAGGCAGGAGAGAAAGAAGGGGTGGAAGTGTTATTTGTTATGTAAAGAAGTAGATAGAATGTGAAGAATTTTCTCTAAAGAACAGCCATGATCAGGTCAAAAGCTCATGAGTAGAGATTAGAGATCAGGACAATGAAGGGAGTCTACTACAGGCTGCCAGATCAAGCAGATCCTTCTTCTCCAACTCTAGGAGACATGGTGATCACATGCTCTAATTGTTTTGGGGGATTTTAATCACCCAGACATCTGTTAGAAAAGTAGCACAGTATTGGATATAGTAATATTAAATGTAGTGATTTTATAGAATTGTCTGAGTGTGGTACAGCTATGGGAATACTATAAAGTGGAACATAAGCCATGGACAGGTGAGAGTGCACAAGTTCAGAAGTACTGATAGAGGGTAAGAATGACCTTAGAGAATGGTGTAACAAATGTAAACAATTATAAGGCTGGAGTCTGTGGTTTTCGCCTATCTCTGCTGACAACTGTGACAGTACAGCTATCTGTAGCCAACCCAAGAGGCTCCTGTAATGCCTATATTACAACTTCTTTAGACAAGAAATTAACCATCCTACCCAAGAGGTTCTGTTATTGGAACTATTCAAGTCATCAGGGAAGTCAAAGTCCAAGGCAGCCTGGGCTGCAGTGATCATGCAGCACTGTGGTTCACTGCCCTAAGGGGTGTGAAGTCCATGAGAAGCATAGTCATGACTAAATTTTAGGAGAGCAGACTTTCAACTCTTTGAAGAGTTAGTAAATAGAACCCAGCCGAAAATGGCCCTCAGGGACAAGGAAACAGAATAGAGCTGACAGATCTTTATAGATGCCTTCTATAGAGCACAAGAGATCTTAAACCCCACATGTAAGAAATTGGGCAAGGAACACAAGAGACCACTGTGGCTGAGTCTGTCCTGGAGTCCTGTACCCCTAAATGCCTCTCCTGCCCAGACTTTGGGGGGAAGGGGGAAAAGCCGCCTGGTTTCCCTCCCCCCCTCACCTGCCCTGCAGCTGTGAAGGGGGGAAGGACTGCCCCGTGAAGGGGGGGAGGGCTGCCCCGTGAGTTCCCGCGCTGGAGCCAGGCCGGGATTGGCCGTGCGCTTTCGCGCCTAAGGTGTGGTAACTCTGCCCTTTGTCTAGCGAAGGTTATAAATATTGGGGGTCTTCCCGCCTTTGGGGATCCCGCTTTGGAGCTTGCCTGTGCCTGGACATATGTGTCTGCCTGAGCTCACACACTCCCCTGTGCCTGGACTGCAGAGAGACCTTCAAGGATTTGCTTTCCTATTGACACCTTTGTATGCCTAATGAACCTTAACGACCTCTTAATGATTCACCTGCAGCCATTGAAAGGAAGAGGAAGACAGACCGCACGAGTCAGCCTGAGTGAGTTATTTGGCTTAGCTTAATTTAGTAAGAAACCGCTATTAATTAATAGCTAAAGCCTTTTCCAACTTCTGACTTCCAAAATAGTCAGATTATTGACAGTGTCCTTGTAGTTTAATTCTCAAGCGACTGAATCTGCTTATTAAACTAAATTAATCTTTGTATATATAGTTGTGGGGGTGGGTTTTTGGAAAAATAAAAAATAACTATTTTTGATAAATTCTTGACTCGGCCACATATTAATTCCTTCTCTCCGGAGTCAACACCTGCTGGCCCAACTAAAGTGTTGAAAAATGTCCGTGGAGCGCTATGGGAAAATGACTCCTTGTTCACCAATATGGCTGGATGGTCAAATCCACTTTATATCCGTGATACAGTGACTTACATGCATTTCTAGCAAGAAGCATGCTTGTCATGGAGGGTAGCAGAAGCCCTTAGCAGGCCTCCCTGTTGTGAAAGTTATAGTGTCTCACATTAATGCCAAGAGCATCGCAAAACCAAAACAATCCGTCAGCCCCATGAGAAAGTCTCTCCCTAGTCGAGATAAAAGGTAAACAATGGCCACTGTTTTGGTTAGGGGGAACGGCAGTTCTCATGCCCACTCGACACCTGGTGTGGGCCGAGCTTGGGGTGGTTTTAGAAATTGTTTTGGTAAGAATTCTCCAATTGTATGGATTAATTATAATTTGTGCCAATCTGTAAGAATAACGTAAAGTAGCCTGGACTGGTGGGTTACACCTCTTTTGAACATTATAAAAATGGTGTGCCTTCCTGGATGGAGAGCTTGTTTGCTTGCTTGCTTGCTTGCTGGTACCTGCTCCTGCCTGCTCGCTCGCTAGCCTGCCTGTCTGCCTCGCTCCTGTCCCGGTGACCTCTCGATCCTGATCGGCCCTGCCCGACGAGGGGCCTGCAGAGGCCTGAAGCTGCTTGGGCCCGATCCTGACGAACAAAGAGACACCACCCAAACTTTGAATCCTGCTAATCTGAACCGCTGAATCATGAGTAAACCAAAGAAAGAACTCCTCACCTAAAGACTGAGTAACTTTAAAGACTCGAAAGAACTCTAAGAAAATCACAGACTCTCCTTTATCTGCTATTTTCTGAAATGTTATTCTACAACTTCAATCCTAAAAGAACTCACGTGGGGAATTTAGTTCGGGAGGGAGATCTCTGTGTTTGAGCAATAAATCACTTGAAAATCCACAAGTGAGCCTCCACGTATTTTCCCCACAACCTCCCAAACTACCTTCCATGACAGTGCTCCACCAAGATTGGTTACAGTCAGAGGGTCCAGAGTTACATGTAAGGCATGCATAGGTTAGCTTATCACAACACTCTAAGGGTCAGCCTCCATCACCACCCACTCCAGCCCCCTTGGTTATCTAGTCTCTGCCCACTGCAGCTGTGTGTGGGGTGCTCAGTTGTTTACAGCTCAATTTCCTGGGCTAGCAGGGCTCCAAGTACATTCCCAGCATGGGTTGCTCATGTTTATCAATTTTTGTGTGCTGTGCTAACAAGAATTTCTCCAACACTAAAGGACAAGTTGGGACTAAACAGGAAATGGAAGAAAGGACAGGCATCTTGTCAAGAACATAGGGGTGTTGCCTGGTTGTGTAGGGACAAGGTAGGAAAGCCAAGGGGCAGCTGGAATTGAATCTGACAAAAGATGTAAAGAAAAACAAGAAGGGTTTCTACAGGTATGTAAACTAGAAAATTAAGGTTAAGGAAAGTGTACCCCTGCTGATGAGCAACAGTGGGGAACTAGTGGCAGCAGATGAGAAGAAGGTTGAGATTCTCAACACCATTTTTGTCTTTGCTACAAGCTCCTCTCCCCATGGCTCTCATTTTGATGGCCCACAAGCTTGAGACCAGAAAGCAAAGTCCCTCCCATTGTAAGCAAAGGCAAGGTGTGTGACCATCTGAGGAATCAGAAGATATACAAGTCGATGGAACCTGATAAGATGTATCCCAGAGTCCTGAGTGAATTAGCTGATGCAATTGTTAAGTCACTCTCCATGATATTTCAGAAGTCCTGACAGTCAGGTGCAGTCCCTGGGGACTAGAAGAAAGGAAATATTACACCCATTTTAAAAAATGGTAGAAAGGAGGACTTTGGGAACTACTGACCTGTCAGCCTCACCTCCATCAAGGAAGAGGTCCTCCTAGATGCCATGACAAGGCACATAGAGGACAGGGAGGTGAGTTATGGGTTCAGGAGGGGCAAATCTTGCCTGACTAATCCAGAGAATTTCTATGATAAAGTGATATTGTAAGTAGACAAGGGACAACCTATGGATGTGATCTATCTGGACTTCTTCAAGGCCTCTGACATAGGGAGATAGGGATTTGATGGATGATCTGTGCAGTGGATAAGGAGTTGAGTGGATGGTCAATGACTTGAAATACAGACAGAGTCCACTGATAAGCAGTGCTCCTCAGAGGTCTGTACTGGGACCTGTACTGTTTAATATGTTTATCAATGATATAGAAAGTGAGATTGCATGCACCATCCGCAAGTTTGCAGATGACACCAATATGAGTGGTGCTGTTGATATGCCATGAGGAATGGGAAGTCATCCAGAGGAACCTGGACAAACTAGAGAGGTGGGCCCAGGTAAACCTCATAAGGTTCAACAGGGTTCTGCACCTGGGCCACAACAATCCTCACTAACAATACAGACTAGAGGTTGAGGTGATAGAAAGTAGCCCTGTGGAAAAGGACTTAGGATTGCTGATGGGTGAGAAGCTGGACGGACATGAACAGACAGTGTGTGCTCACAGCCTAGGAGGCATCCTGTGCTGCATCAAAAGATGAGTGGCCATCAGACTGCGTGAGGTGATTCTGCTACTTGGTTCAGGTAAGACCTCACCTACAGTACTACAGCTAGCTCTGAAGCCCTCAAGAGTGAGGACATGAACCTGATGGAGTAGGTCCAGAGAAGGGCCACAAGAGTCATCAGGGTGTTGGAACACCTCTTCTATGAAGACAGACTGAGGAAGATGGAGCTGTTCAGCCTGGAGAAGAGAAAGGAACCTACTAATAACCTTCCAGTGCCTGAAGGGGGCCTACAAGATTGGTGGAGTGTGGTGGAAGGTCCAAAATCATGCTAAACATATATCCAGGGCATGTCCCTATGTGTCCCTAAGAAACAAACATACTCACCTTTCCCTCCCACCCCCACCTCTCTTTCCTGGGCTGGGACAAGGCAGGAAACAATAAAAAATCCTTGGTGCCTCACAGTCTAAACAACACCACCATGTCTGGATTTGGTTCTGAATCTGATTTGGGTGCTGCTAAACAGAATTCACATTTTTACCTGCAGACTACCCAATGCTGAGCCTGTACATCTTCTGGTTTTGGTATGAATAAGCCAGGATTTGCTAATAGTTGTGTTTTGTCTACTCCTATTGGACCAACATTCTCTCAGCAAAATGTTCAAATTCAGATTTGGCAAACAAGTTGCTTGTTTGCTTGCTTGCCATATGCTTCTGTCTTGCTTGCTTTTCCAGATGAAAAGCCTGGCTCTGCCTGCAAATGGAAGATGCTAGAACTGCCCATCTCCCAGTCTGAGTAAGGGTCTGGAATGGCTTGCCTCACTCCAGGACGCAGCTGCCCACCTGAGCCCAGCTGAGCTGTGGTACAATCAAGCCAGCCACATCATCACAGCATCAGGTTACAACTTTGGAGACCACTCCTGATGATTGTGAAGGGAACCAGCCTAGTGCCTAGCACTCACCAGACTGCCAGAGACCAGAAGCCTGAAGCACCCAAGAGAATGGTTAATCCAGCAGCACCCTGTGAGCCAGACGAAGGGTCACTCCTGCACTGAGGAGTAGTCTCACCATGCTCATGGATGCTAGAGACAGCAAGCCCAACTTAAATTACACAGACGTCTGTAAAGTTTTACTTTGCAGCACCACTTCCCCACCACCAAGTGGAGCAGCCACCATGCAGTCAGCACTATCTTTGTTTGTTTTGTGCAGCCACACATTACGTTCGATTAAAAATATTGACATTTCAAGACATTGAGTGTGAGCAAACTAACTTTTTCTCAGAAGTTTATAAAGTGTTTTGCCTGTTGTTTAAGCAGATGGAAGTTCCTTTGAAGTTACCCCTAGAGGACAAGCGGCAAATTGCACCACGGGAATCTCTTGAAACTGACTGCTAGTTCTAAATTTTCTGAGGTTTACTTTGTCCTGATTACATGTATATACATTCTGCAAAGCTAGTTTTTACAACCAACTATCCAAATCTGTGTATGAATTCATTATCAATAAGTTTGGGGATTTTAAAAAATAGGAATAAACAATATTTAATAATGTTTATATTTGTCTTATCACAATTCATATTTAATAACAGTATCACATCAGTGGAGAGAGACTATTTACAAAGGCCTGCACTGATAGAACGAGGGACAGTGTTTTCAAACTAGAAAGGAATTGATTTAGACTGGATATTAAGAACAAATTATTTAGCATAAGGGTAGTGGAACACTGGAACAGGTTGCCCAGGGAGGTGGTTAGGGCCTCATCCCTGAAAATTTTCAAGGTGCAGCTCAATAGGATTCTAGGCAACCTGAGCTAGTTGAGGATGCCCTATATAACTGCAAAGGGGGCTAGACTAGATAACCTTTGGAGGTCCTTTCTAACCCAAACATTTCTATAATTCCATCAAGAATTGCCCCAACCCAGATTCATGACCTTCCACTTTGCCTTACTGAACCTTATGTAATTATCCTCAGTCCACATCTCATCCTGTCCTGGTTCTTCTGGATAGCATCCTGTCCTTCAGTCTTATTAGTTGCACCACTCTGCTTGGTATCATCTGCAAACTCACTCAATCTCACCAGCTACATCATTGATAAAAACACTGAACAGCACTGGTCCTAATACAGAAAAAATGACAGACGCACTCTGTCATGTCACCTGTTTTCATCTGAAGTGGTGGATGGAGTCAGGGACCAGTATAGTCCCCCTCTAATCCATGAGGAAGCAGTAAGGGACCTGCTGCGTCATTTGGATCCTCACAGGTCCATGCGACCAGATGGGATCCACCCTAGGGCTCTGAGAGCTGGCAGATGAGCTGTCCAAGCCACTCTCCATTATTTATCAGCAGTCCTGGCTCACTGGAGAGGTTCCTGAAGACTGGAAGCTGGCCAATGTGATACCCATTCACAAGAAGGGTCGTAAGGAGGAGCCAGAAAATTACAGACCTGTGAGCCTGACCTCAGTGCCAGGCAAGGTCATGGAACAGGTCATCTTGGATGCCATCACAAAGCACCTACAGGATGGCCAAGGGATCAGGCACAGCCGGCATGGATTTAGGAAGGGCAGGTCCTGCCTCACCACCCTGATCTCCTTTTATGATCAGGTTACCCATCTGGTGAATGTGGGGAAGGCTGTGGATGCAGTCTACCTGGACTTCGGAAAAGCCTTTGACACTGTCTGCCACAAGAGGCTCCTAGCCAAGCTGGCAGCTCATGGTTTGGACAGATTCACTCTGTGCTGCATCAAGAACTGGCTGGATGGCAGAGCTCAGAGAGTGGTGGTGAATGGTGCCACATCCAGTTGGTAGCCAGTCACTAGTGGTGTTCCCCAGGGATCAGTGCTGGGCCCAGTCCTGTTCAATATCTTTATTGATGACCTGGACGAGGGCATTGAGTCCAGCATCAGTAAGTTTGCAGATAACACCAAGCTAGGAGCAGGTGTTGATCTGTTGGAAGGTAGGAGAGCCCTGCAGAGGGACCTGGACAGGCTGGATGGGTGGGCAGAGGCCAATGGGATGAGATTTAACAAGGCCAAGTGCAGGGTTCTGCACTTTGGCCACAATAACCCCAAGCAGCGCTATAGGCTGGGGACTGAGTGGCTGGAGAGCAGCCAGGAGGAAAGGGACCTGGGGGTACTGATAGATAGTAGGCTGAAAATGAGGCAGCAGTGTGCCCAGGTGGCCAAGAGAGCCAGTGGCATCCTGGCCTGCATCAGGAACAGTGTGGCCAGTAGGACAAGGGAGGTTATTCTTCCCCTGTACTCAACACTGATAAGGCCACACCTTGAGTCCTGTGTCCAGTTCTGGGCTCCTCAATTCAAGAAAGATGTTGAGGTGCTGGAACATGTCCAGAGAAGGGCAACAAAGCTGGTGAAGGTCCTGGAACACAAACCCTATGAAGAGAGGTTGAGGGAACTGGGATTGTTTAGCCTAGAGAAGAGGAGGCTCAGGGGTGATCTTGTTACTGTCTACAACTACCTGAAGGGGCATTGTAGCCAGGTGGGGGGTGGCCTCTTCTCCCAGGCAACCACCAATAGAACAGGGGGACACAGTCTCAAGTTGTGCCAGGGTAGGTATAGGCTGGATGTTAGGAGGAAGTTCTTGCCAGAGAGAGTGATTTGCCATTGGAATGGGCTGCCCAGGGAGGTGGTGGAGGCACCGTCCCTGGAGGTGTTCAAGAAAAGACTGGATGAGGCACTTAGTGCCATGGTCTAGTTGACTGGATAGGGCTGGGTGCTAGGTTGGACTGGATGATCTTGGAGGCCTCTTCCAACCTGGTTGATTCTATGATTCTATGATTCAGTGACTGTCAGTACATACTGTATCTCTTGTTTTGGATCAATCTAATGAACGTGTATAAATATCTGAAGGGAAGGTGTAAAGATGATAGTGGACAGGTTCTTTCCTATCATATCCATTAAGACAAGAAGAGGCATTAAATGGGAGTACAGGAGATTTCTGCTAGAGATACGGAAACACTTATTTACTGTGGGGTTGACTGACCTTGGGAACATGTTGTCCAGAAGCCATCTGGACATGATGCAAGGCAGCATGCTCTGTGCGAGCCTGCTTGGGTAGGCTCAATAGTACAGATGGCCTTCAGAGATCCCCCAACATAAACTCTTCTGTGATTCTGTGAGTTATTTTCAGGCAATTAGTCCTTACCACTTGGTAAGACTGTATGAAGCTTTAACATAGAGTTCCTTCTTTAAGACCCCAGCTCTTCCCAAAATACATATACTCTTGTTCAGTTTATAAGGTTCCTGTTTCTGTTTTCAGTAACCCTATAGACAGTTAATGCTTACCTTTTAATTTCAAGATTGTATTTACTCATAACTATTTTATGTATGTTTCACTATGCAGACTGCCTGCTACTGCTCAGTACCTCATGTTCAACTTATCCCCTATTCACAGACACATTGATAAAAATTCATTCTCTTCTCATCTCCATTTTAGTAGATTATCTAGTCAGGCTCAGAAACTTCAATACAGACTACCAAAAGTACATAATTACAACACAAGTAATGTTCCTGATTTGTTTTAAACTGAAGTAATCTCTCTTGAAAAAAAATGCATAATCAGAATTTTATGCAAAATTTCATATGGCTTCATGGGTGGTTTTTTTTTTTTGGCCTTCTGAGAATAGCCAATTTGAAATAATATTGCTGTAGTTTGAGGTGTCTCAGGGTCCCCTAAGAAAACTACAAGGACCAAGACCTATCCCAGGGGACAGGTCTGGGCATCCCAGGATGTTGTAATATTGTTATTCCATTCTGATTTCCAGTATCACAGCCTATTAAGCCAGTGCCTGGACAATATTGCTCTCTTTCCCTCCCTGCCTCCTCTCTCTTCACTTCTTTTCTCTGGGAAGAGTGTGCATTCTTTCTTATCTCATGGTTTGTGTTCTTGTCATCTTGTTGGGAAGAAGTGAAGATGGAAGTCAGCAGTCTGGAGTCCTACCAGGAGAGTTACCGAAGCAAGACGTGGAGAAGGAGAATGCAGTCAGTTCGCTGAGGTAAAAGGTGTCCAGCTTGCTCTTGATGTGGCTGAACGTGAAAATTGGCCTATCCTTTACCTCTACACCAACTCATGGGTGGTAGCCAATGCTCTATGGGGTTGGCTAAAAGACTGGAAGAAGCATGGTTGGCAGAGGAAAGGAAAGCCTATTTGGTGTGCTGATCTATGGCAGGACATTGATGCACGTCTGGAGAGAATTCCAGTGAAGGTGCAGCACGTAGACGCACACATGCCTAGGAATAGACCAATGAGGAACATTTACACAACCTAAGCTAAGATTTCTCAAGTTGATACCAAGTCTGATCTTGACCTTGATTGGAAACACCGAGGTGAGCTGTTCTTAGCTCGGCGGGCCCATGACTCATCTGGACATCAAGGCAGAGATGGAACATATCGATGGGCACGCGATTGGTCAATTGACTTGTCCATGGACGCTATCACCCAAGTCATCCATGACTGTGACATTTTTGCTGCTATTAAGCAGGCAAAGTGTATCAAGCCCTTATGGTATGGTGAGAGATGGTCAAAGTACAAGTATGGTGAAGCCTGGCAGATTGACTACATCACTTTACCTCAATCTTGTTCTGGCAAGCAGTATGTGCTAGCGATGGTAGAGGCCAGCACCGGATGGCTGGAAACCTATCCAGTTCCACATGCAACTGCACGTAACACCATTCTTGGCTTGGAGAGACAAATCATGTGGAGACATGGAACTCCAGAGTGAATTGAGTCAGACAATGGCACTCATTTCAAGAACAATCTTGTGAAAAACTGGGCCAAAGAGTGTCGGGTACGGAGGCTGGTGAGAGGCGAGATCGGGATACTGACGAGTCCAGACCGCAGCTGCTATGCCTCAGTACATCAGTACGCTTCATTAAAGCAATATAGCGGTTTATATAGTGCCTCAGAGGAGGTGTGCACAACCAGCCTGGGGCTGGCAGAAGTGGACAGTACAGATTGGCTCAAAGTTAAGTGTAAGACAGAGATAGGTTACCTGTGGTAAACAACCTATGGCTCCCACCCAGGGGTCTGGTAGGGGTCTGCCCCCTGGAGATCTGCCTGCCTCAAGGGTGGGCAGATTCCACCCCCTGGCAGCTGTGCGTGGGTTGCTTACTTGTTCTCAGTCTAGGCCCCTGGGGACTTGTAAGGCCCAAGGACACTTCCCATCACACAGTCTGATGTTTGCATTCCATAGCTCGTTGCAGGAGAAAGCTTCCCACAAAGAGCATGGTATTGAATGGATCTACCACATACCCTACTATGCACCAGCTTCAGAGAAGATTGAGTGCTATGATGGTTTGCTGAAAACCACCCTAAAAGCCATGGGGGGTGGAACTCTGAAAAACTGGGACAAAATTTAGCACAAGCTACCTGGTTGGTAAATAGTAGAGGTTCAGTAAACAGAGCAGGACCTGCACAATCAGATTTGGTCCAAACAGTAGACAGTGATAAAGTTCCTGTTGTGCGTGAGAAGAATCTGTTAGGGAAAACTGTTTGGGTATTTTCTTCTTCGGGCAAAGGGAAACCTGTCCGAGGGGTGGTTTCTGCTGAAGGTCCTGGTCATACCTACTGGGTAATGCAGGAGAATGGTGAAATCCAGGGTATTCCACAGAGAAATCTAACCTTAGCTGAGAGAGGTTAATTCAGAGTGTATAATACAAGCTGTTAGGAGTTTTCTGTTCTAGGTAACATCGGCGTCCAACACTGAGAGAATCTACAAGAGAATCTACAGTACATGAGCACGAACCCAATATCACTTCACCTGTCTCATCTGTGAGGAGACAAACTGTTCTGAGCTTGTGAATCACCTACATCTGAGATAGCTGGAATGAAGTGTGAACTGAACTTGTAATATTCATTAGTGTAAATCTTGGTTTAGATTAGATCAGATAGTCCTTAGCAATACTCTGAGCAAAGTAGACAGGGGTGGATTGTGCTAGTTTGAAGCAGGCTAGAATGTTTTGTTGTGAAATAAATCTAGATGATAGGCTATGAAAGGAAAACAATGGTGATGTCTCCTTCCCTCAGAGTCTCACTGAAGAAGAAGTGTAAACATTAGATAACACTCTCGCCATTTTGTCTGCACTTTGGGGCTGGGCTTGGACTGTGCTGCATCTTCCTAACCTCATATGCCAATAACTTTGCTTCTTAACCTCTTGGCTGAATCTCTGTTCTTCCTTCGGACTGGGGTAAGGTTGAGAGGGGCAGGAGGAAGGTGCAGGGCTGGTTGAGAGCCCTTCCTGGGGACTCAGGTTTCTGGGAGGAGAGTTGTGCTTCTGTATTATTTTTACCTTGTATATTTTTGTATATTTCTGTATATATTGTAAATATCTGCTTGTATATTGTGCTAGCTGTAAATAAATAGCTTCATTTATATTCCCAGAGCCCAGCTGAGTCTAGCTGGATATTTCTTATGTTGGGGAGGGGGGAGGGGGGGCAGATAACACCCAAACCACCATATGGACTTGGCTTAGCTTGCAAATGGATCCATTTTACCTGATTATCGATTATCTTTTGCATATATGCACTAATAAACAGAATCTCTCTTCAAACTTCCAATCAGTGTGCACTATTTTCATTCTTGGCCTCTAAAAGGAGCAAGAGGCACTCCTGTCATCCAGTCCTAGATTGTTCATGTCCTCAAATTACGACAATACAATTCCTTATGAAACACCAAACTTCCTGCCTAACATAATTAAAGCAAAAATGGTTATTCTGTAAAATGCCTTTTCCCCCCTTTCCTCTTAAAAACCCTGAAAGAGTCAGAAAGAACTTGTATTGATTAAATGGTGCAACTGCTGCTTGAAAGATGACAAGTCTCAGGGGAACGTTTTGTCAACCAAATCAGTAATATTGAATGGTTATTTCCTACCACTGAAGGGTTTACACTCTTGCTCTTGTAATTGTGATAGCAGGAAAATTGTTTTGTCATTTATTGAGCACCTGACAGTCAGTTCAATGTAAAGGAAACTGTATAATGCCATTTCAGATCTTTAGTATATTATACAACAGCAAGCAGCAGATGGGACTCCTGTGCCAAATATTTCAGTTTTTGGAAAGAGTCCTCTCTAATTCACTACCTGGCATGAGAAAGATTGATGAGTCTGATCATATCTGTAAAGGAATGACCTGCATTTTTATGTCTAATTTACTATTTAATCTCCCAGGCAACCAGCAACAGAACAAGAGGACACATCCTCAAGCTGCACAAGAGGAGGTTTATGCTGGATGCTAGGAGGAATTTCTTCACAGAAAGAGTGATTTGCCATTGGAGCATCCCTGGAGGTGTTTAAAAGGAGATTCGATGAGGCATTTTGTGCTATGGTTTAGTCAATTAGAAGATGTTGGGTGATAGGTTAGACTCGATGATCTAGAATGTCTTTTCCAACTGGCTTAATTCTGTGATATTGGGAGAATCAGAGCTTCTATTACAATCAAAATAAATACAGTAAATTAGAATCCAGTCACAAATTAAGTTCCTGAGTCAAGCCCAGTACCAGCAATTAATAGAAGTGTACATAGATATATGTAAGGATTGCTTTTCAGGAAGCAGAGTTTTCTGTTTTGTGAAAAAAGGTTTGTGCACACATATAGATGAAAGAAAGTGTAAGTTTTTGGCAAAAAGGGGAGGATAAAGTGTAACTGCATCATCTGCATGGAAAATATTTGTCTGACTATAAAGAGCAGCAGATGGAAAGGGAAAAGCAAAGTCATGAAGGAGTGTTATGAGACAAGAGAATAAATAGACAGAGGGAAGATTCAGGTTGACTGAAGAAATATTATTTAAAAAATAAAAATGAAAGGACTTAAAAAAGAAGAATTTTATTAACTTTTTATTAAATACTCAAGGGAAAAAAATAGAGGTGTTACTTGAGACACAACTAGGCTGGACGACACCCTGTAAACATGAAATAAAAACTTAAAGTTCACTGTCAAAGGCACAGAGGACAAGATGTATTGATTCTTTTCCAACTGGAGTGTCTAAGATACATGAAGCAAAGACTGATCAGAATGAGCAACAAATGTGGAATCTAATTTACATGTCAGAAGACTTTTTCTTTCTTAATTATTCCAATGTGAACAGCTAATTGGCAGCCACATATTAATTGGCTAGTCAAAGCCAAAAGGCCAGCTGGCACAATTTTATATCCTGGATTCATAGTTGAATTCTGGGTAAGGTCTGAGCAATATTTTACAGCAGCAATTAGTTTGTTCCTAGGGCAAGATACAAAGAGAAGTATGTATGTATCTACAGCAAGGAGCTTGTTTCCCATTCCTCTGTGACTGAGGAAATGACAGCCAGTTGGCAGTAAGCCATACAAATAAAAAATACCAGCTGTAAAATATTGGATTATTTTTTTCCCATATGGTTAGAAGTGTGTTGGATGATGTGAAGATATGTTACTGAGTACTAAGCCATCTATTCATTGACAGTTATCTAGCTCACTCGTCACACTAGTTCACAACTTAAAATGAGGCAGTTAACAACCTTGTTGTTGATAGAAGTAATTTAGAAGGTCTGA
This sequence comes from Pogoniulus pusillus, assembly GCF_015220805.1. Taxonomy (NCBI): domain Eukaryota; kingdom Metazoa; phylum Chordata; class Aves; order Piciformes; family Lybiidae; genus Pogoniulus; species Pogoniulus pusillus. Next base: position 79,576,297 of record NC_087309.1, read on the forward strand.
ACACATCAGTTTAGGTCTGAACACATCAGTTTATAGAGAATGATCGTAGTGGTGATATAAAACTGAGTTAAAATAATCATATATACATACTCAGAATAAGAAATCTCTTGTGTTAAAATTTTCTGAGTAACTTTAAAGTACTGTGTCTTTAGTGTTGACAGGAAATTTCACAACCTCTGCTTTTTTAAGACCTTTTCAGAAGTTTTTAATTCTGGATTCATTTTCTTCCTACTCAACACAGTTCTGTTTTATCAAGTGATGAAGCATTGAACTGCATAAACAAAAGCAAAAAAAGAAAAATGCAAATAAAACCCAAACCTGTTAAAATTCAAGAAAAGATTAATGTCTAAATTTGAAACAGGCAATTTAAATATATGTCTGTTGTGTAATTTCATATTGAAAGTCAAAATGCTTTTTTAAAAATTCAACTTTTTTTTTCTCTTTCATTAGATCTTCAGTGCAGAGATCTCATGGTTTTTGAGCTCAGTACTTGTGTAAATTGAGTTGTGAATAAGTAAAATATTATTTGCAGTTATAAAAAAATTATTAGATTTTAGTATAACATCCTATGATCCTATGATCTGTAATATCATTACTGTAGGACAGCATGATATCATTAAAAGAATGTGAAGCAGACATGTCTGTTTTGTAGGCTTCAAGCATTTCATGCTGGTATTTATTTCAGATTTTAGTAACTACAACCTTGAAAGATCAGTGTAATTTTTGTAGTATGTATTGCACTTAAATTAGAAGTATTGAATATTAGGACAGAAAATTAACTGAAGGCATCTTTTAAGAAGAATGTTAGAATAATAAAGAATTGGAATTTGAAGAAAATTAATTATGGTTGGCATTGACGCTGAAATATTGTCAAAGAAGACATGCACAGAATAAAATTAATCAGAAACATTGATAAAATATTCTTATTAAAATAATCATTTTCACCCAATTTTATCAAACTTCTCATAAGAAAGATATAATTCCATTATGCTTTCTACACATTTTATACCAGAGTAGAGCATCAATTCATATAACACTTGTAATAGTTCATGAGCTGTATCTGATATTTATAAATGTAGTACTCAAGACTATTAAACAGATAAAAAAATAAAACAAGGTAAAAACAAGTGGCCAGTGTCCCAGATAAGCAGATCAAACAGTCTAAACAGTCCCAGCTAGGAGGGAGAGCAAGGCGGGGCCACCACTGTTCCTCCTCCTGTAGATTCTGGGAAAAATGACACAGTCCTGGGTAGTAACAATAACAAGGCACAAAGCCCAGCAATGGATAACTGCTCAGACTCCAGATGTTCCTTCAACTAACTCAAATCCTCAGTTAGCAGAAACCTCCAACCCTAAGCCAGATTAGAACTCACAGGCCTCAGGCCAAACCCCCAATAATTCGGACTCGGTAGAGAGGTTGTCAAAGTCCTTTTCAGCTCAGATCATCTTGTCTCCAGCCAAAGCCCAGGCTAAGATGAAACATTTGACAAAGAGTGATTCTAAAGAGGACTTAGGGGAGGGGACTTCCAGTCCACAAGAGGAGGAAGAGGAGATGTAGTATTTGAGATTTGGCCAATATACTCAGATCTCAGTACACTGAGGAGAGGAGCATTGTGAGATTGGCTACCACGAAAGAAGATGATTCTGAGGAGTTTAAGAGAACAACAAGAGGAAGAGGAGAAGGATGACATCCAGGAGTCCAAAGATCCTCTCAGAGAGGTCAGGGAAGTTAGAAAGGAATATTCAAGGGAATCAGGAGAACCAATCCTAAACTGGCTGCTGAGATGCCGTAGCATTGGTGCCAATGCCTGCAGGTTGGAGACGAGTCTGCCAAGCAGCTAGGGCCACTCACCAAGGAGAGTGGAGTGGACAAACACCTGGCAAGGTTAGCTTGTGGATACACCTTCTGATGGCTGTGGCTATGAGATACCCTTCCCGAGATGATCTGCCATGGGCTGCCAAGAAGTGGAACACAAATGATCAGGGAATTAAGCTTCTGAAGGAGTTTGCTGTGAAGGAAGTGCTTTCTGGAGATCATGGCACACATGAGCCTGATGACATTCCTCTTGGAACAGGTCTCATGAAGAAGCTTATTAAGCTTGCTCCTTCATCCTATGCTAACATCTTGGCCAGTAAATTTCTATCAAGGAGTGATAATGGAAGGTCTTTCACTGTTGGTGAATTCACTGACCAGCTCAGGCTGATAGAAGACAGCTTGTCACATTCTGCCCTAGTCTCTGCTATAAAAACTATGACTACAGAGACAAGAGAGATAAAAGATGGCATTAAAGTTGGCATTGAGAATGGCATTAAGAATAGCATGAGAGAATTGAAGGTAGAAGTTAAAACCATTTCCAATCTGGTAAGGGATACCATTCCGGCATCATCTGAATGGGTGCATGTTTCTGCCATCAGGAACAGAAGCCCACCTCCTGCAAGGCAATTCCAGCCCAGGAGGAGACAAATCACACCGAGACATTGGCAATTGTGTGTGTCACTGTGGATAATTCTGTGTGGCCAATTTGGTGAGAACATGTACAAGTGGGATGGTCAGCTGCCTTCAGTTCTTTAAAAGAGAGCCAGGGAACTGCAGAGTGGCAGAAACAGAGGCAGCAATGGGAGAAAAGTAGCTGTCACTTCTTCAGCTCCCCAGAGCAACTGCAATTATTCCAACAGTTGAAGTTTCTCTCACAACAACACAAATCATTGTGCACACCCCACATGCCATGTTCAGCATTAGGGCTGCCCTGCCTCCAGCCAGGAGGAGGAAAGGGATAGTGGAGAGAACCGAATCTATTGGAATGTATTCATTAGGTGGCCTGGCAGTTCAAAAGGTCAGAAATACAGGGCTTTAGTTGACACAGGTGCTCAGTGCACTTCGTTGCCATCAAATTGCAAAGGGACAGAGTCTATCACTATTTTTGGAATCACTGGTGGATCTCAAGAGTTAACTAAGTTGCAGGCTGAGATGAGTTTAACTGGTAAAGAGTGGAAGAAGCATCCTATTGTAACTGGTCCTGATGCGCCTTGCATTCTGAGAATTGACTTTTTGAGACAAGGTTGTTTCAAAGACCATAAGGGGCACAAATGGGCTTTTGGAATAGCATCTGTAGAGATTGAGGATGGTAAATTGAAATTGTCCATTAGACCTGAACTTTCAGATGAATCTGCAGTTGTGGGACATCATGACATAGAGGATCTTGAAATGCCACTTGCTACTCAAACTGTGCACCACAGGCAGTACAGAACTAACTGTGACTCTTTGTTCTCCCTTGTGATGGTTTGGGTGTTCCTGTCACCCCCCCAAACTTTAGAAATTACCCAGACTAGACTCAGCCGGCTCTGGAAATATTAGTGAAGCTATTTATTTACAGCAGCACAATATACATGTAGATATTTACAGTATATACAGTTATATACAGAAATATAGAAGTTAAAAGGTAATACAGAAACACAACTCCCCTCCCAGAAACCTGAGTCCCCAGGAGGGGCTCTCAACTGCCTCTGCACCTTCCCCCTACCCCTCTCAACCTTACCCCAGTCCTAAAGAAGAATAGAGGTTCGACCAAGAGGTTAAGAAGCAGAAGTGGGTTAGGCCAAATGGAAGGTGAGGTTAGAGAGTAAGATGTTGCTCAGCCAGCAGCCCAAGTGAGAGTGAGAGAAAAATGGTGAGAGTGTTATCTAATGTTTTTGTTTCTTCTTCAGCAAGACTGTAAGGGAAGTAGACATCACCACTGTTTTCCTTTCACAGCTTGTGATCTAGTTCTTCTCACCAAAACATCCTAGCTATCTTCAAACTAGCACACCCACTCATCAGCTGATTCATCAGCTGGAAAGTCAGGCTGTCATCGAGAAAGCTCATTCACCTTTCAACAGTCTCTTCTAGCCTGTGCTCAAGCCTAAGAGAGACTGGCGACTCACAGTTGATTTTTGTGCCCTCAACGAGGAGAGTCCACCCATGAGCGCAGCTGTGCCAGACATGCTGGAACTCCAGTACGAGCTGGAATCGAAGGAGGCTAAATGGTATGCTACCATAGACATTGCTAATGCTTTTGTCTCTATTGCCATAGCAAAGGAATGCAGGCCTCAGTTTGCATTCACATGGAGAAGAATCCAGTACCAGTTCAATCGTTAGCCTCAGGGGTGGAAGCACAGCTCAACAATCTGTCACTCAATCATCCACAATGCACTGGAGAAAGGTGAAGGTCCGGAGCACATACAATTCATTGACGACATTGTTGTGTGGGGGCCAAACTGCTGAGGAATTCTTTGAGAAAGGTAACCAAATCATTGACATTCTGTTGCAAGCAGGTTTTGCCATTAAGAGAGACAAGGTCAAAGGACCTGCCAGAGAAATTCAGTTTCTGAGACTGCAGTGGCAGGATGATTGCCGTCACATTCCACAGGATGTGATCAACAAAGTCTCCAGCATGGCAGTTCCCGCCAGTAAGAAGGACACTCTATCTTTCTTGGGTGCAGTGGGATTTTGGAGACTACACATTCCTGGATTCAGTCAGATTGTCAAACCACTGCAGGATGTGACTCGTAAGAGAAACAATTTTGAGTGGGAAACTGAACAGCAAGCAGCCTTTGATCAGATCAAGCGAGAAGTAGTGCGCTTGGGACCTGTGCGATCTGGTCCAGACATTAAAAACATTCTGTACATAGCTGCTAGTGACAATGGTCCAACTTGGAGTCTTTGGCAGAGAGCTCCAAATTTGACAATGAGACACTTGGCCATCCACTTATAGTTTCTGGGGTCATAGCAACAGAGGTTCAGGGACAAACTACACCCCCCCAGAGAGAGAAATATTAGCAGCCTAGGAAGGAGTGAAAGCAGCTTCTGAAGTGACTGGAACTGAGTCACAATTGCTTTTAGCTCCAAGACTGCCAGTTCTAAACTGGATGTTCAAAGGCAAAGGTTCATCATGCCACAGATGCAGCCTGGGCCAAGTGGTTGGCTTTGATAACCCAACAAGCACGAATGGTAATCTAGATCAGCCTAGTCTGGTGGAGGTGATTAGCAATTGGCCAGAAGGCACAGACTGTACCAAACCTCTGGAGGAGAAAATAACCTGTGCTGAAGAAGCTCCTCCCTATGGTGATCTCTCTGATCAGGAAAAGAACTATGCTTTGTTCACAGATGGTTCCTGTTGTCTTGTTGGGAAGAAGTGAAGATGGAAGTCAGCAGTCTGGAGTTCTACCCGGAGAGTTACTGTAGCAAGACATGGTGAAAGTGAATCCAGTCAGTTCGCTGAGGTAAAAGGTGTCCAACTTGCTCTTGAGATGTGGCTAAACATGAAAATTGGCCTATCCTTTACCTCTACATCGACTCATGGATGGTAGCCAATGTTCTATGGGGTTGGCTAAAGGACTGGAAGAAGAAGGGTTGGCAGAGAAAGGGAAGCCTATTTGGTGTGCTGATCTATGGCAGGACATTGATGAACAACTGGAGAGAATTCCAGTGAAGGTGCGGCACATAGATGCACACATGCCTAAGAGCAGAGCTTCTGAGGAACACTAACACAACCAGCAGGCAGATCGAGGCGCTAAAATTTCTCAAGTTGATACAAACTCTGATCTTGACCTTGATTGGAAACACTGAGGTAAACTGTTCTTAGCTCGGTGGGCCCATGACTCGTCTGGACCTCAAGGCAGAGATGCAACATACCGATGGGAACGCGATAGGTCAATTGACTTATCCATGGACACTATCACCCCACTGTAGTACTCCTTGTGGAGCAGTGTGTTGACACCTTAGATAACCAGAGAGTCTACTCCACTTCAAGGCTGAAAACCATGTACTCGACTCCATCTCTAAAATGTTTAGACACTAATGCACACAGCATGGGGAATAAATAGGATTTAGAAATCTGTGTGCAGTCAAGGAGTTATGACCTGGTGACAATTACAGAGAGATGGTGGGACAGTTCACATGACTGCAGTGTGTTCATGGGTGGCTATATCACAGTATCACAGTATTATCAGGGTTGGAAGAGACCTCACAGATCATCAAGTCCAACCCTTTACCACAGAGCTCAAGGCTAGACCATGGCACCAAGTGCCACGTGCAATCTTGCCTTGAATAGCCCCAGGGACGGTGACTCCACCACCTCCCCAGGCAGCCCATTCCAGTGGCCAATGACTCTCTCAGGGAAGAACTTTCTCCTCACCTCGAGCCTAAATCTCCCCTGGCGCAGCCTGAGGCTGTGTCCTCTTGTTCTGGTGCTGGCCACCTGAGAGAAGAGAGCAACCTCCTCCTGACCACAACCGCCCCTCAGGTAGTTGTAGACAGCAATAAGGTCACCCCTGAGCCTCCTCTTCTCCGGGCTAAACAATTCCAGCTCCCTCAGCCTCTCCTCGTAGGGCTTCTGCTCGAGGTCTCTCACCAGCCTCGTCGTCCTTCTCTGGACATGCTCAAGCATCTCGATGTCCCTCCTAAACTGGGGGGCCCAGAACTGAACACAGGACTCAAGGTGTGGTCTAACCAGTGCAGAGTACAGGGGCAGAATGACCTCCCTGCTCCTGCTGACCACACCATTCCTGATGCAGGCCAGGATGCCACTGGCTCTCTTGGCCACCTGGGCACACTGCTGGCTCATGTTCAGGAGGGTATCAATCAGCACCCCTAGATCCCTCTGTTTGGCTGTTCTCCAGCCACTCTGACCCCAGCTTGTTTCTCTGCATGGGGTTGTTGTGGCCAAAGTGCAGCACCCGGCACTTGGAGCTATTGAACGCTGCCCCATTGGACTCTGCCCATCTGTCCAGGCGGTCAAAGTCCCGCTGCAGAGCCCTTCTGCCCTCCAACCCAGCCACATCTGCTCCCAGCTTAGTGTCATCTACAAACTTGCTGATGGCTGACTCCCTGCCCTCATCCAGATCATCTATGAAGATGTTAAAGAGGATGGGGGCCAGCACAGATCCCTGAGGGACACCACTAGTGACTGGCCGCCAGCTGGATGTGGCTCCATTCACCACCACTCTCTGGGTCCGGGCCCTCCAGCCAGTTCCTAACCCAGCATAGAGTGTTGCCATCCAAGCCGTGGGCTGACAGCTTAGCCAGCAGTTTGCTGTGGGGGACAGTGTCAAAGGCCTTGCTGAAGTCCAGATAGACCACATCCACAGGCCTCCCCACATCCACCAAGCGGGTCACCTGATCATAGAAGGAGACCAGGTTGGAGAGGCAGGATCTGCCCTTCCTAAACCCATGCTGGCTGGACCTGAGCTCTTTGCCATCTCTCAGGTGCACTCTTATCACCCCCAAGATAACCTGTTCCATCAGTTTCCCTGGCACTGAGGTCAGGCTGACAGGTCTGTAGTTCCCAGGTTCCTCCGTCCGACCCTTCTTGTGGATGGGGATCACGTTGGCCAGTTTCCAGTCTCCTGGGACCTCTCTGGTGAGCCAGGACTGCTGGAAAATGATGGAGAGCAGCTTGGCCAGCTCAGCTGCCAGCTCTCTCAGCACCCTGGGATGGATCTCATCTGGTCCCATGGACTTGTGGGTGTCCAGGTGCCTCAGCAGGTCCTGAACTAATTCTTCATGAATTTCCAGGGGAACACACCGCTCCCCGATCCCATCCCCCAGTTCAAGAGGCCACTTGCCTCCTCCTCCCTCCTTGCTGTTGAAAACTGAGGTGAAGAAGGCATTCAGGACCTCAATGGAGGTCCTTTTAAGGAAAGACAGATCATCAAGGCGAAGTGGTGGAGTTGCTCTTTATGTGAGAGAGCAACTAGAATGTCTTGAGTTCTGTCCAGTGATGGGTGAGGGGTGAGTTGAGAGCTTGTGGGTATGAATTAAAGGACAGCCTAGAATGGGTGATATAGTTGTGGTGTTTATTACAGGCCACCTGATCAGGATGAGGAAATTGACGAGGCCTTCTACAGGCAGCTAACAGCAGCCTCGCAATCACAGGCCCTGGTTCTCATGGGGGATTTTGACTACCCAGATATTTGCTGGAAGGGCTACTTAGCCAGCCAGCCACAGTCCAGGGGGTTCCTCCAGCACATAAGTGATAACTTCCAGATGCAAGTAGTGGATAACCCAAGTAGGGGAGGAGCACTGCTGGATCTATTCTCACCAACACGAGGGTCTGGCTGAAGCAGTGAAGGATGAGGGCAGCCTTGGGCTGCAATGATCAGGAGATGGTTGAGTTCAGGATCTTGGCTGATAGGAATAGGATATAAAGCACTACAAGCCTGGATTTCAGAAGGGCCACCTTTGGCCTTTCCAAGCAATTGCTGGGGAAAATCTCATGGGGCAGGGTTCTAGAAAGCAAAGCAGTCCATGATAGTTGCTTAACATTTAAGGATCTCTTCTTCCAAGCTCAAGGTCAGAGCATCCCAGCAAGTAGGAAACTAGAAAGGGAGTCAAGAGATCCACATGGTTAAGTAAGAAACTGCTAAGCAAACTTAAGTGGAAGAAGAGAGTCTACAGATTATTAAAAGTGGGACTGGCCATTTGGGAGAGTCTGAATCCTCTCTCTCTCTCGTTCATCAACAAAGATAAAGATTGCATCGTCCCTCCTTAATCAACAAAGATAAAGAAGATTGCATCATCTCTCCTTAATCTTGTTACTTCTGGAACTCAGACTCAGGGGCTTGGCCCAAAGCTCAGGGATGCAAATCAACAGACAATACCTTTGAAACTCCTGGACCTCACCCTGGCTGGACTGCCCAGGAAGCCTACATCTTATCTCAGCTACCCCCAAGGGATGTGTACGCAGGGTGTGGACAGGTGTAGCTGAGAGAGGGTGGAGGCCCTCCCACCCCCCCACCCCCCCCCCCCCCCCCCCGGTGACACCGGACCCCTGTGAATGCATGAGAATGCACAGGAAGATGCCCTGGGGGGCTACAGCTGGACACTGAGCAGAAAACTGTATAAAAAGGCAGGAGAAATGCCTGCCAAAGGGTGGCATTCCCAGCAGACCACCAGTGCCATCTCCATCGGACCACCAGGGGCATTCCCACCGGAATACCGAGGGCAGACCATCACCAGACCACCAGAGCTGCACACCACCTGAAGAACCTCTGACAAACTCCACAGAAGATCATCCCTGGGCCACGCACCCGTCTCTCTCTCTCCCCTCCATCTGCGACTGAGGGTAATATGATCACAGCCTTTTTCCCTTCCCTGCTCCTTCTTCTCTTCTCCATCGATTCTCTTTATCTTTTTCTCTCCCCCTTCTCCCCTCTCTCCCTCTGTTCTGATCTCTCTCTCTCTCTCTCTCCTTCTCCCCTCTCTCCCTCCATTTTACCCAACCTTATCCTTTAATAAACAGTTTCATGGGGATATATGGTCTCGTTTGCACCTTAATTTCACAGCACGGAATCCATAAGAACTGGTCTTGCTCCCCTGGATGGAGATACTGTTAATCTCTGCTCCTCCAGACCTTGACACCACCTGGGAGAGGCATAAGACTGTTGTCAGAGGATGTAGGGAGGCAACTAGGAAGGCTAAGGCCTCGTTGGAACTCAACCCTACCAGGGAGGTCAAGGATAACAGAAAGGGCTTCTTCAAATACATTGCAGGAAAAACTAACACTAGAGGCAATGTAAGCCCCCTGCTGACTTTGCTTTGATGTATAGTGGGGCACTCCAAAATCCCTTACCGCTCTCCCGCACTGTCCCCCCGGGTCAGCAGAGGTTTGAATGGGGGGAAGACAAAGGTGCAAAACTGCTATCCCCCCAACCCCTTGTGGGCTTGCATGGGGAATGGCAAAAGGCGCCTGCTCTCACAGGCGTATTTGCTCATGGGAAGGCACGCACTGGAATCTGGAATTGCGATTGACTGGATTCTTCGCACCCAGTATATGTTGCCACTGGACACATTGTCTAGGGAAGACATAAATAGTGACCACAAAGTGTACGCAAGTCCAGCAAGTCCACAACTCCATTGAGTCCATCAGGTCCATACAAGAGATCTGCCTGCGGTATCTGGCCCCATCTTCTTCTTGGACTGATGTATCCTGGTTTCCTGTTCCCTACCTCTGAGCTGGAACAACCCTGCCTTTGACATAAACTGCCACTGTTTGCAGGAACACACCAGCAGCGTGTCTTTTCTCTCTACTGCTAAGGCAGTGCTTCTCCACAAGATCTGCCTCATGGAAGCTGTTTGCAGACGTTTTGAATTTGGTGGGTTCCATTTGCATTGGAATTAAGCTGTGTGGTTCCCAAATTGGATTGTAACTTGCAGTTTCCAGACACTGACGCAAAGGAGATCCAAGGAACACTTGCAAATTCCTACTCTGCTGTGGGAAGCTTTCTCCCGCAGCGGAGCATGAAAGGTAAATATCAGACCCTGTGATGAGAAGTGTCCTTGGAGCCTTGAGGCTCCCAGGGGCCTGAGCCAGCGACTATGAGCAACCCACATACAGCTGTCAGGGGGTGCAATCTGCCGGCCCCTGGGGCGGGCACGGCCCAGGGGGCTGACTCTGGCCATCCCCCCTGGGTGGGATCCTTAAGGTGTTTACTGTAAGTTAACCTATCTCTGCCTTACACTTAACCTGGAGCCAATCTGTACCTTCCACTTGTACCAATCTTGAGCTAAGTTAGTTGTCTACACCCCCTTTGGGGGCTATAAAGGTCGCTGCATCGCCCTAATAAATCACACTGCTGCGCAGAAGCCACAGAGTCGACTCTCAGTGCCCCGATCTCTCGCCACACTGGTCTCTGTCCTCCAACACTCTGCCTTTGTGAGTAAATCCCATGCTTTCTCGGTCTTTCCCTAGACCTCTGCTCTGCCTCTCATATTTAAGTAGGGTAGGGCTATCTTGTGGCTTACACTTTCCAATTTTTGATTTTCCTGAATTATCAAAATTGCCCCGAAGCATCCTTGTGAAAATTCCTGAGTAAATTAGAAGCTGTAAATAAAATTTAACTAGTTTTGTATGTAGTTTTGGGCTTTTTTGGGGAAAAAAAAAATAAACAACTGTATTTTTATAATTCCTGCCTTGTCAAATCATTCTAAATTAAATCATGGTGACAGATGACACAATGAAGGCAGAGTTTCTAAATGCCTCCCTCATCACCATCTGCTAGAGACTGTCCTCAGGAGCGCCTGACACCTGAGTCACCAGAGGGAAGTGTGACAAAGGAGGAGTTTTCTTTGGTTGATGAGGACTGTGTCAAGGAACAGTTAAGTGATCTGGACATCCATAAGTCCGTGGGTCCTGACAGCATGCACCCGGACTCAGTGGGTGCTGATGGAGCTGACATAGGTCATTGGCAGACCACTCTCTGCCATCTTCAGTAGTTCGTGGTGGACAGGAGAGGTGCCTGGGACTGGAGGAAGGCAAATGTCACACCAGTCTTCAAAAAGGGTTAGAAGGAGGACCCAGGTAAATGTAGACCTGTCAACCTCACCTGCATCCCTGGAAAGGTAGTGGAGCAAGTTATCCTTGGTGCTGTCCTTAGGCATATCAAGGACAAGGGGGTCATTAGGAGCAGTCAACATGGTTTTACCATAGGGAAGTCATGTTTGACCAACCTGATAGCCTTTTAGGAGGATATAACCCGGTGGATAGATAATAGTAGAGCAATAGATGTGGTTTATCTTGATTTCAGTAAAGCATTTGACAGTGTCCCACATCATCCTTGCAGCTAAACTGAGGCAGTGTGGTCTGGATGATCGGGTAGTGAGGCGGATTGAGAATTGGCTAAAGAAAAGAAGTCAGAGTTGTGGTCAGTGGGGTGGACTCTAGTTGGAGGCCTGTAACTAGTAGAGTCCCCCAGAGGTCAGTACTGGGACCAGTTCTGTTCAATGTATTAATCAATGACCTGGATGAAGGCACAGAGAGCACTGTCAGCAAGTTTGCTGATGACACAAAACTGTGTGGAGTGGCTGACACACCGGAAGGCTCTGCTGCCATTCAGCAAGGCTTAGAGGGGCTGGAGGGTTAGGCAGGTAGAAATTGAATGAACTTTAACAAGGGTAAGTGTAGATAGAGTCTTGCACCTGGGAAAGTGCAACCCCAGGTATCAGTATAGGTTGCGGACTGACTTGCTGGATGGCAGTGAAGGGGCGAAGGACCTGGGTGTCCTAGTGGATGGGAGACTGACCATCAGTCAGCAGTGTGCTCTTGTGGCCAGGAGAGCCAGTGCCATCCTGGGGTGTATTGGAAGGGCTGTGGCTTTCTTTCTTTCCTTCTTTTCCTTTGTGTCTGAAGAAGCATTACCATTTTATCACAAATAAAATACTAGTTTTAGATAGCCACACTAATAAAGTCGATTGCCTAATTTCTTGTCTTTTTGTTTTATTTGGGGTTCTGTGTGTTTGTTTGTCACAAGGCTGACATATAATTATAATGTTGTTATTTCTATTAGATATTGAGCAGAATGTGTACATTCATCTTTTAATGCAATAAGATTCTATTAAAACAAATTGTATGTTACAATTATGACATAATGGTTGCCTAGGTGTTTGCTAGTTACCTTTCACTATTTTTTAATTGTTTTCAGTCAGTCTACCAGAAGATAATGTTGAAAACCTCTGTATCTATATTTACTGATGTTAGTACAATAAATCCTGCCCTTGCCTAGAAATAATTTTATATTTCGGTATGGTATGTACCTAGTGACATATTGAGGAAAATATTTTTTCTTAATATCTTATCAAATAGAAAGAACATATGCCAGATTGCTAATCACAGCTGTTTATAATGAAAAATAACATATACTATATTAACAATAAATTAATAACTTGAAAAACTACTTATCTAAGAGTTGTTCCATGGTCACAGGATTTATTTCACATTACTGAACAGTAGTTATACATAGCTCAACAACCATGACATAAGGTGTGTCACAGAAGTATCTTCTCTAAAATAGTTAAACGGATAATGTGCAAGATTCATAATATACTAGCTGTTGTGTCTCCTAAGACAGCCACACCAAAAGAATGAGCTGTTGTCCTCTATGTATAAGTGTCACAGAGAGGATATTCTGCTGCCTACGCCAATTGTGGCGGAGGGGAGAAATTAATTGGTGTGAGATGATATTCTATAAAAACACATAATTATCAATTTCAATATTCTGAACTCTTGCCACCCTGAATTTTACTATTAATATTTGTTCTACATGGTTATGGAAGACATTCTAGGAATAATATCAAACAGTAACTTGTTAATAACTGGCAAACATTCAAACTATAAGCAGAGAGAGGAATTTCCCCATGGCCAGTATGCCGCTTGGGGTCAGTATGCTGTTTGCCCAGTAGATGGGCTCAAGCTCTTTCTGCTCTCTGGCAGAAGGCAGAATTACAGAGGCACTAAAGCATTTACTCACAAATTCTTACTAATTATCAAACACCCTCCGGGGCTGCACCACAGCCTATACAAGTGTCCAATCCTCCGAAACTCTGCCCGTGGACTTTGAGGCTGGAATCCTCCTGGCTTCAAGGGGAAAGGACAGTCTCTGACCTTGTTCTCCTGGCTTCTTATGGATGCTCTGTCCAGGGATTCCTAGGCAGGACCTTTAGGTGCAGAGGCAGGATGTCGTGCAGCCTCAGCATGGTGTCACGCTGACCACACAGATCGATCGCATGCAGACAATGCAGGGTCTGCTCCTGGTAACTCAGCGGCAGTGGAGCTTACCAGGCAGTGATAAGGCAGCGGGTGTGCAGTAGGGTGCACGGCTGTGTCGTGGTACTGAGTTTAGGGAAGTTCAGGGAATAACATGCGAGGCCGATTTATAAAGGTTTAAAGTGATTTATTACTAAAAATATTAGAAATCCCCTTCCCAAACTTATTTATAGTTATCCCTCGTAAGTTCTTGGTTCACGGTTGAGAATTAAAATGCAGAATGGCTAAAATAAAGAGAGTCCAAGATTTTAAGAAAGTTCTGAGTCTTGAGAAATTATTCCATCTCTAAATAAAAGTTTATTATTTACTCACTGTCCAAATGCAGTTCTGAAGAATTTTAAAGCATTTACGAATTGCGGTGTGATGTTTGAGCTTCCACGGGTTTGATCAAGTCGTGTGTCGGCTTGTGAAGATGACGGGGGTCCGACACTGTCCCGTTTCGTGCCACGCTGGCTTGTAGCTTCTATTGCTGCAATGTTTGTGCAGGCATGGTATCATTCAGAAGGAGAGCAGGGTTAAGATCGAGATGCAGGGTTCAGGAGTGAAGAGAAGGCGAGAGGATGCAGAGAGTTGATCAGTTAAGGTAAGTGCAGTATTTTATGATGTTCAAAAGGGGTGTGCTCAGCCAGTTCAGGCGATTTTTATGTTAATTTTACAGATTGGTACAAAATTATAATCAACTTATACAATTGGATAATCCTTGCCATAAGCAACCTACAGGACCACCCAGGGGTCAGCCCCAACAGATGGTCAGCCACCTATGGGAACCAAGGTCCCTGATTCAAAACAGAGCTGATGTTATGTCTCGGCCCCCCGAAGGAGGAATCTTCTCAGGGACCCTGTGTCTGCTGGAACGCCAGATAGGAATATTGTTTTGGGTTTTGCGATGTTTTTGGCCTTCAATGTGAGTCACTGTCGTGTTCACAACAGGGGCCTGCTAAAAGGCTTTGCTTTCTTCCATGACAGGCTGCACGGGAGACTGAGCTCCATAGATAAAGGATCTAGTCCTGGTAACTCACCGCAGTGGCGTGCAGGTGTGCACGGCTGGCTGGGAGCCTGTGAGAAATTCTGTGGTTGAGCAGGCAGGCAGGCAAGCAGGCACGCAAAAACAAAGGGAAGAGCAGTGCGGGTGAGCCTAAGCAAGTTGTTTACCTGCACACCTCTATTTATCAAATGTGGGCCAAGATAAATGGCCCTTTGGCCACCAAAATGACCCATCAGGTTGGCAGTTAGCCAAAGCTTACCATAATAGGTAAGAGCCACAGGCCTGGACCTCCCAAATATGGGGATAGCATTTGCCTTGCACCCAGTGGGCCATAAACTAGGCACATGGACTTATACAACCACATTACACAATCAGAGGCCCTGGGCAGGACAGACTTTATGGCACCAGGTTTGTTATGCCCCTTTGTGTTCACTTATATGTTTACCTCTGGCGTGGGCAGAAAAACACGTCCACGCAAGACAAGGCATACGAAAGCCTCTTTGGGCCTATGGGCCCGCCACGACAATAAGAAAGGAGATAGCATAGCAACTCTACTACACAGAATACGACTTCCCTATGTTTCCCCAATCTGTAGGTCAATTGTTAAACATTACAAGAAATCTGTAAGAATCAGCACATCACAGAGACATTCAATGAAGGTAAAATATTTTGAAAGCTAATCTTACGTAAACCATATGTTTTCTTTGAAACACAATAATCATCTTATTTAAAAGCTAAACAAATAACTCAGTAAAGAACATATACCTTATTGTGACTTTAAAACAAATTCTTGTTATATAAATCAAAGTATTTTTACAAGACGTCTCTGGATGCACAGGACGTAATAGAGAAAAGAAGATGCCTGTCAGTACAAAGTGCGATTCTTTATCTTTGTTAGCCACATTTGTATTTGGAGGAGGCTCATTAATGCTTATAAATGTGTCAAGGGTGAGTGCCAAGAGCATGGAGCCAGGCTTTTCTAGCTGATGCCCAATGACAGGACAAGGGACAATAGGTGGAAGTTTCACGTAAATATGAGGAAGAATTTTTTCACTGTGACAGTGACAGAACACTGTAACAGGCTGCCCGGGGATGTTGTGGAGTCTCTCTCACTGGAGATATTCAAAATGTACCTTGACATGTTCCTGTGTGATCTGGTGTAGGTGATCCTGGCCTGCAGAGGGGTTGGACTAGATGATCTTTCGAGGTCCCTACCAGCCCCTGATATTTTGTGATTTGGTGATTGTCAGGCTGAGCAGATCATTCACCTATTCCCACCTAACACAGGTGTTGTCTCGGTCACGCTTCATTACAAGTACCAGGCTGAAGCACTCTCTGCAGCCAGGGGCCTGGAAGCCTAGATATTTGTGTGTAGCCAATGTCTGTGGCTGCAAGGACATGCCTGAGTGTCTCTTCTTAGTCTTGATTGACCTTGCTCAGAACACAGGGATCACAGATCCCTGCACTCCTGAAGCATCTAAATATCCCAGGGTGGCTGTGGCTCCACCAACACCTTGTGAGAGAAACCAGAACCAGCCAGTGCCATGCTTCCCTGCACTTTCTGGCTACAGAAAGGTTACTTGCACTTGGGAAAAAAGCCTGTCAACCCTTCAGTCTGCTACTGGGGCAAGTCTACAACGGCAGTTTCTCAGCTGTTCTGAGAAATTGTAGTACAGACTGGGGGATGATGAAATTGAGAGTAGCCCTGCAGAAAGGGACTTGGCAGGCACTGGTGTATGAGAAGCTGGATGTGAGCCAACAACGCTCACTTGTAGTTCAGATGCCAGTTGGTTCCCGGGCTGCATCAAAAGAGGTGTGATCAGCAGACTGGGAGAGGTGATTCTGCCACTGGTGAGACGTCACTTGGAGTACTATGTCTAGCTCTGGGGCCCTCAACATGAGAGACACATAGATGTGCTGGTGAAGGTCCAGAGGAGGGCCATAAAGGTAATCAAAGGGCTGGAGAATCTCTCCTAAGCAGACAGGCTGAAGGCATGTGAACTGTCCAGCCTGGAGAACAGAAGGCTCTGATACTGTATAGATACATTTCAGTATCTGAAGGGGATTTACAGAAAGGCTAGGAAAGGACTGTTTAGAAGTGCTTGTAGTGGTAGGAAGAGGGGCAGTGTTTTTAAACTAGAGCAAGGTAGATTTAGGTTAGACATAAGAAGGGAATTCTTTACAACAAATGTAGTAAAACAGTGGAACAGGTTGCCCAGGAATGTGGTTGAGGCTCCATCCCTGGAGGCATCCAAGATCAGACTGGATGGGGCCCTGAGTGTCCTGATCCAGTTGGAGGTGTCCCTGCTCACTGTAGGGGGCTTGGCCAAGATGACCTTTGAGGGTTCCTTCCAAAGCAGTGCAATCTGTGCATCAGTTAATTGAATATTTCTTATTAAATCAAGCAGTATGAAAGCACAAATGAAAATATGAAGTGTAGTCAGAGCTCTATAAATGCAGACTATGGCTCATCTGAGAAAGAAAGAGTTGAGAGTTATCACAGTTATCAATCTCAAGTCTAAAATAAAGAAGACTTTTTCTTTTTTTAAATGTCCTTTCAGTTAATCCCAGTACTTAGTCATAATCAATAATAATAAAATGCTGAAATTAATGTTTTCTTTAGAAAAAAAGTGGTGCAGACATAGTGGAACTTTAATTATTTTTACTATATTATTTGATCAGAAATACTGAAAATACTAAACAAGAGGAAGGTAATTATGACTTCTATTATATTAAAGACTCAAAATCGGTTAAAAATGAGTGAAAAAAGGACACATCTAAATCTGAGTTAGCAGAATTTTGAATCAGAAAGCCTATATTTAGCTGGATGTAGATGTATATGTAGATGTGGACATATATGACATAATTGCACAGATACTGACATCTAAAGGCATGCACCCATAATTTCCCACTTTTGAAAGGAGTTTCTCCACACATCCCAGTTTCCAAACTGAGTTGCATCACAGTATATGTTACGTACCAAAGTTAGATCAACAACTGCGTAGCTTTCTTATCGTGTAAAGGTCTTAATATATTGTAGTAAAATTTAACAACATATAAAAACGATCTAGCATCACTTTCTCTTTGTAGATTGGTTCTAGTAGTCATTATTTTCCCCCAGGTCCACAAAAGCTTACGCACAAAGAAGTAAGATGTCTGTTCTTTTCCTTCTGCATAGTGTGCTCAAACTCCCATTTCCTAGAACTCATTTGGGTACAAAAAATTTCATAAACTTCCTACAAATATTGTTCTTTTTGAAATATCAAAGATGTACATGTGTAAGTAAACAGACATGTCTACTTACACTTCTGTATATATATGTATACATATACACATTTAAGTATATACATATGCATATAAAAAGATATATATGCACACGTAAATAGATATTTATGTACATAAATATATCTATATGTCTATACCTATCTATCTACTTGTCTATTGCCTAGCAACAAAGAGGAGGGCAATCAAATGAGGATATGTTTTCTACAAAAGGGAATAACTGACTTCCAGGCTCTTAAGCCTGGGACATGTATGAGCTGAATGATTTTATTTAGCAGTATGCATCTATTACTATAATTTTACTGAAATTCCTTGGGCTTTCCACAACTTTGCTGTGCACTTTAGTAGCTGCATACTTGTATTGCAATTTTATTTATTGTTTCATATGTTCTCATCAGCAAGCTTGTAAAACTGCCTTTCCAAATGTTCATGTTCTAAAACTCCTGATGAACTCATCCTATTTGTATCCTACATTTTCCCTTTTCACAGATATATTTGTTCTGTGGCCTGCAGAATCACAGTTCACAGGTATCCTTAAAAGTTACTTGTTCCATGTTCATTACTTAAGGATCTTGTTTTCTGTTTGTAAGTGGGCTATATATACACTGCCATAGCAGAGAGTGCCAGAATGACTTCCTGTTTCCCAAAATTAATTTAATCTACCACATTACTATCTCTTACTATTTCTTCTTCATCATTGCTATCAGAGATCAGATAATTAATTGCAAAGATATTTAACTTTTAGAAGACTTTAAGATTCATATCTATTATGTAACAAATATCTCTACTTTTCACATAAATTTTGACTGTCTCTATTTCCTTGCACAAAATATCTCCTCCTCATGCCATGTGATCCAGATCTAAAGCCAAATAGAATCATAGAATGCTTTAGGTTGGAAGGGACCTCAAGCACCCATAGGCAGGGACACCTCCCACTAGAACAGGTTGCTCAAAACCTCATCCAACCTGGCCTTGAACATCTTCAGGGAGGAAGCATTCAATTGACCTTGTCGATAGTCCCTCCCCAGCCTGCCTGTAGGTCCCCTTCAGATACTGGTAGGCCACTATAAGGTCTTGTGATTGCTGATAATTTGTGATTGTTTCTCTGCAATCAGAAAAAGGCATACTAAAGTGATAGATACAAGAGAACTGCACAAACTACAAGTGATTAAATTTGAGTTAATAATTTCAGTGTAAGAGCTGACAAAGCTGGAGATATAAGTCTTTGCAATGGTGCTAATATATAGTAAAAGTTCTTGAAAAATTAAAACACAAATAAAAATAAAAAACATTTTTGTCTGCAGAAATGCAGGGAAATGCAAGATATACTGAGATTGCTAATCTCTGTCTTTGTCTTTATGGGTAAAACGATTAATGCTAGAATTAGATGAACTGGGTTCATTCAGATTCAAAACTCCACTGAATATGTCTGCTGAAAGGAAACATTTAAGGAACGGGATGAGAAAAAATAGATATACAACAAATAGAGCATAACAATCTCCTTTTTTGTTATTACTGTTTTATTGCTCTGTTATACTAACACATTTTGATTAGGAAGCTCCAACTGAACAATAATATACATACAGTTCAATCAAAATTTTCCACTGCCAAAAGAAAGTATAGACAGAGCCCTGCGACTATTATTATAATGGATGATAAGGGCAACAAAAACATCCAGAAGACCCAATACCAGCCCAGAATACTTCAGAGTAGCTTTAGAGAAATTTTCAGGTATGTTTTTGTGCATTTGACTTTCAAGATAGAGTTATTATTGTGTATATATATATATATATATATATATAGAAACAGATTTTTTTTTTTTCCAATATATTTTCAGAGTGTGTAGAAGACTGAACGACAAAGGTATTTTATATTATGTACTGGGAAACCTGCTAAAAAGATCAGGGTTTTTTTTTTTAGGGTAGTGAACCTAAGCATAGGAATAAGGAATGGGTAGCAAATTGCAGTGAAACACAGCAATAAAGTGATTGTTCTGTGAGTTTACAAAATTGATCATGATTTCATGAAAATTATCAGCATAATGCAAGAAGTGATGATAGGCTAAGGTTCATATTTAGGAAAACACTGCAAGTGTTTGTTGCAACTTTTTTTTTCTTCTCTTTTGCCCAGAGAATCATATATTTTTAAAGTTATTTCAGTGTTGTGGAGGACCTGTAGGCCCGAAATAGGCTTATTTATGCCTTGCCCTGCCTGGACATGTTTTTCTGCCCATAACCAGAGGTAAACACATAAAATGAGCACAAAGGGGCACAACAGACCTGGTGCCATAAAGTCTGGCCTGCCCAGGACCCTTGATTGTGTAAGGTGGCTGTATAAGCCCCCACACGCCCAGCTCGTGCCTGCCTAGAGTAAGGCCCATGCTATCCCCATATTCAGAAGGTCCAGGCCTGTGGCTTTTGCCTATTATGGTAAGGTTTGACTGATTGCCAACCTGGTTGGTAATTCTAGTGGCCAAGGGGCCATTTATCTTGGCCCACATTTGATAAATGGGGGTGTACAGGTAAACAAGGTGCTCAGGCTCCCCTCATCGCTCACTTGCTCAGGCTCCCCCGCAGTGCTCACTTGTTTGTGTTCATTATTATGTTTAAGCCTGCCTTTACCTATGGAGCTCAGTCTCCCAGCCAGCTGTGCACACCATTGCATGCCCGCTGCCTTATCATGGCCTGGTAGGCCCCACTGCCACCGAGTTACCAGGAAGCAGACCCTGTATTTTCTGCACGTGATTGGTCTGCATGGCCAGTGTTACATCATATTTCTTCTGCACCTGAGGTGCTGCCTATGAATCCCTGGATACGGCATCCAGGAGAAGCCAGGAGGCGATAAGGGCAGAGATTGCATCTGTCGTCAGGAGAACAAGGTCAGAGACTGTCCTTTCCCCAGAATCTGGGAGGATTCCAGCCTCAAAGTCCATGGACAAAGATTCCCCTGATGTTTGGAGACTAGTAATAGGCTGTGATGTAGCCCCGGAGGGTGATTGATAATTAATAAGAATTGTAAGTGATGCTTTAATGCCTCTTTAATTTCTGTTGCCTCCTGCCATAGAGCAGGAAGAGCTTTCAGCCCACCCTGCTGGGCAAGCAGCATATTGACCACAAGCGGTATTTGCCGCGGGGAAAATCCTCTCTCTGTTTATAGTTTGAACTATTTGCTAGTTATTAATAAGTTATGGTTTGATATTATTCCTAGAATGCCTTCATCACCGTGTAGATTCTTTTAATATTAAAATACAGTGGTTAGGGGTGGTGAGAGTTCAGAATATTGAAGTTAATAAATATATATTTTTTATAGAATATCATCTTGCACCAATTACTTTCTCCCCTTCACCACAATCGGTGTAGGCAGCAGAATACCCCTCCATGACATTCAGAGGAGACATTCCTAACACTGACCTATGCTGAGAAGGCTGGGTTTTTTTTGTTTTGTTTTGTTTTGTTTTTTTGGTTGGTTGGGGTTTTTTTTTTTGTTTTTTTTTGTTTTTTTTTGAGATTATTTCAGCTAAGCTTTAAATTATAAGAGTGATTCCTTTTCAATCACAGAGCAATTTTTAAATAAGTGGATATATACAATTACTGCTTCTCCACTCATTCCGTTTACTGTTTTGGTTACTTTGTATTAAGAATGTCATAATCCATAGAAATGTCTTAACGACAGCCAACAGATTTACTCTCTCTATAACATATCTGCAAGCAAAACTAAGGAGTCAAGTTTGTGTTTCTCAGTTTCATTTTTAATAATATCTTAAAATTAACTTTCTTTTCTAATGTATTATATTCCAGTGAGTGTGATGGTTTGGGCTCTTACCCGCCCCCCCCCCCCCCACTTTGTAGGTACCCAGCTAACTCAGACAGACCCTGGGAATATAGATGAAGCAATTTATTTACAGCTAGCAGAATTTACAAGCAGCTATTTACAATATATACAGTTATATACAATTATATACAGAAATATACAAAGGATAAACCATACAAAAGCACAACTCCCCTCCCAGAAACCAAGGTCCCCAGGAGGGGCTCTCAAACCACCCCAACACCTTCCCCCAGCCCTCTCAACCTTACCCCAGTTCTCAGGAAGAAGAGAGGTGTGGCCAAGAGGTTAGGGAGCAAGGTTAGTAGGAGCAAGGTTAATGAGATGTGACCAGGTCTGAAGGCAAAGGCAGAAGAGGAAGACAAAATGGAGAAAATTTACTTCTTCTTCCCAGAGCTCTCAACGAGACTGTGAGAGAAGTTGACATCAATTGTTTTTCATTTCACTGCCTGTTATCAAGTTCTTCTACCAAAACATTCCAGCTTGCTTCAAACTAGCACAATCCACCCCTTGTCTACTTCGCTCAGAGTATCGCTGAGAATTATCCAATCTCATCTAAACCAAGATTTGCAATAAAACAATATATACAAGTTCAGTTCACACTTCAATCAGATGTAGGTGATTCAAAAGCTCAGAACAGGGACTCCCAGGTGATGTTGGGTTCGTGCTCACGTACTGTAGATTCTATCGTGGACTCTCTCAGTGTTGGGCGCCAATGTTACCTAGAACAGAAAACTCCTAACAGCTTGAATTTAACCTCTCTCAGCTAAGATTAGATTTCTCTGTGGAATACACTGGATTTCACCATTCTCCTGCATTACACAGTATGTATGACCAGGACCTTCAGCAGAAACCACCCCTCGGACAGGTTTCCCTTCGCCCGAAGGAGAAAATACCCAAACAGTTTTCCCTAACAGATTCTTCTCACGCACAACAGGAACTTTATCACCGTTTACTGTTTGGACCAAATCTGATTGTGCAGGTCCTGCTCTGTTTACTGATCCTCTACTATTTACCAACCAGGTAGCTTGTGCTAAATGTTTGTCCCAGTTTTTTAGAGTTCCACCCCCATGGCCTTTAGGGTGGTTTTCAACAAAGCGTTGTAGCGTTCAATCTTCCCTGAAGCTGGTGCATAATAGGGTATGTGATAGATCCATTCAATACCATGCTCTTTGGCCCAGATTTTCACAAGATTGTTCTTGAAATGAGTACCATTGTCTGACTCGATTCTCTCTGGAGTTCCATGTCTCCACATAATTTGTCTCTCCAAGCCAAGAATGGTGTTATGTGCAGTAGCATGTGGAACCTGATAGGTTTCCAACCATCCAGTACTGGCCTCTACCATCGTTAGCACATACTGCTTGCCAGAACGAGATCGAGGTAAAGTGATATAGTCAATCTGCCGGGCTTCACCATACTTGTACTTTGACCATCTCTCACCATACCATAAGGGCTTGATTCGATTAGCCTGTTTAATAGCAGCACAAATGTCACAGTCATGGATGACTTGGGTGATAGCGTCCATGGACAAGTCAATTGAGCTATTGCGAGCCCATCGGTATGTTGCATCCAGACGAGTCATGGGCCCACCGAGCTGAGAACAGCTCACCTCGGTGTTTCCAATCAAGGTCAATGTCAAGATCAGAGTTGGTATCAACTTGAGAAATCTTAGCAGCTTGGTCTGCCTTCTGGTTTTGTTGATGTTCCTCAGTGGCTCTGCTCTTAGGCATGTGTGTGTCTACGTGCCGCACCTTCACTGGAGTTCTCTCTAGCCGTGCATCAATGTCCTGCCATAGATCAGCACACCAAATAGGCTTCCCTTTCCTCTGCCAACTATTCTTCTTCCAGTCCTTTAGCCAACCCCATAGAGCATTGGCTACCATCCACGAGTCGGTGTAGAGGTAAAGGATAGGCCAATTCTCATGTTCAGCCACATCAAGAGCAAGTTGAACAGCTTTTACCTCAGCGAACTGACTGGATTCTCCTTCTCCATCTTTTGTTTCGGTAACTCTCCTGGTTGGACTCCAAACTGCTGACTTCCATATTCGCTTGTTCCCAACAAGACGACAGGAACCATCTGTGAACAAAGCATAGTTCTTTTCCTCATCAGAGAGATCACCATAGGGAGGAGCTTCCTCAGCACGAGTTATTTTCTCCTCCGGAGGTTTGGAACAGTCTGTGCCTTCCGGCCAGGTGGTGATCGCCTCCACCAGACCAGGTCGGTCAAGATTACCCATTCGTGCTCGTTGGGTTATCAAAGCCATCCATTTAGACCAGGTTGCATCTGTGGCATGATGTGGTGATGAACCTTTGCCCTTGAACATCCAGTTAAGAACTGTCAGTCTAGGAGCTAAAAGCAATTGTGACTCAGTTCCAATCACTTCAGAAGCTGCTTTCACTCCTTCATAGGCTGCTAGAATCTCTTTCTCAGTTGCAGTGAAATTTGTCTCTGAACCTCTGTAGGCACATCCCCAGAAACCAAGTGGACGACCACGTGTCTCATTTGGAGCTAACTGCCAAAGACTCCAAGTTGGACCATTGTCACTGGCAGCCGTGTACAGAATGTCTTTAATATCTGGACCAGATCTCACAGGTCCCAAGCCCACTGCATGGACTAATTCTCGCTTAATTTGATCAAAGGTTGCTTGTTGTTCAAGTCCCCACTCGAAATTGTTTCTCTTACCAATCACATCATGCAGAGGTTTGACAATTTGACTGAAACCAGGAATGTGTAGTCTCCAAAATCCCACCTCACCAAGGAAAGAAAGTGTGTCCTTCTTACTGGTGGGAACTGCCATGGTGGAGACTTTGTTGATCACATCCTGAGGAATGTAACGGAGACCATCCTGCCACCGCACTCCCAGAAACTGAATTTCTTTGGCAGGTCCTTTGACCTTGTCTCTCTTAATAGCAAAACCTGCTTGCAACAGAATGTCAATGATTTTGTTACCTCTCTCGAAGACTTCCTCAGCAGTTTGGCCCCACACAATGATGTCGTCGATGTATTGCATGTGTTCTGGAGCTTTACCTTTCTCCAGTGCATTGTGGATGACTGAGTGACAGATGGTTGAGCTGCGTTTCCACCCCTGAGGCAAACGATTGAACTGGTACTGGATTCCTCTCCAGGTGAATGCAAACTGAGGCCTGCACTCCTTTGCTATGGGAATAGAGAAGAAAGCATTAGCAATGTCTATGGTTGCATACCATTTAGCCTCCTTCGATTCCAGCTCATACTGGAGTTCCAACATGTCTGGCACAGCTGCACTCATGGGTGGCGTCACCTTGTTGAGGGCATGGAAGTCAACTGTCAGTCTCCAGTCGCCCGTAGGTTTACGCACAGGCCAGATGGGACTATTGAAAGGTGAACGAGCTTTCTCGATGACAGCCTGACTCTCCAGTTGACGAATCAGCTGATGAATGGGCAACAAAGAGTCACGGTTAGTTCTGTACTGCCTGTGATGAACAGTTTGAGTTGCAATTGGCACTTCCAGGTCCCCTATGTCATGATGTCGTACAACTGCAGATTCATCAGAAAGTTCAGGTCTAATAGACAATTTCAATTTACCATCCTCAATCTCTACAGAT
Source organism: Pogoniulus pusillus (assembly GCF_015220805.1). NCBI lineage: Eukaryota > Metazoa > Chordata > Aves > Piciformes > Lybiidae > Pogoniulus > Pogoniulus pusillus. Next base: position 79,601,551 of record NC_087309.1, read on the forward strand.
GCTATTCCAAAAGCCCATTTATGACCCTTAGGGTCTTTGAAACAACCTTGTCTCAAAAAGTCAATTCCCAAAATGCAAGGCGCATCAGGACCAGTTACAATAGGATGTGTCTTCCACTCTTTACCAATTAAACTCATCTCAGCCTGCAACTAAGTTAACTCTTGAGATCCACCAGTGATTCCAAAGATGGAAATGGACTCTGTCCCTTTGCAATTGGATGGCAATAAAGTACACTGAGCACCTGTGTCAACTAAAGCCCTGCATTTCCGAACTTTTGAACTGCCAGGCCACCTAATGAATACATTCCAATAGGCTTGGTTCTCTCCACTATCCCTTTCCTCCTCCTGGCTGGAGGCAGGGCACCTCTAATGCTGAATATGGCATGTGGGGTGTACACAGTGATTTGTGTTATTGTGAGAGGAATTGCAACTGTTGGAACAATTGCAGTTGCTCTCGGGAGCTGAAGAAGTGACAGCTACTTTCCTGGCATTGCTGCCTCTGTTTCTGCCACTCTTCAGATCCCTGACTCTCTTTGAAAGAGCTGAAGTAGGTTTACCATCCCATTTGTTCATATTCTCACCGTATGTGTCACGCCGAAGTATCCACAGTGACGCACGTGATTGCTGCTGTCTAGGTGGAATTTGTCTCCTCCTGGGCTGGAATCGCCTTGCAGGAGGTGGGCGTCTGTTCCTGAATGGCAGAAATATGCACCCATTCAGATGGTGCAGGAATGGTATCCTTTACCAGATTGGAAATTGAGGTTGTAAGATCCTCCTTCAATTCTTTCATGCTCTCTTTGATGCCATCTCTAATACCATCTTTAAGCTCTGTAGTCATAGTCTTTATGGCACAGATTATACCAGAATGGGACAAGCTGTCCTCTATCTGCCTGAGCTGATCAGTGAATTCACCAACAGTGAAAGACCTTCCATTATCACTCCTTGATAGAAACTTACTGGCCAAGATGTTAGCATAGGATGAAGGAGCAAGCTTAATCAGCTTCTTCATGAGACCTGTTCCAAGAGGAATATCGTCAGGCTCATGAGTACCATGATCTCCATAAAGCACTTCCTTCACAGCAAACTCCTTCAGAAGCTTAATTCCCTGTTCAATGGTGTCCCACTTCTTGGCAGCTCATGGCAAATCATCTTGGGAAGGATATCTCATAGCCACAGCCAACAGAAGGCGTGTCCACAAGCTAACCCTACCAAGAGAACTTGCCAGGTATTTGTCCACTCCACTCTCCTTAGTGAGTGGTCCCAGCTGCTTGGCAGACTTGTCTCCTACCTGCAGGGCATTAGCACCAATGCCACGGCATCTCACTAGCCAGCTTAGGATTGGCTCACCTGATTCCCTTGTATATTCCTTTCTAACTTCCCTGACCTCTCTGAGTGGACCCTTGGAGCCTTGGATGTCATCTTCCTCCTGTTCTTCCTGTTGATCTGGTGGTACTGGGCCTAACAGAACCTTCCTCATAGCATTCCTAAACTCATTGGAACCATCCTCTCTCTTGGCAGCCAACCTCACAGTGCTCCTCTCACTTGAGTATTGTTGTCTCAGCATATCTACAAGGTCTCGCAGACTAACTATCTCCTCCTCCTCTTCTCCTTGCTGCTGATCACCAGAGGTCCCCTCTCTTACATCCTCCTGCGAACCACTCTTTGTCTTAGCTTTTGCCTTGGCAGGTGCCAGAAAGGCCTGAACAGCAACAGACTTGGATGTGTCTGCTGGAGGATTTGTATTATTGGGGGTCTGACCTGGAGGGTTTGAATCATTAGTGGTCTGACCTGGAGCTTGTGAGTTCAAATCTGCCTTGCTTTTAACAGGAGGATTTTGGTTCTGGTCTACTGGCTGGGGGTTCGAATTGGCTGAGCTGGTGTCATTAGGATTTGGACTGACTGGGCTAGCGTTACCAGCATTAGTAGTAGTATTAACATTAGTGGGATTGTTTTTGTTATCCTTATCATTGTTCATGTTAGTGGAGGGAACACTGGCTGTGTTCCCAGCACTTGGAGAAGGAGGGGCAGAGGCTGGCAAGGGGGAAGCCGATAACTGTGTTCCCTTGTTTTGCTGTGAAAGAGACTGCTTCTGAGACACAGAATTTTTCCTAGCTCTTACAGAAGCTGGTTTTGAATTTTTCACCAATAATGCCAAAATTAATATGAATATTAAAATTATGAGGCAAATATTAAAAACTGTGAGTAGCAAAACAGTTTTACACGAGCATGTCCCTAAACAAACAGTTGGAATTCCTGTCTTAGGCTGAATAACTCTCATTAGAGACGTATTTAAAGCAGAATTTCCATTGATTGTCATATTATTGACCAGAGCTCCTGTAATATCCTTGGTAATATTCTCAGAGATATTAAAACCAGCATAACCAAGAATAAAATCACCCCAGCTCCAGAACATATCTGAAACCTTAGCTTTAGCCTTATTATAAGCCAGATTGATAAAATAAGCAACAATTTGAGCCTTTATCCAACTAAATGCCAAGAAAACAAAACCAGACCAGAGCAATGCCCCAACCAAATACAATAGCTGCTTGATTAGCTTCATCTTAATTCCCAGAGCTAATTTCCAATCACTCAAAAATATCTAGCCCCACGTTGGGAAAGCCAATTAAAAATGTGATGGTTTGGGCTCTTACCTGCCCCCCCCACACTTTTGAATTTGCCCCAGCTAACTCAGACGGACCCTGGGAATATAGATGAAGCAATTTATTTACAGCTAGCAGAATTTACAAGCAGCTATTTACAATATATACAGTTATATACAATTATATACAGAAATATACAAAGGATAAACAATACAAAAGCACAACTCCCCTCCCAGAAACCAAGGTCCCCAGGAGGGGCTCTCAAACCACCCCAACACCTTCCCCCAGCCCTCTCAACCTTACCCCAGTTCTCAGGAAGAAGAGAGGTGTGGCCAAGAGGTTAGGGAGCAAGGTTAGTAGGAGCAAGGTTAATGAGATGTGACCAGGTCTGAAGGCAAAGGCAGAAGAGGAAGACAAAATGGAGAAAATTTACTTCTTCTTCCCAGAGCTCTCAACGAGACTGTGAGAGAAGTTGACATCAATTGTTTTTCATTTCACTGCCTGTTATCAAGTTCTTCTACCAAAACATTCCAGCTTGCTTCAAACCAGCACAGTAAGGCTGCCTCTGGTTTAAATACTTCACTTGGGAAACATATTGTTTTCAGTTATGTGGTGGGTTAGGAACTTCCCCCCCTACACTATTCAAATTTCCATAGCAGCTCAGATGGCTTTGAAGTAAGATGAAGCTGTATTTACAGCAAAGCAAACTTTACATACATATCTATGCAGCATATTTACAAGTATTTACAATTATATACAAATTAGAAATAATACAGAATTCCATACTGCCTCTTGGACAAAGGAAACCACCCAGAAGGGGCTCAAAGCTACGCCTTCTTTCGCCCTTTCCTTTCCCAGATGGACAAACAAAAGCATCCAGCAAAGCTTATGCTGTTATTTGTTAGTGGAGACATATTAGAGCAGAGTGAAGAAGAAGCAAAAGGAAACAGTGGCCTGGAATGAAGTGGGAAAAATTGTCTGCTTTTTTCAGTTTTTTATCCCTTTCAGTAAACCAATGAATGAGGTAGACTTCGTAATTATTTTGCTTTCACAAATAATGATATAATTTATCTCATTAAAATATTCCAATTAGCCTTGAATCAGCACAATTTAAAATTTAATAACATGGGATTAAAGTAGACCATCTATAGACATATATGAACAAAGAAGCTTTATTACATTTTTTTCCCATTACTAAATCAATTGGATCAAAGTAAATCCTCTACCTGCATTGCCTTCTGATCAGGATGGCTTCTGACAAAATACCACATTTCAAGTTATGCTTCAGGCATGTTCTCTTTAAACTGATTACACAAAGCTGATTAGCCTGACTCCTCACCCACTGAAACAGATAAGCCACCTAGACAATTTAAAAAACAAACAAACAAACAAACAAAACATCTTACCAGTACAACCTGAATCAATCTCTATGCATGTGCAGAAAGTGAACTTGAACCTCAGCTTACCTCTGCTTATAAGACTCCTTGTATAGAGTCTGGTTCCTACCTACAGCTCCACTCCTTGCTAAGGCTTTGCAGGCACCAGCACGTGTCAAATTACAGAAGATCTTCATGAAGTCTAGAACATCTTTCTGGTGAATGATGATTTCTGAAGAAATATATGTTCCAAGGAACTTAGGAAACATCTGTTTCTTTATTAATTGTGGAGCTTTATGTGCAATGTAAAGATTAACAGAGCAGACATTGAAATGAGATATCAATAGGTAGTCAGTTTCAGATCTTTAAAAATACTATAGCTGTGTCAAGGTCCGGAGAACAGAGATTAACAGTATCTCTGTCCAGAGGAGCAAGACCAGTTCTTATGGATTTCCGTGTTGTGAAATTAAGGTGCAAATGAGACCACAAAACTATTTATTAAAGGATAAGGTTGGGCAAAACAGAGGGAGAGAGGGGAGAAGGGGTCCTCCTCTTCTTGGTCCTCCTCTGGACTCACTCCAACAGTTTTGTGTCCTTCTTGTGTTGGGGGCTCCTGAACTGTATGCAGTACTCCAGAGCAGAGTATAGGGAGAGAATCACCTCCCTTGCCCTACTGGCAGCACTTCTCTTGATGTAGCCCAGGACACAGTTGTTTGTCTGGGCTGCACGCACACACTGTTAGCTCATGTCAAGCTTTTCATCAACCAAGACCCCCAGGTCCTTTTCCTCAGGGCTGCTCTCCAGTTATTTGCCACCCAGCCTGGATTTGTGTTTGGGATTGTGCTGACCCAGCTGCAGGACCTTACACTTGGCCTTGTTGAATTTCATGAGATTGGCCTGGACCCACCTCTCCAGTCTGTCCAGGTCCCTTTGGATGGCATCCGTTCTCTCTAGCAAGTTGTCTGTGCCACACAGCTTGGTGTCATCTACAAACATGATGAGGGCGCACTCGATTCCTCTGTCCATATTGCTGACAAATACGTTAAACAGCACTGGTCCCAGCACTGACCCCTGAGGGATGCCACTTGTCACTGGCTTCCAGGTGGACAGGAAAATACTTAATAGTTAAATAAATTGTAGCTTACATCCGTGATAGTCAGTGTCTTATAAGTGGTGCATGGCATCTGCTGTCACACTTGAAATAACAAAATTAAAATTACAGACTACTATATTGCTCCAAAAAGCTTAGAGCTGATTTAATTGTCTACAATGATCTTATCTATAGAATTATACAATCTCTTAGGTTATGAAAGACCTCTAAGGCACCGAGTCTGACTGCTAAGTTAAAATGACTGTATAAATACTGTAATTTACTATATTAAGTAACAGAGTTAAAGTCTACAAACTGTAGTTATCCCCAAGACCTGAAAGAATTTTGGCCCTGTATTTCTATCTATGAAACTAGTCATAGAATGTTTTGGTTTGGGAGAGACCTTCAAAGGTCACCTAGTCTGATTTTGCAAATGTGCAGTGACATTTTTGAGTGGGTGAGATTGCTCAGAGTCCCATCCAACTGGTCAGTGAATGTTGGATGACAGCAACATTCTGTCTGAGCTTGTGCTATCTCTCTTGGAAAATTGTGCCTGTGTTTCACCAGCCTCATTGAAAAAAAAAATAGTTTAAAATCATTATTTCTTGTTCTATTACAGCAGGCCTTGCTAAAAATGTCGTTACCATATTTCTTATAACCCTCCTGTAATTATTGAAAGGATGTAAAAGGACATCCTGGTGTCTTCTTAAATAAGAGCAACTCCATCATGTCCAGTCTTTTATCATAGAAGAGGTGTTCTGCCCTCTGATCATCTTTGTGGCCATCTTCTGACCTGCCTAAAGAAGTCCATATCTTTCTTATCTGATGACTCCAGAATTGGACACAGTACTTCACCTGGAGGCTCACTAGATTGAAGTAGAGGGGGAGAATCACCTCCCTTGACCTGCTGACCAAAATTCTTTCGATAGAGCTCAGGATATGCTTGGCTTTCAGGGCTGTAAGCACACATTACTTTTTATTTGGTAATACTCCAAAGTCTTCTGCACAACTGCTCTAATACTTTTGTTCCCTAGCCTTTGAAGTTGCCCCAAACAAATTGCAGGACCATGCACTTGGCCCTGTTGAACTTCGCTGGGGTCATATGGGCCCACTTCTCCAGACCATCCAGGCAGGTCAACTGTATCACTCAGTTTGGTGCCATCCACAAACTTGCTGAGGGTCTCGCAGATTATATTGCATTGATGAAAATAATAAATAGCACTGGTCCTAATAAGGATCCCTGACAGATGCCACATGTTGCCCATCTCCATTTGGACATGAAGTCAATGACTATTCTGGAGGTGATGGTCTAACCAGGTCCTTGTCCACCAAACAGTTCACCAATCAAATCTGATTCAGAAAGAAGGGTGTTTTAGGCAATCCTATCAAAGGCTTTGCAGTAGACCAGGCAGATGGCATCTACAGTTCTTCCCTTTCACTGAAGCAGTCACACAATTAGAGAAGGCCACTGGGTTGATTAGGCAGGACTGCCCCTGGTTAATGCAGCAGTTGTAGAAGGAAAGAGTGTTAAATACATTTCAGATGTTGTATTGACCATGAACCTGCAGAAGCTGAAATACTAATGGAAATGGGTAAAGGAAAGGGAAGGAAGAGACTCAGTCCATTGAAACAATCAGAAGAGAGAAAAAAAAAAGTTCAGGTTACATTACTGAGAGTCTGAAATCACTTGTTGGTATGAGTTCTGTACTCATTCCACACTGATTTGTAGATCTGAACTGCTTTGTGTTATTTAGTCCCTAACTGTTAATCAAGGCAATCCTCTGTTCGGTTCTTTTGAGAGATGATCGAAATCACATAATCACATGTGTTTTGCTTTGCATCGTTTAAAAAGAAAAAAAAAAGAAAAGAAAAAAAAAAAGAGAGAAAGTAGTTTGGTGACTGATTAAAAATAATATTACATCTTGAAACTTCTCCATGATAAACAATTAATATTAAAGTAATAATTGTTTTTCATAATTTATCTTGAAAACCTAACTTTCTAAATGTTCATTATATTCTGTGGTTTTTAAAAGTCTCCATTGGCAAAGTGTTGAGAAAATTGCAACCCCCAAATGAAATGTTCATTTATCACTGATGATTAGTATAAATTTTTAGGAAAAATTAATATATATGAATTTATTATATATAGTGGAATGGGGCTCAAAGTCTGAAAGATTGCTGCTCACTTGTTAAACAAAGGAAAACTATGGCATAAATGAGGTTTTATTTCACATTTGGTATTGATTATCAAAAAAAGACTTAAAAAGCCTTTTCAAACAAACAGCATAATTCTATAACATGTAACTGCCCCTATTATAAAAATAAAACCTTGTACTAAAACCAGTAGACTAAACAAACGGTTTAGCATTTCCTATACTTACACACAATTACTATCTAAGATGAGTTTGTGACATACAAATGAGTAATATAATTAATGGAATATTTGCAGTATTTTGCAACAGATCACAAAAAAATTGTTGAAAAAACACACGAGGTTTTAATCTAGGTGTTGTATGTATTGTTACATATGCAAAGTTACAGACGTATTTTATTTGCTAAACTTCTGAGGAATTAGAATCTGTATTGGTTTCTTCCATTAAGTCAATTTTACTTGGAACATGTATTTTGGACATTGGAAGGAAGTTCTTTACGATGAAGGTAGTAGAACAGAGGAACAGGTTGCCCAGAGATGTGGTGGGTACCCCATTCCTGGACACATTCAAGGTGAAATTTGATGTGCCCTGAGCAATCTAATATAGTTAAAGATGTTCCCATCCACTGCAGGGGGATTGGACAGGATGACTTTCTTGGATTCCATCTCTACCAACCCTATGCATTTTATGATTCCATGATTTTGTATGCATTTTTAATATCTTCCTATTGCCTTTACTTTCTGTATCTTCAACAAAACCATTAACTGTCCTGTGCTCTATCCTGCTTATGAATAGAGGTCTGCAATAATGATATACAATTTCCTCTTTGTTTGATATGTATTTTTTTTTAAGTGGACATAGGTTATATTATCTAGATTTTCACATCCTATTTCTATGTCAGTCCTTGCCTAAAGTGAGGTGCCTTATATAGAAAAAAAAATGTTATAAAGAAAACTTGAAAATATTTTTTAAAATGCATTTTACAACATGACAGCACCAGAGATAAATCAAAGGGAATTGAGGATGGTAGGCTAGAGCTAGGAGTAAAAGCAGCAGCCCAGATGAAGTGCATGTACACTAATGCACGCAGTATGGGTAATAAACAAGAGGAACTGGAAGCTCTGGTGCTGGAGGAAAACTATGATATTGTCGCCATCACTGAAACATGGTGGGATGATTCGCATGATTGGAGTGCTGTAATCAATGGCTACAGACTCGTCAGGAGAGACAGGCAAGGGAGAAAGGGTGGGGGAGTGGCTCTGTATATTAGGGATGCTCTGGATGTCATGGAGGTAGAAATCAGGGATGATCAAGTTGAGTCATTATGGGTGAGACTTAAGGTGAAGGCCAACAAGGCTGATATCCGGGTTGGAGTCTGTTACAGACCACCCAACCAGGAAGAAGAGGTTGATTTATTGCTCTTTAAGCAACTGGAGGCTGCCTTAAGATCACCTGCCCTTGTTCTTGTGGGCGACTTTAACCTACCAGACATCTGCTGGGACTTAAACACTGCAGAGAAGAAGCAGTCTAGAAGGTTTCTGCAATGTGTGGAAGACAACTTCCTATCCCAGCTGTTACGTGAGCCTACCAGGGGGGCAGCCCTGCTTGACCTGCTGCTCACAAATAGAGAGGGGCTGGTAGGGGATGTGGTGGTTGGAGGCTGCCTGGGGTCCAGTGACCATGAAATTATAGAGTTCTCAATACATGGAGAAACCAGGAGGGGCATCAACAGAACCTCCACACTGGACTTCCGAAGGGCAGACTTCAACCTATTTAAGGAACTAATTCAGAAAGTTCCTTGGGAAATAGCCCTTAGAAACAAAGGGGTCCAGGAAGGTTGGACCTGCTTCAAGAAAGAACTCCTGAAGGCACAGGAGCAGGCAGTGCCACTGAGCCGGAAGATGAGCCGACGAGGGAGGCAGCCAGGCTGGATGGGCAGGGAGCTGCTGAAGGAATTAAAGATTAAAAAGAGAGTGTATCACCTTTGGAAAAGAGGGGAGGTGTCCCAGGAGAAGTTCAAGGAAGTTGCTAGGTGTTGTAGAGGAAAAATTAGAGAGGCAAAAGCCCACTTGGAGCTCAGGCTGGCCACAGCTGCCAAGGAAAATAAAAAGTGTTTCTTTAAATATATGAATGGCAAGAGAAGGGCCAAGGACAACCTCCAGTCCTTACTAGATAGAGAGGGGAACATAGTGACAAAGGATGAGGAAAAGGCAGAGGTGCTTAACACCTTCTTTGCCTCAATCTTCACTAGTGGGACAGGTTGTCTCCAGGACAGCTAGACTCCTGAAGTGGTGGATGGAGTCAGGGACCAGTATAGTCCCCCTCTAATCCGTGAGGAAGCATTAAGGGACCTGCTGTGTCATTTGGATCCTCACAAGTCCATGGGACTGGATGGAGTCCACCCTAGGGTGCTGAGAGAGCTGGCAGCTGAGCTGGCCAAGCCACTCTCCATCATTTATCAGCAGTCCTGGCTCACTGGAGAGGTCCCTGAAGACTGGAAGCTGGCCAATGTGATACCCATCCACAAGAAGGGTCATAAGGAGGAGCCAGAAAACTACAGACCTGTGAGCCTAACCTCAGTGCCAGGCAAGGTCATGGAACAGGTCATCTTGGATGCCATCACAAAGCACCTACAGGATAGCCAAGGGATCAGGCCCAGCCAACATGGGTTTAGGAAGGGCAGGTCCTGCCTCACCAACCTGATCTCCTTTTATGATCAGGTTACCCATCTGGTGAATGTGGGGAAGGCTGTGGATGTAGTCTACTTGGACTTCAGCAAAGCCTTTGACACTGTCTGCCACAAGAAGCTCCTAGCCAAGCTGGCAGCTCATGGTTTGGACAGATTCACTCTGTGCTGGATCAAGAACTGGCTGAATGGCAGAGCTCAGAGAGTGGTGGTGAATGGTGCCACATCCAGTTGGCAGCCAGTCACTAGTGGTGTTCCCCAGGGATCAGCGCTGGGCCCAGTCCTGTTCAATATCTTTATTGATGATCTGGACGAGGGCATTGAGTCCAGCATCAGTAAGTTTGCAGATGACACCAAGCTAGGAGCAGGTGTTGATCTGTTGGAAGGTAGGAGAGCCCTGCAGAGGGACCTGGACAGGCTGGATGGGTGGGCAGAGGCCAATGGGATGAGATTTAACAAGGCCAAGTGCAGGGTTCTGCACTTTGGCCACAATAACCCCAAGCAGCGCTATAGGCTGGGGACTGAGTGGCTGGAGAGCAGCCAGGAGGAAAGGGACCTGGGGGTACTGATAGATAGTAGGCTGAAGATGAGGCAGCAGTGTGCCCAGGTGGCCAAGAGAGCCAATGGCATCCTGGCCTGCATCAGGAACAGTGTGGCCAGTAGGACAAGGGAGGTTATTCTTCCCCTGTACTCAGCACTGGTCAGGCCACACCTTGAGTACTGTGTCCAGTTCTGGGCCCCTCAATTCAAGAAAGATGTTGAGGTGCTGGAACATGTCCAGAGAAGGGCAACAAAGCTGGTGAGGGGCCTGGAGCACAAACCCTGTGATGAGAGGTTGAGTGAGCTGGACCTGTTTAGCCTGGAGAAGAGGAGGCTCAGGGGTGATCTTATTACTGTCTACAACTACCTGAAGGGGCATTGTAGCCAGGTGGGGGGTGGCCTCTTCTCCCAGGTAACCAGCAATAGATCAAGGGGACACAGTCTCAAGTTGTGCCAGGGTAGGTATAGGCTGGATATTAGGAAGAAGTTCTTCACAGAGAGAGTGATTTCCCATTTGAATGGGCTGCCCAGGGAGGTGGTGGAGGCACCGTCCCTAGGGGTCTTCAAGAAAAGACTGGATGAGGCACTTAGTGCCATGGTCTAGTTGACTTGATAGGGCTGGGTGAGGTTGGACTGGATGATCTTGGAGGTCTCTTCCAACCTAGTTGATTCTATGATTCTATGATTCTATGATTCTATTGAGAGTTAAGTCCTTCTTGGTTCCTGGCTGTATCCCAAGACAATGTGCTTCTCCAGTGCAGGTTGGTGAGGTGAGGTGTGAGAAGGACAGGAACACAGAGGAGGAATCAGGGGAACAGGAACAGTTCTTTCTTTTGAGGGAAACTCTGGAAAACAGTATTTTCCTCTGGAGGGAAAAATCAATCTTTTGCTATAGGACATCAGAAAAAAGGTGCAGGTGAGGTGTTGTAGCCTTCCTCTGGATTGCTGCTTGTATGGTGTAGGTTCTGTTGGATACCTTGTTGTGATGATGTAGCCTTCCTCTGGACTATTGCTTGTTTGGTGTGGATTCTGTTGGACATGTTGTTGTATTAATGTAACTAGAAAAGAAACTTATAACCACTTATAACAATTACATAATTATTATACAACTCTTATACAATATTACATGCAGCTGTGTTACTGATTCTGAGATTAAGCATTCGTTATAAAGGGGACTAGTTGAAGTCTGAGTTTGGGGTAAAATGCAATGAGGCCGATTTAAAAGTTATTAAATAATTTATTAATATACACAAAATAATTCCCCCAAACTTATTTACAACTATCCACACAAGTTATTTGATGCGGTTAGCAGAACTATTTTAGAGAATATCTATGTACAATGTAATTTTATATAGATTTCAGAAAATGTCTTTAATAGAGAGTCTGTCAGCTTAATTTGCTGCTTGTGAGGTTGCGTCAGTCATAGATAACCTGTGCTATGGCATCCATGGGTATAACTGCTGATCTGTCATGGGCCCATTGGTATGTGACATCTCTTCCTTGGTGGTCAGAAGAGTCATGGGCTCAGTGAGTAAGACCAGTTCACCTTTGTGCTTCCAGTCCAGATCTGTTCAGGGGATTTTGGTGGCCAAGTCAGCTTGATGGTTGTGTTGTGATTCTTCAGTGGCTTTGCTCTTGGGGATGTGAGCACTGATGTGTCTGATTTTAACAACCAGTTTGTCCAGGTGGGCAGAAATTCTTTCCAGAGATTGGCAGCCCAAATCAGCTTCCCCTTTCTCTGCCAAGCATTTCACTTCTGTCCCTGGTTAGGGTGGATCCCTCCCTATGCAGAATAAACTCACCACAACATGGATTTTTTTGGAAAAGTCAGGGAAAAATTAAATTGTATTTCTTACAGTTTCAATATAACAGTATAAGGAGAAATAAACTACTAGAGAATATATAATGACCTTAAGGAATATGGGGTAAGGGTCAAGCTGTGGTGAAGCAGCAAAAACAGCATCAGCCAAAACAGCAGCAAGGAAGATAGCAGTGGGAGCAGCTGAAGCAGCATGGGGCAGGTACAGACTACGCTTCTAGAGTCACATCATACAAAGTTTTTACAATTTGGCTGTATACAGGGATGTACAGTGTCCAAAACCCAATTGTTCCTGAGAAAATTAATGTAGCCTTCTTATTCGTGGGAGTTATCATGGTGGAAACTTTATTTATCACATCCGTTGTAATGTGGCAGCAACCATCTTGCCTACAAATTTGCAGGAACTGGTCCTTTCACCTTGTCTCACTTTATGGCAAAAACTGCCTTCAGCAGAGTATCAGTTATATTGTTGCTTTTCTCAAAAACTTCTGTGCTATGTTTCCCCAAACAGTGATGTCAACAATGAACTGCAGATTCTCTGAAGCTCCACCTTTCTCCAACACATCATGAATCACTGCATGACAGATAGTTGAGCTGCGCTTCCACCCCTGACGCAAAGGGTTAAATGTATACTGAATCCCCCTCCATCTGAAAGCAGAGGCTTGCATTCCTTCACTATTGGAATAGAGAAGAAAGCATTAGCAATACCCATGGTTGCATATCATTCAGCCTCCTTGGATTCCTGCTCATAATGGAGTTCTAACATATCTGCCACAACAGAACTCATGGGCAGAGTTACTTCATTTAGGTCGCAGAAGTCAACTCAATCACCATTCTCCATTAGCCTTTTGTACAGGCCATATTGGACTGTTGAAAGGTGAATTTTTTTTTTTTTAATGACATCTTGGTGTTCCAGACAATGAATCAGATCATGTATGGGCACCAAAGAGTTATGTTTTTTTCTATATTTCCTATGATGTACAGTTTGAGTGGCAATTGGCAACTTCACATCTTCTATATTATGCTGTCCAACAACTGCAGACTCATCTGGGAGCTCAGGCCTAGCAGACAACTTCAATCTGTCTCCAACAGCTTCTGCAGTTGCTATTTCAAAGGTCCACTTAAAACCGTTGGGATCCTTAAAGCATCCTTCTCTCAGAAAGTCAATTCCCAAAATGCAAGATGCATTTGGACCCGTTACAGTGGCATGCCTTCACCAGTAACTACCAGATAAATTTATCTCTGCCTCCAACCTTGTCAATTCTTGAGATCCTCCTGTGATTCCAGAAATAGTAATAGACTCCATTCCTTTACAATTTGAAGGCATCAATGTACATTTAGCACCTGTGTCCACTAGAGCCCTATATTTCTGAATTTTCAAGGTACCAGGCCATCTAACATATACATTCCAGTATGTCCTATTGTCTTCCTGGTCCCTGGCCTTTGCCTGATAAGAGGCAGGACTCCCCTAATGTTGACCATTACACGTGCAATTGGCACAGTGTTTAATGGTATTATCTGAAACATTGCCAGAACTGTTTGAGTCATTTGGTGAAACTGAGGAAACTACTTGTTTAGTCTTGTCATTTTGCAACTCTCTCACTCTTTTCAGGAGAAGTGAGGCAGATTTCCCATTCCATTTATCCATGTTTTCACCAAATTGGTCACATAAGATTACCCAAAGAAACCCACGTGACTGTTGTTGTCTATTTCTGAGCGAGTTAGTTTGAATTGATCTTCTGGAAGGACTCTTATCTCTGATTGCTGAGACATGTACCCACTCAGATGGCAAAGAGGGAAAGATCATTGTCCTTCGCCAACTGGGATATTGAGGTTTTAAATTCCTCCTTGAGTTTTTTCATGTCATCTTTTATCTCTTCAGCCACAGTATTTTTGGCTGACACCATGACATTAAACATGAGGCTATCCTCCATCTGTCCCATCTGATCATCAAACTTACCCAGAGTCAGAACAGTTGTTTCATCATCTTTCCCCAACGTTTTACTTGCCAATATATGAGCATAATTAGAGGGAGCAAGCTGAGTAAGTTTCTTTAGAAGAGCACAGCTCACATGTACCTCGTTGTGGGAATGCAGAAGAGTTGTGGGAATGGAGTGAAGGAGAATAATAACAGACCTTGGTTCCTGCCAGCTGTGGTACCCTTATCTCAGAAGGCATAAATAATGGACACCTCATTAATGAGGAAAACAAGGCGTGTTTTATGCAGATGGAGTAGATCGTCCTTGACTAATTATGCTAATGTGTAGGTGTGTGCTCTACTGGATGAATGCATATATACCCAGGCTGTAAGTAGTAAAGGGTCTCTGGCATAATTCACATTGAATCATCTGGAGTCCTTCGTAGCTAGACCTCTGATCACATTGGTCTACAAGCCTGGCTGTGCTTCCTGTGGCAGGTAGTGATTTACAAGCAGCTTTTTGCTGCAACACCTCATCAGGGTCCTCTGTCACATAATCTCTATAGATTAGCTCTGTTACGGCCATCTCTTGCAAGTACTGAACCCCATGTTCAATCATATTCCAGTGTGAAGGTCTTCAGGGTAAATCATCCCTGTTGGGGTACCGTAGTACCACAGCTGTCAATACACGAGACCAGAGATTAGAATTGCTGCTTAGATGTCCTAAGTCTCTTGAAAAAACTTCCAACTGCTTCACTGTCTGAGAGTTTATTTGTACAGTATCCATACTTCCATCTCGTCATCTGTTTAACCAACTCATCAACAGTTGTCGCTCTTTCTGGGTGTAATCTTGCCTAATAATGCCTGACTTCTTTCCTTGGCAATGGGGCTTTCTCCTCATCATCACTATCATCTGTCTCCTGAGTATATTTTCCCTTAGCTCTAGCCTTTCCATTCATTTTACCTACAAGAGTACTAGCCTTCACACCAGCCAATGTACCCTCTCTTTGATCCTCTTCTGTTGCTTCACGAGTCAAGCAAACTTCTGAAACTCTGCAGCAGCAGCAAAAGGGTTCCTGACAGTTCCCTCCTTGCGATTACCCTGCTTTGGTTTATCCCCATCATCATCTGAGCTATCTCGACCCCCAGTGCTAGCTGCCATTTTTCTCATAATTATAATTGTAGCAAGGGAAATCTTAACTCTTCCATTTGATTCTTCCAGCTCACTATCATCTGTCTGAACTTCTTTGCTTAAAGTAAATTGTGTCTTAATCTGGGGAGTGCCTTTAATTGAATAATTTAAATTTGTTTGGTCATCCTGGCTCTGTTCCTCACATGGTGTTGAAACTGGGACTGAGGCAGAAGGACCCTTTCTCACAGCAGCAGCAGACGGCTCAGCAGGAAAAAGTGATGCTAAGGCAGGAGCGGCGGAATTAGCAGGCTCGATGCCATTAGTGGGCTCAACTTCTGAGGACCCCACCACAACCCTTGGTACCGCTTCCAGTCCCCCAGTTGCAGGTAAAAGAACCATTGCCTCAGCAGCCCCTCTAATGGCAGATGATTCAGCGTCAGGTACTCTCCTTCTGATCAAAACATTTGAGCCACATTTTCCACAAGCAAGCTCCTCAACTGTATCCATCTGAGGGCTATTGCCATAGCTCACATCACCTGCAACCAGATTCGGCGCCATTGCCATAGCCCTTTGTGAATGCACCCCCACAGGGGTTCCACTGCTTCTACTCTTGCTTTCTTCCATTCTATTTGGTACAAACGGGAACCTTTTTTCTGACTCCATGCTTTAGGGTCAATGGGGTACAAGGCATGTCCAACCATTTTTTCCTCTTTCAAAGGTTCCAAGGCAGGATGTTTTACTGCTCTGTGAGCAATCCATCTGCCCAGTGCCATGGCTTTCCCTCCCCCATTTTGGTTGCAGACTCTGCCTTTAACCCCTATCTTCTTGCTACTGCCTCCAGATTTAGTAAAGACCTCACTCATCCTGCATTTCTCTTTTGTCCAAACTACAATCAGAGCTACAATAGCAGCCAGAAACATCACATTGAAACATACGAAGTAAGCCACTGGATAATTCAGCTCTCCCAAATAACTCTTAGTCTCTGACACAAGCATAACATATGGCATCCATCAACTACATTCCTAAACCCTAAAACATCCATAACAAAATTTCCAACCTTTGTTAACACAGATTTTACCCAGTTCCAAACCATCTTATCAAAACAAGAGCACACATGATAGCGCACCATGGTGGTAAAGCATTGCTGAACCAATAAGGTCAAAATGAAAGCAATAATAGGCCAGAATATACCAAACAAATTCATTTTCCTCCAACTTCCCTATCCTGATTATCAATCAAAAAGAAAAAACAAACCAAGATTTTGCCCCATGTTTGGATAAGTGCCAAAATTAATGTCCTGGTGTAGGGTGGATCCCTCCCTCAGTAGAATAAACTCACTACAACACAGATTTTATTGGAAAAATCAGGGATAAATGAAATTGTATTTCATATAGTTTAAATATAACAGTATAAGGAGAAAAAAATGACTAAAGAATATATAATAACTTTAAGGAAGATGGGGAAGGGGTCAAATGGTGGTTAAACAGCAAAAGCAGCATTAGCCAAAACAAGACGTTTTTCATATTCAATCTGTGGAATGGTTAGACATTCACTACATGAAAATTGGTCCCGCTCAAGAGATTTTCTTTTTTTAATTTATGGGAAAAGTCCCTGAATAATATAAAGGAGTCCTGCTCTCTATCCTTTCTACATTTTTCTCAGACTTCTTCCTTGGCGTCCTCCCTTTTCTAGATACAATAAACATTTACAGAAAATATTTGTTCAGTCAATTCTCCAGGGATATTTATTTGAATATATATATTTACTCATTATGTTAGGATAATAGATAAATAATAACTGAAATTATATGAAACAACTTGCTTAAAGAAAATAAAAGAAAAAAATCAGGACTAGCAGATAAAGTACATCATGTAAGAGCAATCAGCAAGAAATTTGGGGATTCAGTGTTATGAATATAGTAATATAATAAGTCATATTGTTTATACTAACCTCTATGTACACAGCTTTCTGTGAGATAATCTATGGCTTGCACAATCACAGGCAGAAATTCAGAGTATTACCCCTGAGCCAGTTTAGGGACAAGTTAGCATACATTAGAAATTTAGATTGGATGTTGTTAGAGATTTCAGGATTTTTAGGGCTTTGTGTTTAATTAGAAGACAATACATGTCCACTTCCTAGAAAATATTAGTGCAGTACATAGCCTGGATTTGCTGCTTAATTGTTTATAACATATTTCACTCCCTCCAGGAATGAAAATATATGACAAAGATTGCCAATTATTTCTTGTGCTTCTGTTTTGTTGACCTCTTATGGCGAAACTGTTACTGTGAAACACTGAAAAAAAGGAAGTAAAAAAAAAAAAAAAAAAAACAAGAAAGACATTATATATTAGCAGCTGGGTTTTGTGTAAGATTTAATCAAATGTCATTAAAGTCATGCCTTTTTGATATGGCGATAAGTGCTGAGTAATGCTGTTGGGTCACAACAACACTCATTGCTACGGAGTCCAGCTTCAGGGCAGGTAAGGCTGTACTGGGGAAAAGATCTGAAACAAAAACAGCCGAGGAAAATAGCTTCTTGGTTTTTCATTTGGGGTTTTGTTTGTTTGTTTGTTTGTTTATGCCAGGAAAGGTACTAGCCCTGTGCTGACCCTGCTAGCTTGTGGGCTGCTGATACAGTGTGGGTGGAACCAGCATCATCCACTATTGCTCATGCTTTCAGACTCTAAAGAAACTTCAGGGAGAGCAGAGACTAGTTGCTAAGCACAGAGTGTGCAAAGAGGGCTTGTGTGTGCCCTGGTAGTGCCGCAGCCGTCTGTAGCTTGTAGATTCCCTGAACCAGTGAAGCCTGAGGAAAGAAATTCTAGAAGAGGCCCTGACATGATTATAACACATCCGAAAGCCACTGCCAGGAGAAATGTGGCAACTCAGACTGAGCTCCTGTGCAATATGTGGCAGCGCAAGTGTACGGATGCAGGGAGTGTCTTCCTCTGGCACTTTTTCCGATGGGAGGCAGTGATGCCTGTCTGCCATATGAACAGGTCAGTGATTTGCTCAGCCAGATGGTTGAGCTGAAGGACGAGGTGGTAAGGTTGAGAAGAATCAGAGAATGCCAGAATGAAACAGACTGATGAAATCATACCATGCAGAGAATCCCCTCTCCTTATGTCACCAGACAGAAGGAAGTGGCCTAAGAAAAGCAGGGGAATGGATACAGGATCCTGCCCCAGGAGACAGGTGAACCCATTCCTGTCCTTCCTCATCTTCCCAGTTACCCTTGCACAGAAGATACAGAGTATTGCAATTTGAGAGCCAGGACTCTGAGGCCCCTGTGTCCTACACCTCCAAGGTGGAAGACAGAAGCCTAAATGAAGGGGGTGGGTGGTGGTGGGTTCATGGCCATGGCAGGAGCTGAGTGCACATAGCAACGTCTCCCACAAGGAAGACAAGAGGAGTTCTGGTTGTTGAGACTTGCTCCTGGCAAGAAAAAAGGGCCCAATGTGCAGAGTTGACCCTCATCATGGGGGAGTCTGAAATCTTCCTGGAGCCTGAATCAGGGATATGATCAGAGAACTCCCCAACATGGTGCAATCACATGACTTCCAGACAGGTGTGGGGGAAGTGTATCTCATAGCCTTAGGGGAATGAAGGCAGATTTCAAGGCCTTGTGACCATTGGTGAAAGACTCTCAGGCAGAAGTTATTTTATCCTCCTTACTTCCAGTACATGGCCATGATATAAAAAGGATGAAAAGTATTCTAGACAAAAGCTGGCAGGGCTAGCTAAATGATGTGTGTGCCTTGGTGACAGGACACAAAGAGGAAAAGATACTTGGGGACTGGAGGAAGGCAAATGTAATGCCAATGTTCAAAAAGCATAGGAAGGAGGGCCCAGGTAACTATAGACCCATCAGCCTTACCTTCATCCCAGACCTCCAGATCCTTTTCCTCAGGGCTGCTCTACAGTTGTTCTACTTCCATTTTGTATTTGTGCTCGGGATAACACCAGCCCAGGTGTAGGACCTTACATTTGGCCTTATTGAATGTTATTAGTTTGGCTCAGGACCACCTCTCCAGCCAGTGCAGGTGAACTGTGCCACCTGGCTTGGCATCATCTGTAAACTTACTGAGGGTACACTTGATTCTTCTGTCCATACCACTGACAAATGGCTGTGATGGTTCAGATGTCACCCACCTCCCCCATACTTCAGAAATCACCCAGACTAGAATCAGCCAGATCTGGAAATTTGAATGAATCTTATATTTACAGCCTAGATCAATATATAAGCAGATATTTATGCTATATATATTTATATACAGAAAGAGAAAAGGTAAAAGGTCATACAAAAACACAACTCCCTTCCTAGAAACCTGAGTCCCCAGGAGGGGCTCCCAACTGCCCTTCCACCTTCTCCCACCCCTCTCAACCATAACCCAGTCCCAAGAAAGAATGGAGTTTTGGCCAGGGTTTTAGGAAGCAGAGGGGATTAATCAGAGAGACGGTAGAGAGGCTAGAGGGAGAAATGCAACACAGAGCTCCTAAGCAGAAGTGTCTTATCTATGTTTGGATTCTTGTTCTTATAAATATCAGCAAGCCTGTGAGTGAAGTAGACATCAGCACTGTTTCCATGTCACAGCCTCTAATCTAGTTCTTCTTAACAAAATATTCTACCCTGCTTCAAACTAGCACAATCCACCTCTGTCTACTTCACTCACAGTATTGATAAGAACTATCCAGTCTAATCTAAAACAATATTTACATTAATGAATATCACAAGTTCACTTAAGACTTCATTCCAGCTATCTCAGATGTAGGTGATTCGAAAGCTTAGAAAACAACAAACAGTTTGTCTCCTCACAGATGAAATGAGAACAGGAACTCCCAGGTGACGTTGGGTTCGTGCTCACGTACTGTAGATTCTCTTGTAGATTTTCTTTATTGTTGGGCGCCGATGGTACCTAGAAAGAAAACTCCTAACAGCTTGTATTATACACTCTGAATTTAAACTCTCTCAGCTAAAGTTAGATTTCTTTGTGGAGCACACTGGATTTCACCATTCTCCTGCATTATCCAGTAGGTGTGACCAGGACCTTCAGCAGACACCACCCCTTGGACAGGTTTCCCTTTGCCCGAAGAAGAAAATACCCAAACAGTTTTCCCTAACAGATTCTTTGCATATACAACAGGAACTCTATCACCATCTACTGTTTGGACCAAATCTGATTGTGCAGGTCCTACTCCGTTTACAGAACCCCTACTATTTACCAACCAGGTAGCTTGTGCTAAATGCTTGTCCCAGTTTTTCAGAGTTCCACCCCCACCAAGGCTTTTAGGGTGGTTTTCATCAAACTGTTGTGGCACTCAATCTTCCCTGAAGCTGGAGCATAGTAGAGTATGTGGCAGATCCACTCAATACATTGCTCTTTGGCCCAGTTTTTCACAAGATTGTTCCTGAAATGAGTGCCATTGTCTGATTTGTTTCTCTCTGGAGTTCCATGTCTCCATGTGATTTATCTTTCCAAATCAAGATTGTTGTTACACCCAGTAACGTGAGGAACTGGATAGGTTTCCAGACATCCGATGCTGGCCTCTACCACTGTTAGCACATACTGCTTGACAGAACAAGATCAAGGTAAAGTGATGTATTCAATCTACCAGGCTTCACCATACTTGTACTTTGACCACCTCTCACCGTATCATAAGGACATGATTTGCTTAGCACAATAGCACAAATGTTATAGTCATGGATGATTTGGGTGATAGCATCCCTGGATAAGTGAATTGACCTATCACGTGCCCATCGGTATGTTACATCTTTGCCTTGATGTCCAGATGAATCGTGGGCCCACTGAGCTAAAAATATTTCACCTTGCTGTTTCCAATCAAAGTCAAGATCAGAGTTTGTATCAACTGGAGAAATCTTAGCAGCTTGGACTGCCTGCTGGTTGTGTTGGTGTTCCTCAGTGGCTCTGCTCTTAGGCATGTGTGTGTCTACGTGCCTCACCATAGCTGGAATTCTCTCCAGTCATGCCTCAATGTCCTGCCATAGATCAGCACACCAAATAGGCTTTCCTTTCCTCTACCAAACATTCTTTTTCCAGTCCTTTAGATAACCCCCATAGAGCATTGGTTACCATCCATGAGTCAGTGTAGAGGTAAAGGATAGGCCAATTTTCACGTTCAACCACATCTCAAGAGCAGGTTGGACACCTTTTACCTCAGTGGACTAACTGGGTTCTCCTTTTCCATCTCTCGCTTCGGTAACTCTCCTGGTTGGACTCCAGACTTCTGACTTCCATCTTCGCTTGTTCCCAACAAAACAGAAACCATCTGTAAATAAAGCATAGTTCTTTTCCTGATCAGACAGATCACCACGGGGAGGAGCTTCCTCAGCACAAGTTATTTTCTCCTCTGGAGGTTTCATACAGTCTGTGCCTTCCAGCCAGTTGGTGGTCACCTCCACCAGACCAGGTCAATCAAGATTACCCATACATGCTTGTTGGGTTATCAAAGCCATCCATTTAGACCAGACTGCATCTGTGGAATGATGCAGTGATGAACTTTTTCCTTTGAGCATCCGGTTTAGAACTGGCAATCTAGGAGCTAAAAGCAATTGTGACTCAGTTCCAATCACTTCAGAAGCTGCTTTCACTCCTTCATAGGCTGCTAGTATCTCTTTCTTTTTGGAATGTAATTTGCCTCTGAACCTCTGTAGCTGTGACCCCAGAGACCAAGTGGATGACTCCATGTCTCATTTGGAGCTCTCTGCCAAAGGCTCCAAGTTGGACCATTGACACTGACAGCCGTGTACAGAACGTTCTTAATGTCTGGACCAGATCACTCAGGTCCCAAGCCCACTGCATGGACTACTTCCCGTTTGATCTGATCAAAGGCTGCTTGTTGTTCAGGTCCCCACTCAAAATTGTTTCTCTTATGAGTCACATCATGCAGGGGGTTGATAATCTGGCTGAAACCAGGGATGTGTACTCTCCAAAATCCCACTGCACTCAAGAAGGATAGAGTGTCCTTCTTATTGGTAGGAGCTGCCATGGTAGAGACTTTGTTGATCACATCCTGTGGAATGTGACAGTGACCAGCCTGCCACTGCAGTCTCAGAAACTGAATTTCTCTGGCAGGTCCTTTGACCTTGTCTCTCTGTGGCAAAATCTGCTTGCAATAGAATGGCAATGATTTTGTTACCTTTCTCAAAGACTTCCTCAGCAGTTTGGCCCCACACAGTTATGTTGTCTATGAATTGTGTATGTTCTGGAGCTTTACCTTTCTCCAGTGCATTGTGGATGACTGAGTGACAGATTGTTGAGCTGTGTTTCCACCTCTGAGGCAAATGGTTGAACTGGTATTGGATTCCTCTCCAGGTGAGTGCTAACTGAGGCCTGCAGTCCTTTGCTATGGGAATAGAGAAGAAAGCATTAGCAAAGTCTATGGTAACATACTGTGATGGTTTGGGTGCTCCCCCCCCCCCCCTCCCGCTTAGAAATCACCCAGACTAGACTCAACTAGCTCTGGAAATATGAATGAAGCTATTTATTTACAGCTAGCACAATATACAAGCAGATATTTACAGTTTATATACAGTTATATACAGAAATATACAAGGTTGTAAAATGTAATACAGTAACACAACTCCCCTCACAGAAACCTTAGTCCCCAAGAGGGGCTCTCAACTGCCCAATCACCTTCCCCCTACCCCTCTTAACCTTACCCAAGTCCCAAGGAAGAGCAGAGGTTTGGCCAGGGGGCTAGGAATCAAAGTGGATTAGCCCAAAATGGAGGGTGAGGTTAGAGAGATGCAAGATGCAGGTCAGCCAGCAGCGCAAGCGTGAGTGATACCAAATGTGTTATCTTAGTTTTGACTTGTATTTTTATACATCTCCATAAGCCTACGAGGGAAGTAGACATCACCATTGTTTTCCTTTTACAGCCTGTAATCTAGTTCTTCGCACCAAAACATTCTAGCCTGCTTCAAACTAGCACACGTACCATTCAGCCTCCTTCAATGCCAGCTCGTGATGGAGTTCCAGCATGTCTGGCACAGCTGCACTCACGGGTGGAGTCACCTCATTGAGGGCACAAAAATCTAGTGATGCTCACCAGTCTCCATTAGGCTTGTGTACAGGGCAGATTGGCTGTTGAAAGGTGAATGAGATTTCTCAATGACAGCCTGATTCTCCAGTTGACGAATCAGCTGATGAATGGGCAACAAAGAGTCACGGTTAGTTCTGTACTGCCTATGATGAACAGTTGGAGTAGCAATTGGCACTTCCAGATCCTCCATGTCGTGATGTCCCACAACTGCAGATTCATCAGAAAGTTCAGGTCTAAATGGATAATTTCAATTTACCATCCTCAATCTCTACAGATGCTATTCCAAAAGTCCATGTGTGACCTGTAGGATCTTTGAAACAACCTTGTCTCAAAAAATCAATTCCCAGAATGCAAGGCACATCAGGACCAGTTGCAATAGCATGCTTCTTCCACTCTTTACCAGTTAAACTCATCTCAGCCTGCAACTTAGTTAACTCTTGAGATCCACCAGTGATGCCAAAAACAGATATGGACTCTGTCCCTTTGCAATTGGATGCCAACAAAGTACACTGAGCACCTGTGTCAACAAAAGCCTTGTATTTCTGAACTTTTGAACTGCCAGGCCACCTAATGAATACATTCCAATAGACTTGGTTTTCTCCACTATCCCTTTCCTCCTCCTGGCTGGAGGCAGGGCACCCCTAATACTGAATATGACTTGTGGGGTGTACACAGTGATTGGTGTTGTTGTGAGAGAAGTTGCAATTGTTGGAATAATTGCAGTTGCTCTGGGGAGCTGAAGAAGTGACAGCTACTTTTCTGGCATTATTGCCTCTAATTCTGCCGCTCTACAGTTCCCTGACTCGCTTTGAAAGAGCTGAAGTAGGTTAACCATCATCTCATTTGTTCATGTTCTCACCGTATGTGTCACACAGAATAATCCACAGTGACGCACGTGATTGCTGCTGTCTAGGTGGAATTTGTCTCCTCCTGGGCTGGAATTTCCTTGCAGGAGATGGGCATATGTTCCTGATGGCAGAAACATGCACCCATTCAGATGATGCAGTGATGGTATCCTTTACCAGGTTGGAAATGGAGGTTTTAAGTTCCTCCTTCAGTTCTTTCATGCTATTCTTACTGCCATTCTCAATGCCATCTTTTATCTCTGTACCTTGAGTTTTTATAGCAGAGGCTAGGGCAGAAGCTATCCTCTTTTCATCTCTGTAGTCATAGTCTGTATGACAGAGACTAGGACAGAATGTGACAAGCTGTCCTTTACCTGCCTGAGCTGGTCAGTGAATTCATCAACAGTGAAAGACCTTCCATTATCACTCCTTAATAGAAACTTACTGGCCAAGTTGTTAACATAGGATGAAGGAGCAAGCTTAATAAGCTTCTTCATGAGACCTGTTCCAAGAGGAATGTCAGCAGGCTCATGGGTGCCATGATCTCCATAAAGCACTTCCTTCACAGCAAACTCCTTCAGAAGCTTAATTCCTTGCTCAATGGTGTTCCACTTCTTGGCTGCCCATGGCAGATCACCTCGGGAAGGATATCTCATAGCCGCAGCCAACAGGAGGCATGTCCACAAGCTAATCTTACCAAGAGGACTCACTAGGTATTTGTCCACTCCACTCTCCTTGGTGAGTGGCCCTAGCTGCTTGGCAGACTTGTCTCCTTCCTGCAGGGCATTAGCACCAATAGTATGGCATCTCAGCTGTCAGCTTAGAATTTGCTCTCCTGATTCCCTTGAGTATTCCTTTCTAACTTTCCTGACCTCTCTGAGGGGATCTTTGGATTCCTGGATGTCATCGTTCTCCTCTTCCTCTTGTTGTTCTTGTTGTCCGTGGCCTAGAAACAGAACTTTCCTAAGAGCACTCTTAAGATCATCGGAAACATCCTTTTTCTTGGCAGTCAACTTCACAGCACTCCTCTCATCAGAGTACTGGGATCTAAGCATGTTTGCCAAATTTGAAGAGTATATGTCTCCTCTTCCTCCACTTGCTCATCAGAGGTACCCTCTCCTAAGTCCTCTTTTGAATCACTCTTTGTCAAATATTTCGTCTTAGCCCACACTTTGGCTGGCACCAAAACTGTCTGAGCTGAGATGAACTTTGACACTCAACTAGCAGTTTTGAATTATTGGGTGTCTGGCCAGTTCACATCTGCCTTAGGGCTAGGGATTTTTGCTGCCTGAAGATTTTAATTAGTTGAAGTAACACCTGGAATTTGGGGCTTTTTGCCATGTTATTGTTTTTGACTGGGACTTTGGCAGCTTCCCCGTAATCTAGGGGAAGAAGTGCAGTGTTGGCCCCCTTGCTTTCCCCCCATGCTATCGTTGTTTACATTCAGATTGCTACTTCATTTATCATTTGTCTGGGATACTCACCCCTTCTTTTTACTTGTTATAGACATCACACTCAAATTTCTCTTACATAATGTCAAAATTAATATAAAAATCAAAATTACAAGAGCTAAGATCATACACGACAGAAATACCGTAGTCTTGTGCAAATAAAATTCAGAGCAAGGGTTAGGTGCCTGGGTCTTAGGCATGATCACCTTCATTAAAGCTGATGACAAAGCAGCAGAAGAAGAAACATTTCCTGCAATGTTACTGGTAAATGTTCCTGTAATGTTATTCGTGGTAATGTTAAACCAAACATACCCATGGCTATAGTCTCCCCAGTTCCAAAAAATGGAGATAATCTTTGATTTAATCTTCTTCAAAATTAAACAAAAAGTAACAAATTTATACCTTAACCCAAATATACACCAGAAAGCAGATGATATAGGCCACATAATAGCCCCCACTAAGTGAAATAACTTCATTAGCTTCATTCTGATTCCTGGAGCTAATTAACAATCACTCAAAATCAATTTGCCCCACATTGGCACCAAAATAAAATATGTTGTGGTTTGGGTGTTACCAGCTCCCCACCACCACTTTGGAAATTACCCAGACTAGACTTAGGCAGCTCTGGAAATTTGAATTAATCTTATATTTACAGCTTAGTACAATATACAAGCAGATATTTACAGTACATACAGTCATATACAGAAATATACAAGGTAAAAGGTAATACAGAAACACAATATCCCTCCCAGAAACCTGAGTCCCCAGGAGGAGCTCCCAACCACCCTTCCACCTTCTCCCACTCCCCTACCTTACCCCAGACATTGCCTTGTGCGCAAGGAAGGATGGAGGGTCAGCCAGGGGGGTTAGGAAGCAAATGGATTAATCAGAGAGACAGCAGCTGAGGTTAGGGAGAGAAATGCCCAGAGCTCAGGCAGTGTGTAAGAACTACTGTTCTTATACATCTCAGCAAGCCTATGAGTGGTGTAGACATCACCACTTTTTCTCTTACACAACCTGTGATCCAATCCTCACAAAAACATTCCAGCTAGCTTCAAACTAGCACAAGTATGCATTGGAATTGTCATATTTATTTGTAAATTTATTTTTTCCTACTTGTTGTGGAGGGGATTTCTCTTATTCCTCTTCTGATAGGGGGAGGTGAGAAATTAATTTGAGGTGGTATTATTTTTTTATAAAATTATTTATTAAAATCAATATTTACAAATTTGTATTCCCAACCACAGAACAATAAGTTCTTCATGTGCAAGGTTATGAAAACAGTTGGGACATATTCACAGGGATTGGATCACCAAATAGAAATATGAAATTATCAACAACTATAGACAGAGAGAAAGATTCCCTTAGGCTTGATGCCTCTTCAAAACTATACTCTTAGCCCAGCAAGGGCTGCAACTGTGTGTGCTCTTAAGACAGAGGTAACTTATATTACAAAGGAATTAAAGCTTGCTTAAATGTGTTGCTCTTAAGTATTAATTATTAATCACCCCCCTGGGATTGTGCCACAGTGTGTGCCCAGTATTTGGGTCTTGGTGAATCTGGAATCTGTCCCGGCTTGCAGGTGAATGATAAGTGTTCCCAGTGTCTGGGGTAAACAGGATTTCTCTGACCTTCTCTCCTGGTGAAGTGATCTCTGCCTCGGTGATGCTGCTTCTTCTGGATGTCGTGTGTGTCCAGGGATGATCAGCTGGCAGGATTTGCAGATGCAGGAGGAGGATTTGTCCGTGTAGCTTCTGACACGGTCGTCTGTACAGCTAGCAGGCTGTGTTTGTAGGTTAGCAGACAGTCTGAAGATCTGTGGAGTCTGGATCTTTCCAGGCTTACAGGACAGCTGGCAAGCAGGGTCTGCTGGGCTGCAGGGAACCTTAAACTCCATAGATAAATGCAAGATAGCAATCCAGTATGTACGGCTGCTCTAGGCTTAAGCAGGGGGCTCTCGGCTCCCAATATGTGTACCAAATGCAGGCGTGCATGTGCTCTGCTTCTCAAAGGGTTCGCAGACAGCTTAACTGCGCCTTGAGGTTAATGCAAGAGGTCTGTGTCTCAGTAATGTTTGCAAGAGAGTAAGGGCCTGACTCTGTGTCTAGGCCATGCAAGCAGGTCAGGGCAGCAGGGTGCTGCTATATGGATCAGAGAGCTGAGCTTGATCCTCTGAAAGCTCTGAATGCTCTGAACACGTGGTGCTCCTTTGCACCTCTCTTTATAGACTCTGAGCCGAGATTCGTGGCTCATTTGGCCATCTAAAGTGACCAATCAGGCTGGCAGTAAGCCAAACCTTACCTTAATAGGCAGTAGCTGTTTGCCTGGACCCTCCCAATAGCAGATCACCTGGGCAGACCCCAGGGGTACATGGACTGGGCGTGTGTGTGTTACACAACCTGTTTACTGCCATGAGTCCTGGCAGAAGAACATGTCCAGGCATGTAGAGGCATAGAGAAGCCTCAGTTTTGGGGCGGTAGCCCCTCCACCACACTACTACAGTTTGTAACTATTTTGCACATCATTTCTTGTTTATATTACATTAATTATTTCAACATTCCAAGAACCATTACATCATTGCAGGTACCATGTCAGTAAGATTTTTTAAATTTCATTTGTGTGATAGTAGTCCTTGAGTTTAATTGAATATCACTTCTATCATTTTCTAGATTTGCATATGACTTTTCGTATTTTACACCAAAAGTCTTTTTTACAGACCACTTCATCTTACTCTATATTTTTGTTGCAGAGGGCAGGAATACGTGGCCGAGTCGAGAATTTATCAAAAATAGATATTTTTTATTTTCTAAAAACCCGCCCCCACAACTATATATACAAAGATTAATTTCGTTTGATAAACAGGTTCAGTTGCATGAGAATTAAATCTACAAGGATACAATCAATAATCTGACTGTATTTGGAAGTCAGAAGTTGGAAAAGGACTCAGCTATTAATTAATAGCGGTTTCTTACTAAATTAAGCTAAGCCAAATAACTCACTCAGGCTGGCTCGTGCGGTCTATGTTCCTCTTCCTTTCCAGCGGCTGCAGGAGTCGTTAAGGGTCGTTAAGGGTCGTTAGGCACACAAAGGTGTGCCTAACAGGAAAGCGAATCCTTGGTCTCTCTGCAGTCCAGCCGAGGGGAGTGTGTGAGCTCAGGCAGACACATACGTCCAGGCATGGGCAAAATCCAAAGCAGGAACCCCAAAGGTGGGAAGACCCCCAATATTTATAACCTTCGCTAGACAAAGGGCAGAGTTACCACACCTTAGGCGCGAAAGCACACGGCCAATCCCGGCCTGGATCCAGCACGGGAACTCACGGGGCAGTCCTCCCCCTCTTCATGGCTGCAGGGCAGGCAAAGGGGGGGGGAGGGGGGGAAACCAGGCGGCTTTTCCCCTTTCCCCCCGAAGTCCGGGCAGGAGAGGAATTTAGGGGTACAGGACTCCAGGACAATTTTCACATAATCAAACAAACTAATCTGGACAAATGTCACTTTTTCCTCTCCTCTCCTCTCCTCTCCTCTCCTCTCCTCTCCTCTCCTCTCCTCTCCTCTCCTCTCCTCTCCTCTCCTCTCCTCTCCTCTCCTCTCCTCTCCTCTCCTCTCCTCTCCTCTCCTCTCCTCTCCTCTCCTCTCCTCTCCTCTCCTCTCCTCTCCTCTCCTCTCCTCTCCTCTCCTCTCCTCTCCTCTCCTCTCCTCTCCTCTCCTCTCCTCTCCTCTCCTTTTTGAATCAAATATAGCCCTTAAATTTGTTTTCTGATTTCAATTTTACAGTATTAATTTGTAACTGTTAATTTGAAAAGTTGTGAAGAGATTATTTTGAAAGACCTTGAAAGTGTAATAAGGTTTAAGGCTTTATTGAAGTTCAAAATTAAGTTTTTCCAATGACATTTCTGCATAAATTATTCATGGAAGACCATAATGCATGAATAATTCAAACTATACCTCTAATTATTTGCTAAAAACACCCTCTGCAGGAGCCTATCATTGCTTTAATGATCAGAAGAAAGTTGAGTTTGAAAAACAAAGAGCTTCTGCTCAAAGTCAAATTAGTAACCAATTATTAAACTGTTTATTGCAACTGAACTGCTATCAATACTCTTTATATCCACAAACACAGAGTGCATTATGGTGTATAATGATTACAAAACACCAATAAAATGCCATCTAAACAATAAGAATTTTAGTGAAAATACATTATAATAACTTGAAAAGGTGGCCTTGACCCCTCCCCAGGGGTGAGTCTGAACACTACCAGGTGATGGTTAGCCCACTCCCCCTTCCTGCCTAAAGATCCATAAAAGCAGGGGGACTTCCTGTCCCACTTTCTCTCTGCATCATTCCCTGCCTCCCTGCTTACCAGCATCACCATCCTGTTCCTATTTCTGTTTTACCATGTGACCATCACCCACAAGGCAGACAAAGCCGTCACCATCAAAATTGGGTTGTATCTACACATTTTATTTTTGTTTTCCTTTCCCTATACCTTTGTAACTTCTCTACCTCAGATACCTTTGCAAGTTATTGTTAAACTTTTTCTTGCTTAACTTCCAAATCAGAGTGATATTTAGTTATTTGGATGTACTTACCTTTTCCTCTCTCTACATCTAATTCCTTTCTTTTGGGAAAGATGGGGGAAGAGGGAAGGGCACTCTATCAATTGTTATTTGGTTCTATCAAACATATATTGAGTCTCTGTGAAATCAAATTAGAACCGAGACAATTAATTTGGTATCTCAACATGGGGCTAGGTTGAAAAGAACTATTATAGACAAGATTAGGAAGTTAAAATTGGATGTTTTGAGAGCTTTAATAATTCAAGCATTTGGCTGGCTATTTTGGGCATGGATTTTAAAGTTCGTGACGTATCATGCTTTCTGGATAATGATTGATATGGTTTGGGAATATTCTAAGAATTTGCCTTTGCGGGTCCATGCATGTTTTCTGAATTCTGTTGGAAATCTAACCATTTCTGGGAATACTTCTGAAACATGGGACGATTCTGAGAATATATGCTGGGACATAAAAAGTCCAAATATTTTTTGGGAAAAAATGGTGCTTTCCAGCAGTTTTTGCATTGTGTTTAAATGTGCTTCAGGGAGGTTTTATTGCGGTTTTAGCCTGGACCATGTGCAAGCCACTTTTGACCACTGCTACTAGGACCTTTGGGAAAGAGATAAGCAGGGGGAGGGGTGGCCTGTCCAGTACTTGCTGCTGCTGTGGCTGTAGCTGCGGGGGTGCTCAGATTGGCTTGTTGGGCCACAATGTGGCGGTCCCTGCCCCGAGCACAGCTTCGCCCCAGGTTCCACCCTGAGCTCCACCCCAAACTCTGCCCTAGGTCCTGCCCCAAGCTCCACCTAGAGCTCTGCCCCAGGTCCTGCCCCAATCTCTGCCCCGAGCTCAACCCCCACATATATCCAGCTCTGATACTTGACCCTGTAACTCTGCGGAGGATTAAGCTACCAAAAATGAGCCCTTTCCCAGACACAGATCCAGCAGAAGGAAACTCTGTGGAACCAGCACCCTTCAGCAACATGCACTAGATGAGAATGGATCTGCTAGCTAAGTTATAGTGATCACATCCTTGCCCAGAAAAGAGATCAGGAAGACAAGGCAGGACTATGCCAGAGCCAATGGGCAACCTCTTTTAGCCTGGCTCTTTAGCTGCTGGGATGGAGGAGCAGAAACCGTGGACTTAGATCAGAGGGAAGCCAAGCAGCTGAGGTCCTTGTCAAGGGATGGGGGTGTGGATAAAGAGATGAGGAGGCTGGATGGCACACACACACTCTAGTCCACACTCCTCAAGCTATGAGATACAGATACCCCTCCAAGGATGACATGATCTTACATCCACTTAAGTGGGCAAATATGGAACAGGGGATCATGTACCTAAGGCAAATGGCTGTACAAGAGATAATCTACAGAGATGGCCAAATGCCTCTGGATCCAGATGATGTCCCTGTGAAGACAGTCCTCTTAAAGAAATTGACCCAAGGTGCCTCTTCCACATACACACGCACACTGGGAGGGCTACTCTTGGACAGAAACCCAAATAATCTTCCAACTGTCTGAAAATTTGTTAATGACCTGAGGCAGTTTGAAGACCGGGTCTCCAGAAAGGCCATGATCTCAGCTGTGGAAACGCTTACACAAGAGATGAATGAGCTTAAGGCCTCTGTCTCTGAACTGCAGAAGGCAGAGAACAACTACTCTTCACCTTCTGAATGGGTACAGGTCTCAGCTGTTAGGAACACACACTTCTGTACTCCCCCTTCTCCTTGTAGGAGACCAGTTCAAGCCAGACAGGGCACACCTAGGGGCTCACTGTGGAGAACACTGTGTGAACACGGGAAAAACATGGACAAATTGCATGGCCAGCCCACCTCAGCTCTATGGGCCAGAATGAGCGAACTGCAGGGGGCAAACATAGGGAATAGCTCCAGAAGAGGGGTTGCCCCAGTGTCCCACAGGCAACCCTCTCACCCAAGGGGTGATCCTGCAACTAATTCAGATCCATGTGCCTCATTTGGTCACAGTGCTCAGCATTAGAGGTGCCCTGTCTCCAGCCAGGCAGAGAACAGGGACAACAGAGCATATTGGGATGTGTTTGTGAAATGGCCTGGCACTTCTGAAGCCAAGAAGTACTGAGCTTTGGTAGACACTGGTGCCAAATGCACTCTGATACCCTCCAGCCATAGGGGGGCAGAAACCATTACCATCTCAGGAGCTACAGGGGCGTTGCAAAAATTGACTGTACTGCAGGCTGAGATAAGCCCCACCGGGAATGTGTGGGAGAAGCACACTATAGTAACTGGCCCTGATGCACCTTGAATCCTGGGGATCGACTTTCTGCAGGAAGAGTATTTTAAAGACCCAAAAGGGAACAAATGGGCATTTGGCATAACAGCTGTAGAGACTGCCGATAAAGAGCAGCTATCTATCATGCCTGGCTTGTCAGATGACCCTTCTATGGTGGGTACCCACAAGGTGGAGGATGTCAAGTTACCCATTGCTTTTCATATAGTACATTGCAGTCAATACTGCACCAATTGAGAATCCCTGCTGCCCATACACCAGCTGATTGGCAGCCCAGAGCAGCAGCTTGTCATCAGCAGGAGCCACTCACCCTTCAACAGCCTGATACGGCCAGTGCGAAAGAAGAATGGGGAATGCAGATTGACTGTGGACTTCAGAGGCCTGAATGAAGTGACTCCTCCAATCAGCGCAGCTGTGCCTGATATGTTGGAGCTCCAGTATGAACTGGAGTCGAAAGAGGCCAAACTGTACACAACAACTGACATTGCTAGTGCCTTTTTCTCCATCCCCACTGTGGAGGAATGTAGGCCTCAGTTTGCCTTCACCTCGAGAGGAGTCCAGTACCACTGGAACAGACTACCTCAAGGGTGGAAGCACAGCCCTACAATCTGCCACAGCATCATCCAGACCACACCAGAGAAGGGTGGAGCTCCTGAACACCTGCAATTCATTGATGACATCATTGTATGGGATGAGACATCAAAGGAGGTCTTCGAGAAGGGTGAGAAAATCATTGATATCCTTTTGGAAGCTCGTTTTGCCATCAAGATGAGCAAAGTGAAAGGGCCTGCCAGAGAAATTCAGTTTCTGGGAGTGTGATGGCTGGATGTGGTGAATAAGGTAGCCACTATGATGGAAACCACTAACCAGAAAGAGACACAATCCTTCCTGGGGTGTGTGGGCTTTTGGAAGATGCACGTTCCTGGGTACATCCA
Source organism: Pogoniulus pusillus (assembly GCF_015220805.1). Lineage (NCBI taxonomy): Eukaryota > Metazoa > Chordata > Aves > Piciformes > Lybiidae > Pogoniulus > Pogoniulus pusillus. Next base: position 79,634,979 of record NC_087309.1, read on the forward strand.
AATTGCAAAACCTCTCTTTGACGTTGCAAGAAAGAGAAATAACTTTGAGTGGGGTCCTAAACAGCAGCTGGCATTCGACCAGATCAAACAAGAGATGGTCCATCCACGGCCTTGGGACCAGTTCAAACCGGCCCAGAGATTAAGAACATTCTCTACACAGCAGCCAGTGAGAATGGTCCTAGCTGGAGCTTACAGCAGAAAGCTCCTGATGAAACATGAGGCTGCCCACTTGGGTTCTGGAGCAAGGAGTACCAAGGTTCAGAGGCCAATTATACCCCCACAGAGAAGGAAATTCTAGCTGACTATGAGAGAGCTAGAGCTGCTTCTGAGGTGATTGGGACGGAGTCACCACTCCTTTTAGCTCCAAGGCTTCCAGTCCTGACTTGGATGTTTAAAGGGAAAGGTTCAACTCTGCACCATGCCACAGATGCCATTTGGAGTAAGTGGATGGCTCTAATAACTCAAAGAGCTTGGATGGAGAGCCTCGAGTGCCCTGGCATTGTAGAAGTCATCACAAACTGGCCAGAGGGCACTGACTTCAAAAGAACATCAGAAGAGAAGGCAGTGACCCATGCTGAGGAAGCCCCCCCATTCAATGACCTTCCTGAGGAGGAAAAGGGATATGCTCTGTTTACAAATGGATCCTGCCATCTTATAGGCAGCAAGAGGAGGTGGAAGGCTGCCACCTGGAGCCCTACACGCAGAGTTGCAGAGGCAAGAGATGGAGAAGGTGAATTCAGCCAATTTGCTGAGGTAAAAGCCATCCAGCTGGCCCTGGACATTGCAGAATGAGAACAGTGGCCAATGCTATACATCTAAACTGACTCATGGATGGTAGCAAACGCCTTATGGGGGTGGCTGAAAGAATGGAAGTGAAATGACTGGCAAAGGAAAGGGAAGCCTATTTGGGCTGCTGACCTCTGGCAAGATATTTATGCACGCCTGGACAAACTACCAGTTAAAATCAGACACATCAGTGCTCACATCACCAAGATCAGAGCCACTGAAGAGCAACAGCACAACCATCAAGCTGACTTAGCTGTCCACATCTCCCAGATAGGCCTGGAGTGGAAATGCAAAGGTGAACTGTTCCCAGCTTGGTGGGCTCATGACTCTTCTAGCTGCCAAGGAAGAGATGCAACGTACCAATGGGCCCATGACAGATCAGTGGTTATACCCATGGATGCCATATCCGAGGTTATCCATGACTGTGACATCTGCGCTGCCATAAAGCAGTGCATAAGTGCATGAAACCTTTGTGGTATGGGGGACGGTAGTCAAAATACAAGCATGGGGAGGCCTGGCAGATATCTGCCTCGATCTTGCAATGGCAAATAGTGTGTGTTAACCATGGTGGAGGGAAGCACTGGGTGGTTAGAAACCTACCTGGTACCTCATGCTGCTGCCCGTAACACCACTCTCAGTCTGCAGAGTCACAGAGACACGGTACTCCAGAGAGAATACAGTCAGACAATGGGACCCATTTCAAGAACAACTCTGTAAGCAGCTGGGCAAAAGAGCATGGGATAGAATGGGTTTACCACATCCCATACTATCCACAAGCTGTAGGAAAGATTGAGCATCACAATGGCCTGCTGAAAACCACGCTGAAAGCTATGGGAGGTGCAACTTTCAAAAACTGGGAGAGACACCTAGCAGAAGCCAACTGGCTGGAGAAAAGCAGAGTACCAGTTATCAGAGCTGGTCCTGCTCAGTGTACCCTATTGCCCATAGATGAGAGAGATAGAGTTCCTGTGGTCTGCAAAAAGAATCTACTGTGGAAAACTGTGTGGGTTGCTCCAGATTCTGGGGAGCAAACCATCCAGCTGGTGGCCAGTCACTAGTGGTGTCCCTCAGGGATCAGTGTTGGGCCCCATCCTCTTTAACATCTTCTTAGATGATCTGGATGAGGGCAGGGAGTCAGTCATCAGCAAGTTTGCAGATGACACTAAGCTGGGGGCAGATGTGGCTGGGTTGGAGGGCAGAAGGGCTCTGCAGTGGGACTTTGACCACCTGGACAGATGGGCAGAGTCCAATGGGGCAGTGTTCAATAGCTCCAAGTGCCGGGTGCTGCACTTTGGCCACAACAACCCCATGCAGAGAAACAAGCTGGGGTCAGAGTGGCTGGAGAACAGCCAAACAGAGAGGGATCTAGGGGTGCTGATTGATACCCTCCTGAACATGAGCCAGCAGTGTGCCCAGGTGGCCAAGAGAGCCAGTGGCATCCTGGCCTGCATCAGGAATGGTGTGGTCAGCAGGAGCAGGGAGGTCGTTCTGCCCCTGTACTCTGTACTGGTTAGACCACACCTTGAGTCCTGTGTTCAGTTCTGGGCCCCCCAGTTTAGGAGGGACATCCAGATGCTTGAGCATGTCCAGAGAAGGGCAATGAGGCTGGAGAGAGGCCTTGAGCACAAGCCCTACGAGGAGAGGCTGAGGGAGCTGGAATTGTTTAGCCCGGAGAAGAGGAGGCTCAGGGGTGACCTTATTGCTGTCTACAACTACCTGAGGGGTGGTTGTGGCCAGGAGGAGGTTGCTCTCTTCTCTCAGGTGGCCAGCACCAGAACAAGAGGACACAGCCTCAGGCTGCGCCAGGGGAGATTTAGGCTCGAGGTGAGGAGAAAGTTCTTCCCTGAGAGAGTCATTGGCACTGGAATGGGCTGCCTGGGGAGGTGGTGGAGTCACCGTCCCTGGGGCTATTCAAGGCAAGATTGCACGTGGCACTTGGTGCCATGGTCTAGCCTTGAGCTCTGTGGTAAAGGGTTGGACTTGATGATCTGTGAGGTCTCTTCCAACCCTGATAATACTGTGATACTGTGATACTGTGTGATACCTATCAAAGGAGTGGTATCTGCAGAGGGTCCTAGTCACATAGACTGACTGGGTGTGGTGGTTTGGGTGTTCCCCACCACCCACACATTTTAGAAGTACCCAACTAGACTCAGCCGGCTCTGGGAATATAAATGAAGCTATTTATTTACAGCTAGCACAATATACAAGCAGTTATTTACAATATATACAATTATATGCAGAAATATACAAATGAAAAGGTAACACAGAAACACAACTCCCCTCCCAGAAACCTGAGTCCCCAGGAGGGGCTCTCAACCACCCCTGCACCTTCCCTCTGACCCTCTCGACCTTACCCCAGTCCTAAGGAAGAATAGAGGTTCAGCCAAGTGGTTAAGAAGCAAAGGTTAGTGGCAGGTGAGGTTAGAGAGATGCAGCTCAGACAGCAGCCAGAGCGAGAGTGACGAAATGGTGAGAGTGTTATCTGATGTTTACATTTCTTGTTCAGCAAGACTCTGAGGGAAGGAGACATCACCATTGTTTTCCTTTCACAGCCTGTGATCTAGTTCATCTCACCAAAACATTCTACCCTGCTTCAAACTAGCACAATCCACCCCCGTCTAGTTCGCTCAGAGTATTGCTAAGAGCTACCTGGTCTAATCTAAAACAATATTTGCACTAATCAATATCACCAGTTCAGTTCACACGTTATTCCACCTATCTCAGATGTAGGTGATTCGAAAGCTCAGAACAGTTTGTCTCCTCAGATGAGACGAGAACATGGAATCCCAGGTGACGTTGGGTTTGTGCTCATGTACTGTAGATTCTCTTGTAGATTCTCTTTATTGTTGGGCGCTGATGGTACCTAGAACAGAAAACTCCTAACAGCTTGTATTATACACTCTGAATTTAAACTCTCTCAGCTAAGGTTAGATTTCTCTGTGGAATACACTGGATTTCATCATTCTCCTGCATTATCCAGTAGGTATAACCAGAACCTTCAGCAGACACCACCCCTCGGGCAGGTTTCCCTTCACCCAAAGGAGAAAATACCCAAACAGTTTTCCCTAACAGATTCTTTGCACATACAACAGGAACTCTATCACCGTCTACTGTTTGGACCAAATCTGATTGTGCAGGTCCGGCTCTGTTTACTGAACCTCTACTATTTACCAACCAGGTAGCTTGTGCTAAATGTTTGTCCCAGTTTTTCAGAGTTCCACCACCCATGGCTTTTAGGGTGCTTTTCATCAAACCGTTGTAGCGCTCAGTCTTCCCTGAAGCTGTTGAATAGTAGGGTATGTGATAGATCTACTCAATTCTGTGCTCTTTGGCCCAGTTTTTCACAAGAGTCTTCCTGAAATGAGTGCCATTGTCTGACTTGATTCTCTCTGGAGTTCCATGTCTCCACATGATCTGTCTCTCCAAACCAACAATGGTGTTATGCGCAGTAGTATGTGGAACTGGATAGGTTTCCAACCATCCGATGATGGCCTCTACCATCATTAGCAGATACTGCTTGCCAGAATGAGATCGAGGAAAAGTGATATAGTCAATCTGCCAGGCTTCACCGTACTTGTACTTTGACCATTGCTTGCCATACCGTAAGGGCTTGATTCACTTAGCCTGCTTAATAGCAGCATAAATGTCACAGTCATGGATGACTTGGGTGATCTATCATGTGCCCATCGGTATGTTGCATCTCTGCCTTGATGTCCAGATGAGTCATGGGCCCACCGAGCTAAGAACAGTTCATCTCGGTGTTTCCAATCAAGGTCAAGATCAGAGGTGGTATCAACTGGAGAAATTTTAGCATCTTGGTCTGCCTGGAGGTTGTGTTGGTGTTCCTCAGTGGCTCTATTCTTACGCGTGTGTGTGTTTACGTGCCGTACCTTCACTGCAATTCTCTCTAGCCGTGCATCAATGTCTTGCCATAGATCAGCACACCAAATAAGCTCTCCTTTCCTCTGCCAACCATTCTTCCAGTCCTTCAGCCAACTCCATAGAACATTGGCTACCATCCATGAGTCAGTATAGAGGTAAAGGACAGGCCAATTTTCATGATCAGCCACACCAAGAGCAAGTTGGACACCTTTTACGTCAGCAAACTAACTGGATTCTCCTTCTCCATGTCTCACTTCAGTAACTCTCCTGGTAGGACTCCACACTGCTGACTTCCATCCTCACTTGTTCCCAACAAAACAGGAACCATCTGTGAACAAAGTATAGTTCATTTCCTGATCAGAGAGATCACCATAGGGAGGAGCTTCTTCAGCATGAGTTATTTTCTCCTCTGGAGGTTTGGAACAGTCTGTGCCTTCCAGCCAGGTGGTGATCACCTCCACCAGACCAGGTCTATTAAGATTACCCATTCGTACTCGTTGGGTTATCAAAGATGCCCATTTAGACCAGGTTGCATCTGTGGATTGATGCAGTGATGAAACTTTGCCCTCGAACATCCAGTTTAGAACTGGCAATCCAGGAGCTAAAAGCAATTGTGACTCAGTTCCAATCACTTCAGAAGCTGCTTTCACTCCTTCATAAGCTCAAATATCTCTTTCTCAGCTGGGGAGTAATTTGCCACTGAAAATCTGTAGCTATGACGACCACTTCTGTAGATACATGGACGACCACGTGTCTCATTTGGAGCTCTCTGCCAAAGGCTCCAAGTTGGACCAATGTCATTGGCAGCCATGTACAGAATGTATTTACTGTCCGGACCAGATCGCACAGGTCGCAAACCCACTGCATGAACTACTTCTCGCTTGATCTGATGAAAGGCTGCTTGCTGTTCAGGTCCCCACTCAAAATTGTTTCTCTTACAAGTCACATCATGCAGAAGTTTGACAATCTGACTGAAACCGGGAATGTGCAGTCTCCAAAATCCCACCACACCAAGAAAGACAGACTGTCCTTCTTGTTGGTGGGAACTGCCATGCTGGAGACTTTGTTGATCACATCCTGAGGAATGTAACGGAGACCATCCTGCCACGGCACTCCCAGAAACTGAATTTCTCTGGCAGGTCCTTTGACCTTGTCTTTCTTAATGGCAAAACCTGCTTGCAACAGAATGTCAATGATTTTGTTACCTCTCTTGAAGACTTCCTCAGCTGTTTGGCCCCACACAATGATGTTGTCTATGAATTGCACATGCTCTGGAGCTTCACCTTTCTCCAGTGTATTGTGGATGACTGAGTGACAGATCGTTGATCTGTGTTTCCACCCCTGCGGCAAACGGTTGAACTGGTACTGGATTCTTCTCCAGGTGAATGCAAATTGAGGCCTGCACTCCTTTGCTATGGGAATAGAGAAGAAAGCATTAGCAATGTCTATGGTAGCATACAATTTAGCCTCCTTCGATTCCAGCTCGTACTGGAACAGAGTTCCAGCATGTCCGGCACAGCTGCACTCATGGGTGGAGTCACCTCGTTGAGGTGAACAAAAAGCAACTGTCAGTCTCCAGTCTCCGTTAGGCTTGTGCATCAGGACCAGTTACAATATGATGTTTCTTCCACTCTTTACCAGTTAAACTCATCTCAGCCTGCAACTTAGTTAACTCTTGAGATCCACCAGTGATTCCAAAAATACATATGGACTCTGTCCCTTTGCAATTGGATGGCAATAAAATACACTGAGCACCTGTGTCAACTAAAGCCCTGTATTTCTGAACATTTGAACTGCCAGTCCACCTAATGAATACATTCCTATAGATTTGGTTCTCTCCACTATCCCTTTCCTCCTCCTGGCTGGAGGCAGGGCACCCCTAATGCTGAACATGGCATGTAGGGTGTACACAGTGATTGGTGTTGTTGTGAGAGGAATTGCAACTGTTGGAACAATTGTAGTTGCTCTCGGGAGCTGAAGAAGTGACAGCTACTTTCCTGGCATTATTGCCTCTGTTTCTGCCACTCTGCAGTTCCCTGACTCGCTTTGGAAGAGCTGAAGTAGGTTAACTATCCCACTTGTTCATGTTCTCACAGTATGTGTCATCCAGAATACTCCACAGTGACACACGTGATTGCTGCTGTCTAGGTGGAATTTGTCTCCTCCTGGGCTGGCATTGCCTCGCAGGAGGTGGGCGTCTGTTCCTGATGGCAGAAACATGCACCCATTCAGATAATGCAGTGATGGTATCCTTTACCAGGTTGGAAATGGAGGATTTAAGATCCTCCTTCAGTTCTTCCATGCTATCTCTGATACCATCCTTAATGCTATCTTTCATCCCCTTTATCTTATAGACATAGTTTGTATGGCAGAGACTAGGGCAGAATGTGACAAGTTGTCCTCTATCTGCTTGAGATGGTCAGTGAATTCACCAACAGTGAAAGACCTTCTATTATCACTCCTTGATAGAAACTTGGTAGCCAAGATGTAACATAGGATGAATGAGCAAGCTTAATAATCTACTTCATGAGAGCTGTTCCAAGAGGAATGTCATCAGGCTCATTTGTGGTGCCATGACCTCCATAAAGCACTTCCTTCACAGCAAACTCCTTCAGAAGCTTAATTCCCTGCTCAATGGTGTCCCACTTCTTGGCAGCTCATGGCAAATCATCTCGGGAAGGATATCTCATAGCCATAGCTAACAGAAGGTGTGTCCACAAGCTAACCTTACCAAGAAGACTTGCTAGGTATTTGTCCACTCCACTCTCCTTGGTGAGTGCTCCCAGCTGCTTGGCAGACTTGTCTCCTACCTGCAGGGCATTGGCACCAATGCTACGGCATCTCACTTGCGAGCTTAGGATTGGTTCACCTGATTCCCTTGAGTATTCCTTTCTAACTTCCCTGACCTCTCTGAGAGGATCATCGGAGTCCTGGATGTCATCCTTCTCCTCTTCCTCTTGTTGTTCTTGTTGTCCCTGGCCTAGAAACAGAACCTTCCTCATAGCACTCTTAAACTCATTGGTACCATCCTCTTTCTTGGCAGCCAAACTCACAGCACTATTCTCATTCGAGTAATGGGATCTGAGCATGTTTGCCAGGTCCTGAAGACTAAATGCCTCCTCTTCCTCCGCTTGCTCACCAGAGGTCCCCTCTCTTACATCCTCCTTTGAATCATGCTTTGTCAAATGCTTTTTCTTGGCTTTCACTTTAGCAGGTGCCAAAAATGCTTGCACAGCAACCAGCTTTGGTGTGTCTACTGGAGGGTTTGAATCACTGGGGGTCTGGCCTGAGGTCTGTGAGTTCAGATATGCCTTAGAGCTAACAGGATTCTGGTCTGCTGTCTGTGGAGGATTCAAACTGTCTCGGTTAGTGTTACTAGTATTATTAGTAGCATTATTTGCTTGTGCTCCTGGGATGCCTGCCAATCCTGCCACATTATTTTTGTTATTATTCCCGCTAGGAGTGTTGACAGCATGCCCAGAATGTGAAGAGGGAGGTGTAGGGACTGTCCCTGGCTGGGAAGGAGATTGTGTTCCTGAATTATCTGTGTTTTGATTTGGTTGCAAAACTGTCCCTTTTTGTTTAGAGACAGAGACCTTGCTAGTTCTTACAGGCACTGCATTCAAGTTTTTTACACCTAATGCCAGAATTAATATGAAAATCGAAATTACAAGACATAAATTAACACCTAAGAGTAACATCATGGTCTTACATTAATAAAATCCTGAACAAAGGTCTGGCATCTCAGTTCTGGGGTGAATTATCCTCATCAATGCGGTAGTTAAAGCATTTTGATTGGATGTAATATTATTGACAAATACCCCTGTAATGTTACTGGTAAGATTTTCCGTGACATTAAAACCAGCATACCCAAGCATGAAATCACCCCAGGACCAGAAAATGCTTGTAAGTTTAGCTTTGAACTTCTTAAAAACTACATGAAGCAAGAAATAACCAATTTGGTCTTTGATCCAATTGTACACATGAAAACAGAAAACAGGCCACACAATAGCCCCCACCAAGTAAAATAACTGCTTTATTAGCTTCATTCTGATTCCCAGAGTTAATTAACAGTCACTCAAATGAATTTGCCCCACGTTGGGGAGAGCCAAATAAAATATGTGATGGTTTGGGTGTTCCCCACCCCCACAACATTTTAGAAGTACCCAACTAGACTCAGCCGGCTCTGGGAATATAAATGAAGCTATTTATTTACAGCTAGCACAATATACAGTATCACACAGTATCACAGTATCACCAAGGTTGGAAGAGACCTCACAGATCATCAAGTCCAACCCTTTACCACAGTGCCCAAGGCTAGACCAAGCAGTTATCTACAATATATACAGTTATATACAGAAATATACAAGGTAAAAAGTAATACAGAAACACAACTCCCCTCCCAGAAACCTGAGTCCCCAGGAGGGGCTCTCAACCACCTCTGCACCTTCCCCCTGCCCCTCTCAACCTTACCTCAGTCCTAAGGAAGAATAGAGGTTCAGCCAAGTGGTTAAGAAGCAAAGGTGAGTGGCAGGTGAGGTTAGAGAGATGCAGCTCAGTTAACAGCCAGAGCAAGAGTGACGAAATGGTGAGAGTGTTATCTGATGTTTACATTTCTTGTTCAGCCAGACTCTGAGGGAAGGAGACATCACCATTGTTTTCCTTTCACAGCCTATGATCTAGTTCTTATCGCCAAAACATTCTACCCTGCTTCAAACTAGCACACTGGGAAGTGCTTGAAACTGGTACTACTGAGTGTGTTATCCAGGGAAACTCACTTTAGCTGAAAAGGTCTAAATCTCAGAGTTGGTTCCATGTAATCTTATATCATAGTTGTGTAATAGTTGCATAATATTTTATAAGTGGTTATAAGTTGTTTTTCTGGTTACACACTCACCACCACACATCCAAAAGAATCCACACCACACAAACAGCAATCCAGAGGAATGCTGCAGAATCACATCACAACATGACATCCAACAGAACCTACACCACACAAGTAGTGATGCAGAGGAGTTCTACCTCATCACAACAAGGTGTCCAACAGAACCCTGCAGCTGTTTCACTGATGTCTGACAGTGAGACTGTTCCTGACTTCCGTCCAGAATATGTAAAATTCACTACAGTGATTTGGCAAGTCAGTTTTAGGCAGAATTACATGCATTGAAGCTGTTGGAGGAGAAAGAGGAGTTGTAATATTTCCTGACTTATTAAAAGTGGATTTGCTAATAATTTCAGTAATATTAAAACTGATCCAACTGAGACAGTAGTCACCAAAGTCTTTGAACTCATCCTTTTGAGCTTTTTACATATCATCAAAAAATCAATGAACAATTTTCACTGTCAAACAATGGTAGCAGAATCATGCCCCCTATGGGTATGAAATAAAAAATTAAATGTAAAATAACTTTATCTTAATTTCCAGACTTAATTATCAATCAAATTTAATTAGCCTCTCTTCGAAGCATCAAAATAAGGATGTGATGCTTGGGGTATTACCCAACCCTCACTCTTATGAAATTGCCCAGACTCGACTCAAAGGAGCTGGAAATTAAGAATAAAGCTATATTTACAACTTGTCACAATATACATGCACATATATGCAAATATATACAGTTATATAAAAATTAAAAGTAACATAGAAACTATTGGTGTAAACCGGCAGTACACCTGGGTAAAATGACTCTTTGTTCACCAATATGGTTAGATGGTCATAGTCTGCTTTGTTTCCGTGATACAGAGACTTATATGCATTCTAGCAAGAGGTGTGCTCCACCAAGATTGGTTATATACAGAGGGCACAAGTTTACACGTAAGGCATGGATAGGTCAGTATACCATAACAATCTGAGGGTCAGCCTCTGGGACTGGCTAAACTCTGCCCCCCTGCAGCTGCACTCCACCCCCTGCACTTGCATGTGGGGGAAGCCACCCTGTGTCTGGTATCTTAACTCCCAAGATGGATTCAAGGAACATCCCAGCACAGGTTGCTCATGTTTATGATTTCTGTGTCCTCTGCTAGCAAAAATTTCTCCAACATATCCCTCTCTTTCTTTTGAGCAACCTGGGCTGATCTTTCAACTTTACATAGGCTGTTCAACACAGAGGTAAATGATACAGCTACAAATCAATAGTGCTAAAATCAGAAAGAGAATAGTTAGTTTGGCAAGCTAACAACCCAACTTTAGCTAACAATCCTAAAAGCTTTTTCTGCAAGCAACAGTAAGTCATTCGTTCAAAAGACCCAAAAGTCCAGACAAATCATCACAGTCACAGGAGAGTGAAGGTGTGCCATGTCTTCTCTGTCTCTGTGTGGCAGTTGACTTTGTAGATTTGCAGATGAATCATCTGTCCAGTATTTCTCCCCAGAGTCCCATAGTTCTGGATTCACTCTGTAGTTCTCAGAATTCTTGATGTTCTCATCACACTCCTTAGCTATGAGCTGCATCTGTCTATTGTGCTTAAGAACTACAAATTTCTAAATACAATGCAAAGATATGCCCTAGATGTTGCTTTCAGGCTATTCTATTAGGCTTTTCCCCACAGTTCTTCATTTGCTTTTAGAATTTAAGGCAGTGTTTCTTACCTTTTTGCAGGGCCCTTGCAAAGAGATAATAACACATCACCATCTTGTGCCAATTGAGTGGGTTTTGGCCTTTGCAACAGGTGCTATACTGATCTCGTGAAAATACCCAAATTCGTTAACCATGACCCAAACCTTAAGATCCATATAAACACAATCATCATGTCAGTACTCCTTTCAAGTTCCTTCCACAATTCTGCCATCTGAGCAAGACTTCTGCTCACTTTAAGAAAAACAGGTTGGTCATAATCAGGCTGGTCTTCATCAAGGCCTGTGAAGATAAATGATCAAGCACAAGCAAATACAAAAACAAATGCAGACATTTTGATTGCTTAGGATAACAGATGCATTGGCCTAGTCTGTATGACGTAATTACAGAAATTTTGAAAAAAGAAAAAAATTCTTCTGCTATCCTACTTTCCTCTAAACCTATTTTCTCCCTCTTTTTTTTTCCCCAATGATACCCAGATATACCCAAGAAAAAACATCCCATGACATCCCTATATGCTAAAATCCCCAAACTGTCATATAACAAACCCTTAGCCTTAACTTACCTTACCCTAAAAATCTATCAGCTGAAGAAAATTCAAGAAAAAGCAAAGAAATTCAAGAAGATAATAATACCATGGTATTCTCCAGAAAAGAAACACAAAATTGTCACAAATCTCATTCCATTGCAATTAAGAGCTGCTCCAGTAAACTTCTATACTCCAAAATATGGTACCATCAAAAAGGCCTTCAAAATAGTCCTGTATTCTTACCTGTTTGAACACATTTATTGGGGGAAGGAGCTGACTGACATAGTCTATGAGCTCTATCATTCCCTGTCCTAGTCCAGAATCTGGTTAGTGACTTGTAATGTGGATTAGAGTGTTCATGCTCTCATTGAGAGAGACAGTGCATCTGAGTTCTAGTAAAAACTGTGTTAGTCTGTCCTGTTTTGGTGCTTTTAGTGCCTGTATGATTTTCCACTCATTGTCAATGATAGGTATTTCTTCTACTTCCTAGCAATTTCCCTCTCTTCTTTTGTCACTGAGCAACGGGTGCAAAAGGTGTTGCTGCCTAGTCTGTAGAAAGAATCAATCAGTAAGGCAACGGGTGAATACCCCTGTCAGGAATTTATTGGCTATCGTCTTGACTGCAAACTGTTGTCTAGTGGCTAAAAAGATGCACCTGTGTGCATCCATGCCTGTAATAGAGGCAGAAAATGGCTCTAAGTCTTCATCGGTTATTGTCACTATCTTTTCCATAAACTTTTTGATATCTGGCATTGTTTTCAAGTCTGTGTGTAAGTCAATCTCCTGAGGTCTGACTCTGGCCTCAGTAATTTTCCAGCTCAAGCAGTTCCGAGGGATCTTCTGCTTCCAGCAAGAAACCTACAAGAGATAAGGAAGGGAGAGGGGAGGACAGGGGGAATGGGCCCTGCAAGCTGCCCCGCAGGCGGAGGGGGGGGAGGGAAGGAGGGGGAGGGCTGGCAGCCCCAGCACTGCTGTTGTCCTCTGCCCTCTATCTTGTCCAGCCCTCCAGGCTTGTTCACCACCTGTTATTTCTTTCCTTCCCTCACCCTTATCCATTCCACAATTGTACCAAATTCAACCTCCTGATGCTTTACTCTGAAAACTTTTAAACTGCTGTCTTTTCTCAGACTCACTCAAGACAGAGGCAGGACACGAGAGAAAAAAAGTGAAAAGGGCAGGAGCTAAACTGTGTGAGCTATTGAAATGCTAATTCCCCTGTAGCTCTACAAATGCAAATTGACCTAACACGCTGAAACAACTCAATCAGACCCATGGATCTTTCCCCCTGACTTTCGTCCCTTCAATGCATTCACTTCCAGCACCTTCCCTCAGTCCCCATGACAACACAAACAGTGATTGAATCAAGGCAAAAAGCTGACAGTCTCAATTTCAGCTGCAGGGTGCATTTTGCTGGGGATGGGGTGGGCAGGGGTGTGACGGGCTGCAACGGTGAAGAAGGGTGGATATGGAGTGTTCGCCGAACCACAGGAAGTGCAGGGGGACTTCTGGTTTCTCTGGCATGGTTGCTTCTGCTGTTTCTTTTTTCTCTCTGCTGTTAGTCTCTCTGTCCCTTCAGTAACGTCATTTACCAGTTAAAAGCAAAAGTCTCTGTCCAGCATTACACGCTGCTGTTGGCAGGGACGTTGGGGCGCGGTGGGGGGAGATGAATTTCAGTCAATAAAACAGACTCTGCCAATCTCAGTAAGAAGGCGCCTCAGCAGCTGGCAGATTCGCCACAGCGGTAGATTCGCCACAGCAGACATGGCTGCAGCAGAGCCATTCTGTAGGGTAGTCCCGGAAATTTTTTCAAACTGAGAAGCTTTCGCAGCTTGCTGCCACCGGGTGGCTATCAGCAATTGTCATTATGGGGTGCTGGTGAGGGGCGGTTCCAGGTGACACATGGCAGCCATTGCACCTGTTGGCAGGATTTTCATCTGCTAAGGCAATGATTTAAGTCTTGCCAGGCAGATTTGAGTGATTTTAATGGCTCTACAGTCAGCAGTAACTCAGTCCCAACCACGTCTCTCCCACGTCTCTCCCAGCGCTCTGATTAGACCTAATACAAATTCCTGCTAGCCTCCTATGCACTCAGCTCATGGAGCTTATTCAAGTCTGTCAGAACATCTCTCTCAGAGACTAAACACGTCAGTGGAGACAGTGCCACGTCCGTTTCCACGTGGCCTTACCTGTATTACATGGAGTGTTCATCCATGGCTCTGAACTTCTGTCATTTGCCCCCGTCTTTCTGTGATGCCCTCTGGTCTGGTGGCACCAGTGACAATAGTTTTTTCGATGCGGAAAACATCCAAGGGTGATTGGCCCCTTTTTGCCAACCCTCCGGCCTCTTGAACACGGTATTATCCACAGCCAGCCTGCCGTAGTCTAACCCACCTGCCAGACTCACTGTTCAGGTGCCATATACTGGTGTAAACCGGTGGAGCACCTGGGTAAAATGACTCTTTGTTCACCAATATGGTTAGATGGTCATAGTCTGCTTTATTTCCATGATACAGAGACTTATATGCATTCTAGCAAGAGGCGTGCTCCACCAAGACTGGTTACATAGAGAGGGCACAGGGTTACATGTAAGGCATGGATAGGTCAGTATACCATAACAATCTGAGGGTCAGCCTCTGGGACTGGCTAAACTCTGCCCCCCCTGCAGCTGCATGTGGGGGGTGCTACCCTGTGCCTGGTATCTTAACTCCCAAGATGGATTCAAGGAACGTCCCAGCACAGGTTGCTCATGTTTATGATTTCTGTGTCCTCTGCTAGCAAAAATTTCTCCAACAAGAAACAAAATCAAAGTCCCAGAAACAATCAAAGTCCCTAGAAGGGCTCTTGACCCAAACCCCTGTCCCCCTCCCTCTTTCCCTCCCTTCAGAAATAACCAGATCAACCCACATATATCTCACATGATAAATATGAACATTTGAGGTGAGATGTCAAAAAAGATGACAGGGATGTTAGAGGAAAAAATGGGTTAGGTGGAATAGTGAGTTAAAAACTGAGTCAGGCAAAGAGACCAGACCACCAGAAAGAAAGCACAGCCAGAATTGAGAGCTAAGAAGTGTGTGAGAAGTGACCATCTTATTTATATTTTACTAGTTGCATTTCTCATCAGAAAACTGAGGGATATAGATTACTGTTGTTTCATTTTTTTTTTCTTCTCACAGGTAAGGATTTATTTTCTCTCAGTAAATATTAAGTTCAAACCAGCACGATTTGGAAAGATAAATCATGTGGAGACATGAAACTTCAGAGAGAATCATATCAGACTATGGCACGCATTTCAGGAACAATCTTGTGAAAAACTGGGCCAAAGAGCAAGGTAATGGGTGGATCGATCACATACCCTATTATGCACCAGCTTCAGGGAAGACTGAATGCTACAATAGTTTGCTGAAAACCACCCTAAAGCCATGGGGGGTGGAACTTCGAAAATCTAGGACAAGCATTTAGCACAAGCAAGCTGGTTGGTAAATATTATGGGTTCAGTAAACAGAGCAGGACCTGCACATTCACATTTGGTACCAACAGTGGGTGGTGATAAAGTTCCTGTTGTATGTGAAAAGAATCCATTAGGAAAAACTGTTTGGGTATTTTCTCCTTCAGGTGAAGGGAAACCTGTCCGAGAGGTGGTTTTTGCTGAAGGTACTGGTCATTCCTACTGGGTAATGCAGGAGAATGGCGAAAACCAGTGTATTCGACAGAGAAATCCAACTTTAGCTGAGAGAGTTTTAAGTCAGAATGGACAATTACAAGATATTAGGATTTTTCTGTTCTAGGTATTACCTGGCGTCCAGTAAGACAGAATCTATGAGAGAATCTACAGTACGTGAGCACGAACCCAGCATCATCTGGGAGTCCCTGTTCTCGTCTCATCTGTGAGGAGACAAACTGTTTGCTATTTTCTGAGCTTTTGAATCACCTACATCTGAGATAGCCAGAATGAAGCGTGAACTGAACTTGCAATATTCATTATTGTAAATATTATTTTAGGTTAGACAGATAGTTCTCAGCAAAACTCTGAGTGAAATAGACAGAGGTGCATTGTGCTAGCTTGAGGCTATCTGAAGTATCCTACTGAGAGAAATTAGGTTATAGGCTGTGAAAAGGAGTCAATGGTGACATCTACTTCACTCATAGGCTTGCTGAGATTTATAAAAACAAAGACACAAAACATGGATAACACAGTTATTCAGTAGCTCTCTGTTGCAGCTGGTGTCTGTACTTTTCTTTCTGGACTTCTTTGCCAGCATTGCACCTGGGATAAAGGACTCCTGAGTCACCAATATGGTTAAATGGTCGTTCTCCACTTTATTTCTGTGTTACAGTGACTTACGTGCTTACTTGGAAGAGGCGTGCACAACTAACTTAGTTTAAGATTGGTACATGTGGAAAGTACAGATTGGTCCAGGGTTACATGCATGATACAGATAGGCTGATATTATGTCAACAATTCTGGCAGGATCAGCCCCCTGTGGCTAGCTGACCCTGCCCCCTGCAGCTGTATGTGGGGTGCTATTATTTACCACCTAGCTTCCTGCCTATCGAGGACACTTCACAGCACGGGTGCTCATGTTTGTCAATTCATGTCCTGTTAACAAAAATCACTCCACACTTCTTTATGTGCAACCAATCCTGCTGTTTTCTAATCCCCCTGGCCGATCCTCCAAACTCACTTTGCACACAAGGCAAAATCTAGGATAAGGTAGAGGGGTAGAAAGAGGATTGTTGGGAACCCCTCCTGCGGAGTCTGGTTTCATGGAGGGTTGTTGTGTTTCTGTATTACCTTTACCTTGTATATTTCTGTATATAGCTGTATATATTGTAAATATCTGCTTGTATATTGTGCTAAGCTGTAGATATAAAGCTTCATTCCTTAATTTCCAACTGGCTGAGTCTAGTCTGGGTGATTTCATAAGAGTAGGGGGTGGGCAACTTCCAAACTATCACACTCAGCTGCAATAATGATATTCCTAAATAGTATTTGGTAGGTATAAACAGACATTTACCTAAGTTAAGTTTAATTGCAAGGACCAAAATATATGTAGAGCTGCTCTTCAATCCCGAATCTGGAGATTCCTGTGGCTGGCTGGTTACTGGGAAAGAAACATGAAAAAAAAGAGGATGTGGGTTATGAAGATGAGAAGTATATTTGTAAAGCAGTAGGAAAAAAAGAAAAATAATGTAATCACAGGTAGCTGAGAATTTTCCTTAACTATTTTTTTGTTTGGTTTACTTCTATGGTGTGCTGGTTTGAGGCAAATAGAAATATTTTAATGAGAGAAAATGAATCCTTGCCTATGAGAAGAAAATAACAATGATGGCTATATCACTCATTCTTCTGCTGAGAGATGCAAAGTACAGATAAGGCACTCACTTCTCACACACTTTTTACTTAGTTCTCAGTCCTTCTGGTCTATGTGGTTACATCTGCCTTGGCTCCTTTGCATGACATCTATGCAACCCAATCTAACCCATTCCCTCTAACTTCCATGTCATCTTTTTGGTATCTCACCTCTTATCTCTGCAGATTTATCACATGAGCTATATGGAGATTGATTGGTTTAGTTATTTTGGGTGGAGGGGGAAGAAGGGAGGGAGAGAGGGGAGGGATTGGTTCAGGAGCCTTCTGGGTAGCCTGACTGTTCAGGAGGGATTTTGTATTTCTGTATTATGACTGTAAATATACATGTTTATTTTGTGCTTGTAAGCTGTGCTAAGCTGTAAATATAAAACTTCATTCCTTAACTTCCAGATGACTGAGTCTAGTCTAGGTGAATTCCTAACCATGTGGGAGGGCGGCAGCAAAATTGAAGAAAATATGTAACTACCCACACTTCTTTTCATGGATGGCTCTCAAATTCTATTTATAAATTCCTGATTTCATAACTCTCATTGACAAATAATTTTGCTTTCATTGTAATCCTTCAGCATGGATAATTACAATGAAGCACCTCTTCTTAGCTCAGATTTATTCTGTATCTTCTTCAATTCAGCCACTGAATCACAGAAAGTATTGTGTAACAGTTTGGGTGTTACCTGCTCTCCCACTCTTATGAAATCACCCAGACTAGACTCAGCTGGCTGGAAATTAAGGAATGAAGCTTTATATTTACAGATTAGCATAATACACAAGCAGATATTTACAATAGAATCATAGAATCAACCAGATTGGAAGAGACCTCCAAGATCATCCAGTCCAACCTAGCACCCAGCCATCTTCAGTCGACCAGACCATGGCACTAAGTGCCTCATCCAGTCTTTTCTTGAACATGTCCAGGGATGGTGACTCCACCACCTCCCTGGGCAGCCCATTCCAATGGGAAATCACTCTCTCTGTCAAGAACTTCCTCCTGACATCCAGCGTATACTACTTCTGGGACAACTTGAGACTGTGTCTTCTTGTTCCATTATACAGCTATATACAGCCAAATACAGGGTAAAGGTAATACTGAAACACAACACTCCTCCACAAAATCAGAGTCCCCAGGAAGGGCTCCCATCCACACTTCCACCTTCTTCCCATCCCTCTACCTTATCAGAGAGTATGCCTTATGTGTAAGGTGAGTTTGGAGGATTGGTCAGAGGAGTTAGAAAACAGAAAAATTAGCTACACAGAAAGCAGGTTAGGGAGAAAAGTACAGGCACCAGTTACAACAGAGAGCCACTGCAACTATAGTATCTATGTTTTATGTTCTTGTTCTTATAAATCTCAGCAAGCCTATGAGTGAAGCAGACACCACGATTGTTTCCTTTTCACAGCCTATAATCTAATTTCTCTCACTAGAATGTTTCAGTTAGCCTCAAACAAGCACATATGGCAATAATTTTGCATATTAAGTACATTTTTTTCCTGCTGCTAGTCTTTTTTCAAAGGTATGTAAAAATTAGTAAACTATTTATTATTCAAGGAAAACTAAATACTTACATTTCTATGAATTTAAATAATAAAAAAAAAGACATTTAGTTCCTTAAATTGGAGGCCCAAAAGATACAATGCAGAATCTGCAACATTTTGTCTTTTACTCATATTTGCTCTGTTCTTGTGGAAACCCAATTTAACATTGATACTTTTATTCTGAGTCTCATGAGTAGTTTTGTTTAGGACAAGATTTACTTCCTTATCTCCAATGTTTTGACTGTTCTGATTTCTCATGTGGAAAATACTAAAAAACTCTTCATAATTTTTAAGGAAAACAACATTTATTTGTCATTTTAAAGGAAAAATATCTTATTTAAAAATAGTCCTGGAGGCAGAGAATGTGCATATATAGCCCATACATACGCACATATCACAGGATCACAGGATCACAAGATGTTAAGGGTTGGAAAGGACCCAAAGAGATCACAAGTCCAACCGCCCTGCTAAAGTAGGACAATACTATCTAATGGAGATCACAGAAGAACACATCCAGACAGGCCTTCAAAGTCTCCATAGAGGGAAACCCTACAACATCTCTGGGAAGCCTATTCCAGTGCTCTGTGACCTTACAGTAAAGATGTTCCCCTTTGTGTTGAGGCAGAACTTCTTTTGCTGCAATTTACACCCATTGCTCCTTGTCCTATCACAGGGAGCAAGTAAGAAGAGCCTGTCCCCTCCCTCCTGGCCAGCCTTCAGATACTTATGAACATTTATCAAATCCCCTCTAAGTCTTCTCTTCTCCAGACTAAAAAGCCCCATGTCCCTCAGCCTCTCCTCCTAAGCCATGCCCTCCTGTCCCCTAATCATCCTCGTAACCCTCCACTGAACCCTTTCCAACAGATCCCTGCCCCTCCTAAACTGGGGAGCCCAAAACTGAACACAATATTCAAGATGAGGTCTCACCAGGACAGAGTAGAGGGGAAGGAGAACCTCCTTTGATCTGCTGGACACACTCTTCCTAATACATCCCAGAATCCCATTGGCCTTCTTGTCCACAAGGGCACATTGCTGTGCCATGGTTAGCTTTTTATCCACAAGAACCCCCAGGCTCCTCTGCACAGGTCTGCTTTCTAGTAGATCACCTCCCAGCCTCTACTGGTACAGTTTATTATTCCTCCCCAGGTGCAAGACTTTGCAGTTGTCCTTGTTGAACTTCATCTGGTTCCTCTGTGCCCAGCTCTCAGGTCTCTCTGGATGGCCACACAGCCTTCAGCTGTATCAGCCAAGCCTCCCAGCTTGGTGCCATCAGCAGACTTACTGAGCAGACACTCTGTGCCCTCATCAATGTTTCCTGAATCTACCCATTCAGTTATAGCATCATAAAATGCTATCAGGTTAGTTAAGTACGACTTCCCCTTGGTAAATCCATGCTGACTGCTCCTGATAACCTTCTTTTCTTCCAAGTGTCTTGAGATGCCCTCCAGCAGGAGCCTCTCCATCATTTTTCCAGGATTGGAGGTGAGGCTGACTGGTCTATAGTTCCCTGGAACCTCTGTCTTGCCCTTTTTGAAGACTGGAATGACACTGGCTCTCCTCCAGTCCTCAGGCACCTCCCTTTCTGCCACAATTTGGCAAAGATGATGGAGAGTGGCAGAGCGATAACATCAGGCATTTCTCTTAGCACTCCTCGGTGCATCTCATCAGAGCCCCTGGACTAGTGAATGTTTAATTTGTACAACTGATCCCTAACCCAGTCTGCACTGACCAGTGGGGGGCATTCCCTCCTCCAGGCTTCCTCTGCTTCATCCAGAGTCTGGAGTACATCAGGGAGTTCAGCCTTAGGTGTAAAGACTGAAGCAAAGAGGGCATTCAGCAATTCTGCCTTCTCTGCATTCTCAGTTATCAAGGCTGCCTCCTCATTCAGCAGTGGCCCCACACCTTCCCTCTTCTTCCTTTTTCTACTGATGTATTTGAAGAAGCCCTTCTTGTTCTGTTTCACTTCCTTTGCCAGTTTCAGTTCCAAGAGGGCCTTGGCCTTCTTTGTTGCCTTCCTACAAGCCCTGACTACTTCTTTACAGTTCTCCCAAGTGACCAATCCTTTCTTCCATGAATTGTAAGTTTCTTTCTTCCCTGAGATTTCCTTCAGGAGCTCCTTATTCAACCATGGAGGTCTCCTAGCATGTCTACCTGATTTTTTACTGAGGGAACCACACCTAGCTTTGGCTTGGTGGAAGTGGTCTTTAAAAATTAATCAACTTTCTTGGGCTCCTTTACCCTCTGGAGCCTTAGCCCATGGGATTTCTGTAAGCATGTCCCTGAAAAGCATGAAGGTAGCTCTGCAGAAGTCCAGGGTTACAATTCTACTCGTTGGTCTGATTCTACCCTGTAGAATATTAAACTCCACCGTGTCATGATCACATATCATTAAATGAAAAATATTTAAAAAAAAATATTCATACATTCATGCCTAAAATGCTTTACTGTCATTTAGTCATGAAATAACATTTTGGATTCGGAACTTTCCCCTCCCACCACTGGAATTTAACCAGACCAGCTCAGATGGTGGGAAGAAAGATAAAGCTCTATTTACAGCAAAGCAAAATTTACAAGCACATATATATAATATATTTACAAGTATTTACAATTATCTACAAATTAGAAATAATATAGAAATACAAATTCCCTCCCAGATGAAGGAAACTGCCCACTGGGGGCTCAAAGCTTCTCTTTTTCTCAGACAGATAGAACAATCAGCAAAGATTACTTGTGTCTGTTAGTGGAAGATATTAGAGCAGAGAAAAGGAGAAGTAAAAGAAAGCAATGTCCCAGAACAAAGAGGGACAAATTATTTACATTTTGACTTCTTATCTCTTTCGGTAAACCAAGAAATTATATAGCCTTCATCAATATTGTTGTTTTACAATCAATGATCTAATTTCTCTAGTTACAATATTTCACTTAACCTCAAAACCAGCACAAATAATAACATAAATTGAATATATAAATAAACAAAATATATTTTTTTAAAAAACCCAGGTACTTACTTGCAAGCGCAGAAGGCTTAGAAATTTTATTGTATTTACACAAACACTGGAATCCCAGGGAAGTATATGAGAAATTATTTATCTTACACCAGGTATTTTCAGGTGTAAATGTGCTGAATTTGTGAAGAGTATATCAGAAAGATCAGGTTGTCAACACAATCCTCAAAAATTCTTTTTTCTATTTAATATCTTCTCAATTGATTTCTAGATTGTAGATTATTGTATATGTAGTGCTAATGGTTAGGTAAGATGCTTATCATCTAACAGTTTTAAAACATCATGCTTTACATAGGTGGAAAAGAAACACTTCTCCCAAGGTAAAATATTAGAATTACCTTCCTCATTAAATTTCTTGCCTTGGATTTTTATTCATTCCTACATTTTATTTTTATATGTGATATATTTCATAGTAATGACAGACTATACATTTAATTGCTTCATCTATAATTGGTATTCTGGCTTTTAAATATTACTTGCATCATATTCACATGATACTATAATGCATCGCCTTTATAGTGTGTGACTCAAAATGATTACAAAGTCTCAACAGTAATTCTGTTTTATATATCAGCTGATTTGGGTATTACCTGCCCCCCCACACACATACATGCTTTGGAAATCACTCAGACTAGACTCAGCCAGCTCTAGAAATTTGAATGAAGCTTCTATTTACAGCTTAGCACAATATACAAGCAGATATTTACAGTATATACATTTATATAAAGAAACATACAAGGTAAAAGGTAACTGTCCTGGAGTCCTGTACCCCTAAATTCCTCTCCTGCCCGGACTTTGGGGGGAAGGGGGAAAAAGCAGCCTGGTTTCCCTCCCCCCCTCACCTGCCCTGCAGCCATGAAGGGGGGGAGGACTGCCCCGTGAAGGGGGGGAGGGCTGCCCCGTGAGTTCCCGCGCTGAAGCCAGGCCACGATTGGCCATGCGCTTTCGCACCTAAGGTGTGGTAACTCTGCCCTTTGTCTAGCGAAGGTTATAAATATTGGGGGTCTTCCCGCCTTTGGGGATCCCGCTTTGGAGCTTGCCTGTGCCTGGACATATGTGTCTGCCTGAGCTCACACACTCCCCTGTGCCTGGACTGCAGAGAGACCTTCAAGGATTTGCTTTCCTATTGACACCTTTGTATGCCTAATGAACCTTAACGACCTCTTAATGATTCACCTGCAGCCATTGAAAGGAAGAGGAAGACAGACCGCACGAGTCAGCCTGAGTGAGTTATTTGGCTTAGCTTAATTTAGTAAGAAACCGCTATTAATTAATAGCTGAGTCCTTTTCCAACTTCTGACTTCTAAATAGTCAGATTATTAATAGTATCCTCGTAGATTAATTCTCATGCAACTGAACCTGTTTATTAAACTAAATTAATCTTTGTATATATATAGTTGTGGGGGCGGGTTTTTGAGAAAAAATAAAAAATATCTATTTTTGATAAATTCTCAACTCGGCCACGTATCAGTTCCTGCCCTCCACAACATTATGGTGCAGCGAGCAGGGTAGTTCAATCATAGAATTTCTACATGAAAAGGGATGCCTAATCACAGGACCTGATTTAATTTGGGCTCAGCAAAATTGTAAAAATCCAGAGAAAATCCTGGAGAAATTAGCTGAGCGCTCAGACCCTGTGATTACTGAGTCTCAAACGGAGCATTTCTCTGTTGTTCTGGGGTCAGTCGTGACCCAGACCCTGGCTGAATTTGAAAATTATGAAAAAAGAATTCAGGCCTTTGAAAAGGATTTATTAGCAGAAAAAGCAAAGAGTCAGAACATCCGGGAAAACATGCTGGCACAGACAAAGAGCCTGACCTCAGCACTGACTGCCCAGATGAAAGAAAGGCTTGTCATGCCTTCAGACACTACCTCTTCAGTCTCCGTATCTGAATGTGAATTGAGTGATTCGTGGGAATCAGGGAGAAAGCAGAGAATGCCCCGAGGGGCTCTTTGGGGGAAAGGAGTTCCCCAAAACCAGGCAGAAAAGACTCTGCTAGTGACTCAGAGAATTCCTCTGCACGTGCCTCAGTGTGGCAAAAGAACTCAAAGCCACGCAGAAAGCTCAGGTCCTAACTGGACCCCTCCGTGGCTAGCAGTGAAGAGAGCTCCGGTGAGGAGGGCACCACGGTGCAGAAGCACATGCTGCCTGTAATAAGGACTCAGTCTGTGTAGGGCAGAAAAGGTGGTGCAGGGACGACCATTGTCAAAAAACAGTTTACAGACGCACAGCTCAGTGACTTACAAGTCAAATATGCGAGAGATCCTGGGGACTCAATCGCTGATTATGTGTATCGAGTGTCTCGAGCCGGCGGGGACCAGGTCCTTCTAGACTCACAGGAGGCAGCTGGAGACTGGGGGGACGATGTGTTCCTGACACGTGAACCCGAGGGGACACACAGCCTCACCACCCGGACAGCTTACTGGGCAAGCAGCATCCACCCAGCCTACCGGGGGGAGCCGACGGAACTAAGAGTCACCAGCTCCTCTGAGCTCATCACTGCTCTCCACAGACTTGCCTGTGTCCAGGATATCTATGATAAGGGACATTATGATTGCCCGTTTTATGCCCCTGTGGAGAGACTGCACCCTATTATGAAGGGTTTGCCAGCAACTCTGCAAATCCAACTAATGAGGAATGTTGAAAAGATTCATCAGATGCTTGCAAAAAATGCAGAGGACGATGCCAAAGAGCATGTAATGACTTGGGCTGAACTGTTAGCCGACTTGAATGCCCACGGGCTGCAGTTTGGGTTTGGGTCTCCTGAAGGAAAAGGGGCTGGGGAGAGACAGTCTCATGCTTCTCCCCCAGAAAATCCCAGGACTCTGAGCAGGCAAGTCCGGCCAGTGCAGGACTGCCCTCCCAGGGGGATGGGTCCTTCAGGCTTCTCCCCAAGGGGAAGGGGCAGAGACCAACAGAGTGACTGGAGACCCAGAGGAAAGAACAGTTGGTAACTACAAGCCCTGACTTTAGGGGTACCAAAAACTGTCTTAAAGCAGCTGGTAGATTGGCAGCTGAAGGATTTAGTGCGGTGCCTCCAGAAATCAGCTTCAAAATCCAGAGGCAGCCGTGAGAAGCCCAGGGCCAGCAGCAGCAGCATGCCCAGTGGTGGCTCCCGGAGCGGCTTGCCTAGAAGCGGCAGCCCCCCCGTGATTGTTTCAGCTGCGTCTCCAGGCAGGAAGGTTAACTCTTCCTTATCTTCCCGGCAGGAGTCAAAAAACTAAGTGAGGCAGTGGCTGCATCAGGCCTCTGTCACCACTTTGTAAACATTTGCCAATGGTCTGATAATGATGAACCCTTTATCTTAACCCCAGTAGAACGGCTGTAAAATTCCTAATTGACACAGGTGCTCAAACTAGTGTTTTAAACTTAGAATTGGCAAAGAGCCTGGGGATACAGCCATCCCATAAAAGGATAAGAATATAAGGTGTTACACGGGCACCTGATAGCTGCTACCTAGCTTAAACAAGGGTATGGCTCCCAGGGGACAAACGCAGCAACCTTGGTGGAAGTTGCCTTAAGCCCCTACCCAGGGAATATATTGGGTTTTGATGTGCTGGCTGGCAAGAGGTGGCATGTTCCAAATGGCTCTCTTTGGAGCTTCTGTGCTTACAAGGTGGAGTCAAGGAAGGTGAGAACAGCCCATGTAAACACCTTGCAGTTGGCTCCAGCATTACCTCAAGCTGGCATCACCTATGCATCTCAATACCCCTTACCTGCAACAGCCAGGCAAGGCATCTCTGAGGTGATTGCTGACTTGGAGAGGAGACAGATAATCTGTAGGACTCACTCTCCATACAATTCCCTGGTCTGGCCCGTTAAAAAACCGGATGGACACTGGAGACTAACAATAGATTATAGGAAGCTGAATGCTAATACTCCTCCCCTCGCAGCTGCAGTGCCTAGCCTAACCTCAGTGGTCACAGCCATTCAGGCTGCATCCCACTCGTGGATGGCTGCCCTGGACATCCGGGATATGTTTTTCATGATTCCCCTGAGAGAGGAGGGTAAGCCTCAGTTTGCTTTTACCTGGCAGGGGATTCAGTACACCTTTAATCGTTTACCCCAGGGATACAAGCACTCTCCTACCATTGCCCACAATGCACTAGCAGCACTTCTGGACACCATCAAGGTCCCAGAAGGCATTGTCATTTATCAATATATAGATGACATATTAATGGGTGGGGACAACAAAGACCAGGTGGGCTCAGTAGCAAAAGCCATCTGGGAACTGCTGACCCAGAATGGGTTAGACATCCCCTCTGCCAAGTGCCAAGGCCCAGGACAGGAAATCAAATTCCTTGGGGCCTGGTGGATAGCAGGAGCAGTGGCAGTGCCAGCTGACACCCTGGAGGAATTTGAAAAGGACCAAACTTCCGGGAACAAAAAGGAACTGCAGAAATTATTTGGAACCCTTGGATATTGGAGGAAACATATTCCCGGCTTCTCAGTGATTGCCAGGCCACTGTATGATCTGCTGAAAAAGCACAGGGCCTGGGATTGGACAGCAAAGCACAGTGAGAGCCTTAAAACACTTAAGGATGAGTTAAAGGCCTACCAGAAACTGGGCCCATTACACTCACAGGATCCCTTAAGGGCAGAATGGGGCTTCTCTGAACATGCTTCCTATTGTGGAATCTATCAGAAGGGACCTAAAGGCCCCACTAGAGCCCTCTTGTTTTCCTCTACAGCGTTCAAGGACACTGAGAAGAGGTATTCTGAATGGGAAAAGGGGCTCCTTTCCCTTACAAGGGCTGTTAAGGAATCAGAGAAACTTCGCACCACACAGGATATTGTGGTGCAAGGACCTTTCCTCCTGCTTAAACCAATTCTCAAGGGATCCCCTCCACCAGAGGGGGTAGCCCAAAAATCCACTGTAAGAAAGTGGTATGCCTACTTAGAGGGAATTGCCCAGCTCATGCCTCTAAGAGAGGGCCCGGCCAAGGTGTCCAAATTCCAGCAATCAGTAAATCCAGACACAACTTTACTGGGACAGCCCTATAAGCCATCTCCAATAGATGTAGCTCCAGAGATAACCACAGACTCTGACACTGAGGGAGTGTGGTTCACAGATGCCTCTTCCCAGAGAGTGGGCTCACAGTGGCACTACAAAGCAGCAGCTTTAGAAATCAGTACAGGCAGGACTGTTACTGAGGAGGGTGAAGGCAGTGCTCAAGTGGGTGAACCGCGGGTCCTCATGTTAGCTGTAGAAAATGGTGCCAAAGCCATCTACACAGACTCCTATGCCACCTTTAAGGGAGCTACAGAGTGGATTTGCCAGTGGGAGGCAAATCAATGGGAGATTGGCAGCACCAAGGTTTGGAGAGCTGGAGATTGGCAGAGACTGCTGGAGATAGGCCGGTCGAGACCCATCAAGGTGGGATGGGTCAAAGGGCACTCTAAGAAGAAAACCCCTGCTGCAAAATGGAATCAACAGGCTGACTACCTGGCACGTATCCATGTAGTGGGCAGTGGGGAAAAGGACTGGGAGAGATTAGCTGAATGGTTGCACCTTAAAAGGGGACATTCAGGCAAAGCTGATCTCTACTATGAGTGCAGGTCTTGGGGATGGCCAGTCTCACTCTCAACATGTGAGACCATTGTTTCAGCCTGTCCACAGTGCCAGATAAGGCTGAAGGCCAACCACCCAAACCTTGCACCAGCCCAGCATATCCGCCAGGACAAAAGTCTCTGGAACACCTGGCAGGTGGATTGTGTGGGACCCCTCAAGCCATCACATGGAAAAAAATACATACTGGTTGGCATAGAAGTGGTCTCTGGTCTAACCATGGCCACTGCCACCAGTGCAGCCTCGGGAGCTCAAACCGTTGAGACTCTCAAACACTGGTTCGGCATCTTGCCAATGCCTGAGTGCATCCAGAGCGACAATGGATCGCACTTCACTGCAACCTCAGTGCAAGACTGGGCACATAGTGAAGGGGTGAAATGGGTGTTTCATACCCCATATTACTCCCAGGCAAATGGCATTGTCGAGAGGGCAAATGGCCTGATAAAAAGACATGCAAATGTGTCTAAGGGTGGCTGGGATTCACGTTTGGCCCAAGCAGACTTACAGTCAATAATCGTTGGGGAAGCTATGGAAGCCCCAAGATTAAGGCCTTCTGCCCAGCTGAGCCAGTAGTGGACAGTGACCTTGTGCCAGGGGGAATTAAGGATAAATCCTTGTCCCAGATGCAAGTGGGCCAACCTGTGCTTGTCAGGCTACCCTCTATAGGAGTGGTGCCAATGACACTGGGTAAACCCAGAGGCTTATATGCCTGGGAAGCCCTAGATGCAAATGGAAAAGGCCACCGGATCAGTGCATGGTGGATCGTCCCCAATTATTAATTGTCAAGCCTGGCCTTTACAGGCCAAGGCAGATTTTGTCTCCTTACAGGTTAAGGTCGAGGCAGAGGACCAGTTCCTGACCACCTGACCAGCACCTGGGAAAGGGAGAACCAGCTACACGAGAGATGGAGTCATATCACTGGGGTGGCCAGTGGATGATGGCATCAGGACCCACGGACTGTGACCTCCAGCCATGGACTCAGAGCATCTAAGGCTCTGCCATGAACTTGGTTGCTCTACCAGGAACAGAGCAATTTTCAAATTGACTGTGTAGGTTTATTTAATACTATTTGGGGCTATTGTTAAGCCTTGTTAAGTATTGTTAAATATTGTTGGGGCGATTAATGTGTTATATATTGTTAATGTTGGAAAAGGCTAAGCTATATATATATTAATAGGTTACTAAATTGAAGGGGGATCACCTATCACTCAAGTTCTAGACAAAGATGCTCATTACCACCGGGGTGGGATGTCCTGGAGTCCTGTACCCCTAAATTCCTCTCCTGCCCGGACTTCGGGGGGAAAGGGGAAAAGCCGCCTGGTTTCCCTCCCCCCCTCGCCTGCCCTGCAGCCGTGAAGGGGGGGAGGACTGCCCCGTGAAGGGGGGGGGCTGCCCTGTGAGTTCCCGCGCTGGAGCCAGGCTGGGATTGGCCGTGCGCTTTCGTGCCTAAGGTGTGGTAACTCTGCCCTTTGTCTAGCGAAGGTTATAAATATTGGGGATCTTCCCGCCTTTGGGGTTCCCGCTTTGGAGTTTGCCTGTGCCTGGATGTATGTGTCTGCCTGAGCTCACACACTCCCCTGTGCCTGGACTGCAGAGACACCTTCAAGGATTCGCTTTCCTACTGACACCTTTGTGTGCCTAACGACCCTAAATGACCCTTAACGATTCACCTGCAGCCGCTGAAAGGAAGAGGAAGACAGACCGCACGAGTCAGCCTGAGTGAGTTATTTGGCTTAGCTTAATTTAGTAAGAAACCGCTATTAATTAATAGCTGAGTCCTTTTCCAACTTCTGACTTCCAATATAGTGAGATTATTAATGGTATCCTTGTAGGTTAATTCTCATGTAACTGAATCTGCTTATTAAACTAAATTAATCTTTGTATATATAGTTGTGGGGGTGGGTTTTTGGGAAAATAAAAAATAACTATTTTTGATAAATTCCCGACTCGGCCACATATTAATTCCTGCTCTCCGCAACAGTAAAGCAGAAACACAACAATCCTCACAGAAACCTGAGTCCCCAGGAGGGGCTGCCTACCACCCTTCCACTTTCTTCCACACCTCTACCTTACCCCAGATGTTGCCTTGTGCTCAAGGAAGAATGGAGGGTTGGGCAGGGGGGTTAGGAAGCAAATGGATTAGTCAGAGAGACAGAGGGTGAGGTTAGAGACAAATGCAGTCCATAGCCCTGACAAAGAGTGACTCAACTTATCTATGTTTGAATTCTTGCTCTTATACCTCTCAGCAAGCCTATGAGTGAAGTAGACATCACCATTGTTTTCTTTTCACAGCCTGTAATATAGCTCTTCTCACCAAAACATTCTAGCTAGCTCCAAACTAGCACAAACTAGGAAAAGAGATGCTAACCTTTCTGTATTATCTGTCTGGAAGCATTCTATCACTACAGCAAAGGCCTTCCTTTTTGTAGTGCTCATTTCAGGTTAACTTTGATATGCTGTGATTGCTCTACAACTTTAATCTCATGACAGCTTTGTCTCCATCATTTCTCAATATGGGCACTCTACCTCATAGAGACTTGCATTTTTTTTCTACAGACTTTGCAGATGAAAGCAAATATCTTTTATTTGGAAGTAGACAAAACAATCTTTCAAATATTGCCCTAAACTTGTGATAATTACAATATTTGTAGGCTGAAGATGAGCCAGCAGTGTGCCCAGGTGGCCAAGAGAGCCAATTGCATCCTGGCCTGCATCAGGAACAGTGTGGCCAGTAGGACAAAGGCGGTTATTATTCCCCTGTACTCAACACTGGTCAGGCCATATCTTGAGTCCTGTGTCCAGTTCTGGGCTCCTCAACTCAAGAGAGATGTTGAGGTGCTGGATGGTCTCCAGAGAAGGGCAACAAAGCTGGTGAGAGGCCTGGAACACAAACCCTATGAGGAGAGGCTGAGGGAGATGGGGTTGTTTAGCCTAGAGAAGAGGAGACTCAGGGGTGACCTTGTTGCTGTCTACAACTAGCTGAAGGGACATTGTAGCCAGGTGAGGGGTGGCCTCTTCTGCCAGGTAACCAACCATAGAACAAAGGGGACACAGTCTCAAGTTGTGCCGGGGGAAGTGTAGGCTGGATGTTAGGAGGAAGTTGTTGGCAGAGAGAGTGATTTGCCATTGGAATGGGCTGCCCGGGGAGGTGGTGGAGTCACTGTAACTAGAGGTCTTCAAGAGAAGACTGGATGAGGCACTTAGTGCCATGATCTAATTGATTGGATAGGGCTGGGTGCCTGGTTGGACTGGATGGTCTTGGAGGTCTCTTCCCACCTGGTTGATTCTATGATTCTATGATAATTGCTGTCTGACAGTGTAGTATAGGAGAGTTAGTAAACTTGAAAGAAGATATTACAAGAATGCAAGAAAACCATGTATTAAACATCTTGAAAGTCAAGGAAGGGAGAGGGTGTAGAGCTAGAAAGTCACTGGGAGAGAAGACTACATACAATAAACCTTGAGAAGTGGGGTAACTGTTGAAGGATAGTAGATGCCGAGGAAGAACAATAAAGCCTTCCTTAAAAAGTGTTTAAAAGAACTGTTAAATGAATGCAGATATTCTTAAGCCTTTATTTTTATTGGGGTACTGGCAAAAACAGTTTGAAATTCAGATCCATGAAGTAGTTGAATTTAAGATCCTCAGGGCAGCCCTAGACTTTAGATGTGCAGACTTTGAACACTTCAGAGATCTGCTGGCCAAAGTATCATGGGACAAAGCCCTAGAGGGAAGAGGGGCCTAGGTCAGTATTCAATAATAACCTCCTCTGTGTCCAGGAACAAAGTACACCAACAAAGAGAAAAGAAAAGAAGAATGCTAGGAGGTCTGCCTGGCTGAGCAAGGAGCTCTTGGACACGCTGTCACACAAAAAGAAATTCTACAAGGAGTGGAAGAAAGGACAGCTGGAATGGGGGGTATATAAGGAAGCTGCCTGAGCAGCTAGAGATCTGGTTAGGAATGCCAAGGCACAGTTTGAATTGAATCTAGCCAGAGAGGTCAAAGGGAACACTAAGAATTTCTACGGGTATATTAATGGTAAAAAGAAGACTAGGGAAGGCATGGGCCCCCTCAGAAAGGCAAAAAGTAAAATGGTCACAAGTGACAAGGAAAAGGCTGAGGTTCTCAATGACTTCTTTACCTCAGTCTTCACTGCAAATGCCTCCAGCCACGCTCCTGGAGTCATGGAAGATAATGGCAGGGACTAGAAGGAAAAACTGCCCATTATAAGTGAAGATCAGGTTTGTGATCACCTGAAGGACCTGAAAGTGTTCAAGTCCATGGCACCTAATGAGATACAGCCATGGGTACTGAGACAACTGTCAGATGAGGTTGCTAAACCCCTCTCTATTATATCCCAAAAGTCATGGCAGTCCGTTGAAGTTCTCACTGACTGGAAAAGGGGAAACATAACTCCTGTTTTCAAAAAGGGTAGGAAGAAGGAGCAGAGGAACTACAGGCCAGTCAGTCTCACCTCTGTGCCTAGTAAGATTATGGGGCAGATTCTCCTGAAGGCACTACTGAGACAGGAGAATAGTTAAGAGGTGATTGGGTAGAATCATCATAGCTTCACCAAGGACAAGTCCTGCCTGACAAAGCTGGTGGCTAAACTTTTCCAGATTTTCTGATTCTCCTAAATTAATTAATTGCCCATAAGCATCCTTGTGAAGATTTTCCCCACTGAATTAGAATCCAAATTTAACTGTTTAGTATATAGTTGTTGGTGGTAAGGCTTTCTGGAAATAAAATTAACTATGTATTTTATAATTCCTACCTTGTTAATTGCCCTAACCATTTCAGTCGAGTAATAATAATTTTGTGAGTAAATATTAAAAAAATTATTTGTAATTCTTCATTCCCTTCTGCCTTAAGATGTTTATATATTTTTCTGGTTATTACTAGATCTAGTTATTATCTGTAAAATGTTTCCATGACCATGTGAAGAACCAATTGTTATTGTTAAAATTAGTAGTTGAGGGTAGTGGGAGTTCTGAATATCAAAAATAATAAACAATATTAATTTTGGAAAATGTACCATCTCACATTAATTAATTTCCTCTTCATAATACCTGTGTTTCTCCCTGGCTTCTAGCTGGATCTATGTATCCCAACTAATATTTCTGCTTCTAGCCCCCTTTGCCAAAGCTTCCAACTCACCTGGCATATATAAGGCAGATCCTTGGATAAGAGAGGGGAATGGAAAGAAGGTGGTAGGGTGGTTGTAAGCCCCTCCTGGGGACTCTGATTTCTGGGAGGGGTGTTGTGTTTCTGTATTATTTTTAACTTGTATATTTCTGTATATAGTTGTAAATATTTGTAGCCTATCATAAATATCTGCTTGTATATTGTGCTAGGCTGTGAATATAAAGCTTCATTCCTTAATATCTGTCATGGAGGGCCTGTAGGCCCTCAAAGAGGGTTGCTTATGTCTATGCTTGCCTGGACATGTTTTTCTGCCAGGACCCCTGGTTGTAAACAAGTTGTGTAAGCCCCACACACACCCATTGCGTGTCTCCCTGTGACAAATCCATGTGATCCCCATATTTGGGAAAGTCCAGGCAAAAGCTTCTGCCTATTATAATAAGATTTGGCTTACTGCCAACCTGATTGGTCATTCTGGTGGCCAAAGAGGCCATTAATCTCGGCCCACAGTCAATAAATAGGGGTGCACAGGTAAACAACGTGCTCTGACCCTACCCGCAGCTCAGCTCAGACCACACTTGTAGTGCTCAGCCACTCAGATCCCCATGTTAGAACACGCTTGCATAGCTCTTATGCTCAGAGGCCCAGACCCTCATGCTTTGATTCATTCGCAGATTACCTGCCTGCATACCTTAGATGCAGAGCTCATTTAAGCCTGCACATAATATATATATATATAAGTAGCCTATAGCCTCCTAAGCCAGCTGTGCACATCTGCATGCTATCATGCTACCAGGACCAGATCCTGCATTGATTTACCTACGGAGCTTAGACTCCCAGCAGCCACACACACTTCACATGCCCGCTGCTTACCATTGCCTGGTAAAAGTGTCATTGCCACTGAGAGAACCAGGGAGCAGACTTTGGATTGTCTGCACACACACACATGGCCTGAAGCCACGAAGAACCGTACCAGAGACAGCACCGATATTCTTCTCCTGCTCCTGATATCCTGCCAAGCTGATATCCCTGGACACAGTATCCAGAAGAAGACAGCAACACCAAGGCGGAGATCATCCCTCACCAGGAGAACAAAGATTTACCCTCTACCCTCAAGCCGGGAAGATTTCAGCCTCCAAGTCCATAGCTAGAGATCCCCTAAAGTCTGGACACTAGGCACAGGCTGTGACACAGCCCCGGAGGGTGATTAATAACTGATAAGAGTTGTGAGTAAAAGCTTTAATACCTCTGTAACATAAGTTATCTCTGCCCACTCTGCTGGGCAAATAGCATAAAGATCCCAAGCGGCACTAAGCCAAAGGGGAAAACTCCTCTCTCTGTTTATAGTTTGAATGTTTGCTAGCTAAATAACATGTTCCCTGTACATATTTTATCCTAAATTGTTTTCATAACCATGTATAAACTTTAATATTAATATACAGTGGTTGGGGGTGGTGAGAGTTCAAAATATTGAATTTAATAAATCTATATTTTAATATAAAATTTATATCACCCCAATTAATTTCTCTCATCCGCCAAATAGGCGTAGGTACTGAGAACCCCCTCTGAAACAACATCCAGATGGGTGAATCTAATCTAGGTGAGTTCATTGTGTGTGGGGGCGGGTAACTCCCAAATCATCTCATCAGAGCCTGATTCGGGAAGAGAGCAGTACCGAGGCTAGCTCTGCTGAAACTGCTCTTTTTGAAGCCTTATTGAAGTTTTTTTTCTTCACTTTGGGAAACCAGAAGGCAGCAGGGAAGTGGCAGGCATGGCAAGTTATGTGGCATAAGTGCATGCTTGAGAGTGAGGCAGAGGGAGCGGTGCCTGGTGAATGGGCAATTTAAACGAGGATCAGCAGCAGCAATGCCAGAGCCTGATTCAGGAAGAGAGTAACCTTCTGCTGAGGCCAGCAGCAGCATGCACTGGGTTGGGAAATAAACAAAACAAAACAAAACAAAACAAAACAAAACAAAACAAAACAAACAAAAAAAAACCCAACCAAAAAAAACCCCAAAAAACCCCACCACCAACTATACACCCAAATCAACTCAAAGAAAGGAAGACATGGTACAAACTCAGTAAAAGGTTTGCAATACTTGCAAAACTGTGGCACCCAAACAGAGCCCACTCGTAGGCATGCAGGCATCCAGGCAACTGTCTGTGAGGAGTGTTGGAGCCTGGCACTCAAAGTTGAGGGTGGCAAAGGCAATGGCTGCATTAGGTGTGAGCAGATTGATAGTCTCCTTAACCTAGTGGCTGAATTGAAGGGCAAAGTGGAAAGGTTTAGGGCTGAAAGGGAATGTGAAAGAGAGTTGAGCCTACAGCACTTTGCTCTGCAGTTCCCCTTAAGAGAGAGGGAGATGAAACAAGAAACAAGGAAGAATGGAAACAGGTGCCTGCCAGAAGGGGGGTGCTAGTTTGAAGCAGGCTAGAATGTTTCGGTGAGAAGAACTAGATTACAGGCTGTGAAAAGGAAAACAGAATGATGTCTACTTCACTCAGAGGCTTACTGAGATGTATAGGAACAAGAAATAAAAACATAGACAACCACTCTCACTTGGGCTGTGGTTAGGAAACTGGCTGAGCTGCATCTTACTCTCTAACATCACCCTCCATTTTGAACTACTCCACTTTGCTTCCTAACTCCCTGGCCAAACCTCTGTTCTTCCTTGGGACTGGGGTAAGGATGAGAGCGGTAGGGGGAAGGTGAAGGGGCAGTTGAGAGCCCGTCCTGAGGAGTCAGGTTTCTGGGAGGGGAGTTGTGTTTCTCTATTACCTTTTTACCTTGTTATTTCTGCATATAATTGTATATACTGTAAATATCTGCTTGTATATTGTGCTAGCTGTAAATAAATAGCTTCATTCATATTTCCAGAGATGGCTGAGTCTAGTCTGGGTGATTTCCAAAGTAGGGGGGGGGCAGGTAACACCCAAACCATCACATCTAAATTTTGGCACCCCAACGTGAGGCAAATTGATTTTTCGAGTGATTGCTAATTAACTCCGGGAATCAGAATGAAGCTAATGAAGTTAATTTACTTAGTGAGGGCTATTGTGTGGCCTATCTTCTGTTTTCTTCTTTATAATTTGATCAAGGCACAAATTGGTTACTTTTTGTTTAATCTTATTTTGAAGAAGATCAAAGCTAAATTTACATCCATATTTTGGATCTGGGGGAATTTCATCCTTGGCTACATTGGATTTAATGTCACTGAGTCTTTTACCAGTAACATTACAGGGGCAATCACCAATAACATTACAGGAAATGGAAGTAGTACTTCTTCTGCTTTATCTACAGCCTTAATGAGGGTAATCCTTCCTAAAAGTCAGGCAGACCCTTGTTCAGAATTTTATTCATGTCAGACTGTGCTATTTCTGTTTTGTGTGATCTTCGGTCTTAAAATTTTTGATTTTATAATAATTTTAATATTCTGTGTGAGAAACTCAAGAAATAAAGAAAGAAGGAACCAGTATCCCATACAATAAGAAATACAAAGAAGGAACCAGTATCCCATACAAAGCTAAACAAACAGGGGATCCAATCCAAAACAAAGATAACTCGGGGGCACAGCAAGGAAATACCACTACACCTCCTCCCCTAGATTCTGGGAAAGGTGCCAATATTCCTATTAAGAATGATAAAATGGCAAGATGACCAGGAACACAGGTGACTACTCAAAGCCAAGATGCTCCTTCAACTAACAACAGAAACTTAGCCAGTTCGAATCCCCATGAAGCAGACAATAACTCACAGGCCTTAGGCCAGAACCCCAATGATTCAAACCTCCCAGTGGACTCATCAAAGTCTGTCTCTGAACAGGGCATCTTGGTGCCTGCCAAAGAGAAAGCTAAGATATGACGTTTGACAAAGAGTGATTCAAAGGAGGAATTAGGAGAGGGGATCTCTCATGAGCAAGAGGAGGAAGAGGAGACATACACTCTTCAAAATTTGGCGAACATGCTTAGATCCCAGCACTCTGAAGAGAGAACTGATGTGAGGTTGGATGCCAAGAAAGAGGATGGTTCTGATGAGCTTAAGAGGGCTCTCAGGAAAGTTATTTTTCTAGGCCAGGAACAACCAGATTAACAAGAGGAAGAGGAGAACAATGACAACCAGGAATCCAAAGATCCACTCATAGAGGTCAGGGAAGTTAGAAAGGAATACTCAAGGGAATCAGGAGAGCCAATCCTAAGCTGGCAGCTGAGATGCCATACTATTGGTGCTAATGCCCTGCAGGTAGGAGACAAATCTGCCAAGCAGCTAGGACCACTCACCAAGGAGAGTGGAGTGGACAAATACCTGTCAAGTCCACTTGGTAAGGTCAGCTTGTGGACATGCCTCCTGTTGGCTGCAGCTATGAGATATCCTTCCTGAGATGATCTGCCATGGGCGGCCTGGAAGTGGAACACCATTGAGCAAGGAATTAAGCTTCTAAAGGAGTTTGCTGTGAAGGAAGTGCTTTCTGGAGATCATGGCACCACACATGAGCCTGATGACATTCCTCTTGGAGCAGGTCTCATGAAGAAGCTCATTAAGCTTGCTCCTTCATCCTATGCTAACATCTTGGCTAGCAAGTTTCTAACAAAGAAGTGATAATAGAAGGTCTTTCACTGTTGGTGAATTCACTGACCAGCTGAGGCACATAGTGGACAGCTTGTCACATTCTGCCCTAGTCTCTGCCATAAAAACTCTAGGTACAGAGATAAAAGATGGCATTGAGAATGGCACTAAGAATAGCATGAAAGAACTGAAGGAAGATCTTGAAACCACCATTTCCAATCTGGTAAAAGATACCATACCTGCATCTTCTGAATGGGTGCATGTTTCTGCCATCAGGAACAGATGCCCATCTCCTGCAAGGCAATTCCAGCCCAGAAGGAGACAAATTCCACCCAGACAGCAGCAATCACGTGCGTCACTGTGGATACTTCGGCGTGACCAATACAGTGAGAACATGAACAAGTCAGATGGTTAACGTACTTCAGCTCTTTCAAAGAGAGTCAGGGAACTGTAGAGTGGCAGAAACAGAGGCAGCAATGCCAGAAAATTAGCTGTCAGTTCTTCAGCTCCTGAGAGCAACTGCAATTATTCCAACAATTGCAATTCCTCTCACAACAACACTAATCACTGTGTACACCTCACATGCCATGTTCAGCATTAGGGGTGCCCTGCCTCCAGCCAGGGGGAGGAAAGGGATAGTGGAGAAAACTGAAAGTATTGGAATGTATTCATTAGGTGGCCTGGCAGTTCAAAAGTTCGGAAATACAGGGCTTTGGTTGACACAGGTGCTCAGTGTATTTTATTGCCATCCAATTGCAAAGGGACAGAGTCCATATGTATTTTTGGAATCACTGGTGGATCTCAAGAGTTAACTTAGTTGCAGGCTGAGATCAGTTTAACTGGTAAAGAGTGGAAGAAACATCCTATTATAATTGGTCCTGATGTGTCTTGCATTCTGGGAATTGACTTTTTGAGACAAGGTTGTTTCAAAGATCCTAAAGGTCACAAATGGCCATTTGAGCTGGTCCTCTACCTCAGACATAGGGGAAAGATGAACATTTCAGGGATAGGCCACATAATGGCAACAATAGATAAATTAATAACATTTAATTGGAGCATCCAAAGCTTAATGTCTAGAAGCACAGCTTGTTCTTCCCCTTTTTCTTCCACTGGCTTCTGCTGCTTCAAGCTTTGCCTATCTTTCCTGGGTGCTGTTTTGGCTACTGCTGTTTCTGCTGCTTTGCTGCCGCTTAACTCCTCCCCCATCTCCCTTAAGGTTATTGTATTATTTTTTTTTTTCTTCCTTCTCTAGTTTTTAATCTCTCTTTACATTGTTATACTATTAGAAATATTATTTTATCTTTCCCTGACTTTCAAAAAAAAGGGGTCTGTGTTGTGGTGAATTTATTTCTCCCCAGGGGAGGGATCAGCCCAAACCTGGGACAGTATAGCATCTGTAGAGATTGAGGATGGGAAAATGAAATTGTCCATTAGACCTGAAGGTCCAGATGAAACTGAAGTAGTGGAACATCATGACACAGAGGATCTTGAAATGCCAATTGTTACTCAAACTGTGCACCACAGTCAATACAGAACTAACCATGACTCTTTATTGCCCATTCATCAGCTGATTCATCAACTGGAGAGTCAGGCTGTCATCGAGAAAGCTCATTCACCTTTCAACAGTCCCATCTGGCCTGTGCACAAGCCTAAAGGAGACTGGAGAATGACAGGTGCTTTTTGTGCCCTCAATGAGGTGGCGCCACACATGAGTGCAGCTGTGCCGGACATGCTGGAACTCTGTTCCAGTACGAGCTGGAATCGAAGGAGGCTAAATTGTATGCTACCATAGACATTGCTAATGTTTTTTTCTCTATTGCCATAAAGAAGGAATGCAGGCCTCAATTTGCATTCACCTGGAGAGGAATCCAGTATCAGTTCAATCGTTTGCCTCAGGGGTGGAAACACAGCTCAACCATCTGTCACTCAGTCATCCACAATGCACTGGAGAAAGGTAAAGCTCCAGAGCACATACAGTTCATCGATGACATCATTGTGTGGGGCCAAACAGCTGAGGAAGTCCTTGAGAAAGGTAAAAAAATCATTGACATTCTGTTGCAAGCAGGTTTTGCCATTAAGAGAGAAAAGGTCAAAGGACCTGCCAGAGAAATTCAGTTTCTGAGACTGCAGTGGCAGGATGGTCGCCATCACATTCCTCAGGATGTGATCAACTAGTTATCCAGCATGGCAGTTCCCACTAACAAGAAGGACAGTCTATCTTTCTTGGTGTGGTGGGATTTTGGAGACTACACATTCCCGGTTTCAGTCAGATTGTCAAACCTCTGCATGATGTGACTCATAAGAGAAACAATTTTGAGTGGGGACCTGAACAACAAGCAGCCTTTGATTAGAGCAAGCAAGAAGTAGTCCATGCAGTGGGCTTGGAACCTGTGTGATCTGGTCCAGACATTAACAACATTTTGTATACAGCTGCCAGTGACAATGGTCCAACTTGGAGTCTTTGGCAGAGAGTTTCAAATGAGACACGTGGTCATCCACTTGGTTTCTGGGGTCGTAGCTACAGAGGTTCAGAGGCAAATTACACCCCAACAGAGAGAGAAATATTAGCAGCCTATGAAGGAGTGAAAGCAGCTTCTGAAGTGATTGGAACTGAGTCACAATTGCTTTTAGCTCCTAGATTGTGAGTTCTAAACTGGATGTTCAAAGGCAAAGGTTCATTGTTGAGGAATGGCTAAGGGATAATGGACACAGAGATTATATGAAGCTGATGGGACAGCACAATGAGGAGATTGCAACATTCTGACTTGACAAGTGCCCAAGGACACTGTCCTTGAGTGAGGTGGTAAACAAGGGAAAAAGAATGTGTATCATGTTTTTGAAGGAAGCCAACTGCCTGTGCTGTAGGAAGTGCCGTGCAACTGCTGACAATGGAATACATTAACTGCTTGCTATAAAAGTGCACTTCTGCTCAATAAAAGTTGTCACCTGCTTATAATCCATATTGGATGTGGTTTCCATTTGTTTCCTTCTCCCAACAGTTCATCACCACATCATGCCACAGATGCAACCTGATCTATATGGATGGCTTTGACAAACCAATGAGCACAAATGGGTAATCTCAATTGTCCTGGTCGGCTGGAGGTGACCACCAAATGTCTGAAAGGCACAGACTGTGCAAAACCTCCAGAGGAGGTAGTAACTTCTGCTGAAGCTTCTGCCTATTGTGATCTCTCTGATCAGGAAAAGAACTATGCTTTGTTCACAGATGGTTCCTGTCGTCTTGTTGGAAACAAGCAAAGATGGAAGTCAGCAGTCTGGAGTCCTACCAGGAGAGTTACCAAACCAAGAGATAGAGAAGGTGAATCCAGTCAATTCGCTAAGGTAAAAGCTGTCCAGCTTGCTCTTGATGTGGCTGAACAAGAAAATTGGCCTATACTTTACCTCTACACCAATTCATGGATGGTAGCCAATGCTCTATGGGGGTTGGCTAAAAGACTGGAAAAAGAACGTGTGGCAGAGGAAAGCCTATTTGGTGTGCTGATCTATGGCAGGACATTGTAACGGAATGCAGTTTAGCGGAATTTATGGGGAAAAACATGCGAAGCCAATTTGTAAAGATTAAATGATTTATTGCTAAAATATGGAAAATCCCCTTCCCCAAACTTATCTATAACTATCCCACATAAGTTCTTTGGTCCACTGTCGTAGATTAAAATGCAAAAAATGACTAAAATAAAGAGAGTCTGTGATTTTTAAGAGAGTTCTTTTGAGTCTTGATAAGTTGCTCAGCCTTTAAGTAAAAGTTCGTTGGTTACTCACTGTTCAAGGAAGTTCAGCAGAGTTTCAAAGTGTTTATAAAGTTCAGGGCATCATCCGAGCCTTCCGCAGGATCAGGCCAAGGTAGGCCCTGGCCTCCGAGGATCGGGAATTGCCGGTTCGCTGCCGAGCTGCTACAAGCGATGCCTTTGCAGGCAGGGTGTCCTTCAACAGGATTGAGAGGGTATTGAGGCGCAAAGTAGGGAGTGCAGAGGAAGAGAGGGGTGAGAGAGCTAGAGCTAGAGCTAAAGTTAGAGCTCCCGATTAAGGCAAAATGCTCCATTTTTATAGTCTTTGAAAGGGGTGTGCTTAGCCAGTTCAGGTGACTTTACGTTATTTTTACAGATTGGTACAAAATTATAATCAATCTATACAATTGGACAATTCCTAAGGTAAAACAACCTGCAGGACCACCCAGGGGTCAGCCCCCACCAGATGGTCAGCGAGCATGAGAACCAAGGTACCTAATTGAAAACAAAGCTAATGTTTACCTTTTTACTCTTCCTAGGGAGGAATATTCTCAGAGGCCCTGTAGTCCATGTGGGCAGAGAGGAATATTGTTTTTGTTTTGCAATTGCTGGCTTCATGTGAGACACTACACTTTAGCAGAAATGAAACCTGCTAAAGGGCTTTGCTACCCTACATGACAGACATTGATGCACGACTGGAGAGAACTCCAGTGAAGGTGCGGCACATAGACGCACACATGCCTAAGAACAGAGCCATTGAGGAACATCACCACAACCAGCAGGCACACCAAGCTGCTAAGATTTCTCAATCTGATACTAACTTAGATCTCGACCTTGATTGGAAACACCGAGGTGAACTGCTCTTAGCTCGGTGGGCCCATGACTCATCTGGACATCAAGGCAGAGATGCAACATACCGATGGGCACGTGATTGGTCAATTGACTTGTCCATGGACGCTATCACCCAAGTCATCTATGACTGTGACATTTGTGCTGCTATTAAGCAGGCTAAGTGAATCAAGCCCTTATGATATAGTGAGCGATGGTCAAAGTACAAGTATGGTGAAGCGTGGAAGAATGACTACATCACTTTACCTTGATCTCGTTCTGGTAAGCAGAATGTGCTGACGATGGTAGAGGCCAGTACTGGATGGTTGGAAACCTATCCAGTTCCACATGCTACTGCACATAACACCATTCTTGGCTTGGAGAGACAAATCATGTGGAGACATGGAACTCCAGAGAGAATTGAGTCAGACAATGGCACTCATTTCACGAAGAATCCTGTGAAAAACTGGACCAAAGAGCACGGCATTGAGTGGATCTGTCACATACCCTACTATGCACCAGCTTCAGGGAAGATTGAGTGCCACAACGGTTTGCTGAAAACCACCGTAAAAGCCATGGGTGGTGGAACTCTAAAAAACTGGGACAAGCATTTAGCACAAGCAACCTAGTTGGTAAATAGTAGAGGTTCAGTAAACAGAGCAGGACCTGCCCAATCAGACTTGGTCCAAACAGTAGATGGTGATAAAGTTCCTGTTGTATGTTAAAATAATCTGTTAGAGAAAACTCTTTGGGTATTTTCTCCTTCAGGTGAAAGGAAACCTGTCTGAGGGGTGGTGTCTGCTGAAGGTCCTGGTCATACCTACTGGGTAAGGCAGGAGAATGGTGAAATCTAACTTTAGCTGGGAGAGCTTAAATTCAGAGTGTATAATACAAGCTGTTGGGAGTTTTCTCTTCTAGGTACCATTGGTGTACAATGAAAGAATCTACAATCGAATCTACAGTATGTGAGCATGAACCCAATGTCACCTGGGATTCCCTGTTCTCATCTCATCTGTGAGGAGACAAACTGTTTGCTGTTTTCTGAGCTTTTGAATCACCTACATCTGACATAGACAGAATGAAGTGTGAACTGAACTTGTGATATTCATTAGTGTAAATATTGTTTTAGATTAGATTGGATAGTTCTCAGCAATACTCAGAGTGAAGTAGACAGGGTTGGATTGTGCTAGTATAAAGCTAGCTAAAATGTTTTGATGAGAAGAACTAGATTACAGGCTGTAAAAGGAAAACAATGGTGATGTCTACTTCATGCATAGGTTTGATGAGATGTATAAAAATAAAATCCAAACATAGATAAGGCCATCTTCTCTCACTGCTGCTGGGGAACTGGCTGAACTGCATCTCTAACCTCACCCCCTGTTTCTTTTCTAATCTGCTTTGCTTCCTAACCCCTGGCCAAACCTCCATTCTTCCTTGGGACTGGGGTAAGGTTGAGAGGGGTAGGGGAAGGTGTCCTTCTGGGGACTCAGGTTTCTGAGAGGGGGAGTTGTGTTTCTGTATTACCTTTTTACCTTGTATATTTCTGTATATAACTGTATATACTGTAAATAGCTGCTCGTATATTGTGCTAGCTGTAAATATAAGCTTCATTCATATTTCCAGAGCTGGCTGAGTCTAGTCTGGGTGATTTCTAATATGTGGGGGGGCAGAGAACACCCAAACCATCACAGGAATTGTGTAATTAATGGCAACAGACTCTTCAGGAGAGACAGGTGAGGGAGAAGGGGTGGCGAAGTGGCCCTATACTTTGGGGATGCTCAGGATGTCATGGAGGTAGGGATTAAGGATGATCAAGTTGAGTCCCTATGGGTGAGAATTAATGGGAAGGCCAAAAGGGCTGACATCCTATTAGTAGTCTTATAGACCACTCAACCAGGAAGAAGAGTTTGATCTACTATTCTTTAAGCAACTGAAGGCTGCCTCAAGATCACCTTCCTGTGTTCTTGTGGGTGGTTTTAACCTGCCAAACATCTGCTGGGACTTAAATACAGCAGAGAGGAGGCAGTCTAGAAAGCTCCTAGCATGTGTGGAGGACAACTTCTTCTCAGTTGTTTCATGAGTCTATCAGGGGTGCAGGCCTGCTTGACCTGCTGCTCACAAATAGAGAGGGGCTGGCAGGGGATGTGGTGGTTGGAGGCTGCCTGGGGTCCAGTGACCACGAAATTATAGAGTTTTCAATTTATGGTGAATCCAGGAAGAGCATCAACAGAACACTGGACTTCCGAGGGACAGACTTCGGCTTATTTAAGGAACTAATTTGGAAAGTTCCTTGGGAAAGGAACATTGTTCATGCAGTGGGCTAGGACCTGTGCAATCTGGTCTGGACGTTAAAAACATTCTGTACATGGTTGCCAGTGACAATGGTCCAACTTGGAGCCTTTGGCAGAGAGCTCCAAATGAGACACGTCGTTGTCCTCTTGGTTTCTGGGGACGTGGCTACAGAGGTTAAGAGGCAAAGTACACCGCAACAGAGAAAGGGATACTAGCAGCTTATAAAGGAGTGAAAGCAGCTTCTGAAGTGATTGGAACTGAGTCACAATTGCTTTTAGCTCCCAGACGGCCAGTTCCAAACTGGATGTTTGAGGGCAAAGATTCATCACTGCATCAATCCACAGATGCAACCTGGTCTAAATGGACAGCTATGATAACTCAACGACCACGAATCGGAAATCTTGATCAACCTGGTCTGGTGGAGGTGACCACCAACTGGCCGGAAGGCACAGACTGTACCAAACCTCCAAAGGAGAAAATAACTCATGCAGAGGAAGCTCCTCCCTATGGTGATCTCTCTGATCAGGAAAAGAACTATGCTTTGTTCACAGATGGCTTCTGTCGTCTTGTTGGGAACAAGCAAATATGGAAGTCAGCAGTCTGGAGTCCAACCAGGAGAGTTACCGAAACGAAAGATGGAGAAGGAGAATCCAGTCAGTTCGCTGAGGTAAAAGTTGTCCAGCTCGCTCTTGATGTGGCTGAACGTGAAAATTGGCCTCTCCTTTACCTCTACACCGACTCGTGGAGGGTAGCCAATGCTCTATGGGGTTGGCTAAAGGACTGGAAGAAGAATGGTTGGCAGAGGAAAGGAAAGCCTATTTGGTGTGCTGATGGATGGCAGGACATTGATGCATGGCTGGAGAGAATTCCAGTGAAGGTGCAGCACGTAGACACACACATGCCTAAGAACAGAGCCATTGAGGAACATCACCACAACCAGCAGGCACACCAAG
Source organism: Pogoniulus pusillus (assembly GCF_015220805.1). Classification (NCBI taxonomy): domain Eukaryota; kingdom Metazoa; phylum Chordata; class Aves; order Piciformes; family Lybiidae; genus Pogoniulus; species Pogoniulus pusillus. Next base: position 79,679,755 of record NC_087309.1, read on the forward strand.
CTGCTAAGATTTCTCAAGTTGCTACCAACTCTGATCTGGACCTTGATTGGAAACACCGAGGTGAACTGCTCTTAGCTCGGTGGGCCCATGACTCATCTGGACATCAAGGCAGAGATGCAACTTACCAATGGGCACACAATAGCTCAATTGACATGTCCATGGACGCCATCACCCAAGTCATCTATGACTGTGACATTTGTGCTGCTATTAAGCAGGCTAAGTGAATCAAGCCCTTATGGTATGGTGAGCGATGGTCAAAGTACAAGTATGGTGAAGCCTGGCAGATTGACTACATCACTTTACCTTGATCTCGTTCTGGTAAGCAGTATGTGCTAGCGATGGTAGAGGCCAGCACCGGATGGCTGGAAACCTATCCAGTTCCACATGCTACTGCACGTAACACCATTGTTGGTTTGGAGAGACAAATCATGTGGAGACATGGAACTCCAGAGAGAATCGAGTCAGAAAATGGCACTCATTTCAAGAACAATCTTGTGAAAAACTGGGCTAAAGAGCACGGTATTGAATGGATCTATCACATACCCTACTATTCACCAGCTTCAAGGAAGATTGAGTGCCACAATGGTTTGCTGAAAACCACCGTAAAAGCCATGGGTGGTGGAACTCTAAAAAACTGGGACAAGCATTTAGCACAAGCAACCTGGTTAGTAAATAGTAGAGGTTCAGTAAACAGAGCAGGACCTGCACAATCAGACTTGGTCCAAACAGTAGATGGTGATAAAGTTCCTGTTGTATGTTAAAATAATCTGTTAGAGAAAACTGTTTGGGTATTTTCTTCTTCGGGCGAAGGAAAACCTGTCTGAGGGGTGGTGTCTGCTGAAGGTCCTGGTCAAACCTGACTGAGTCCAGGAATCTGTAGTCTCCATAATCTCACTGCACTCAAGAATGATAGAGTATCTTTCTTATTTGTGGGAACTGGCATGGTGGAGATTTTGTTTATCACATCCTTAGGGTTACTTTTTTTCTGCTGCGTGTGGAGTCAAACTGGCTGAATTAATGTTATTAGTTGAAGGAACATCTTGAGTTTGGGTAGTTTCCTATCTTCCTGGGCATTCTGCCATGCTATCATTTTTAGTAGGAACACTGGCAGCTTTCCCAGAATCTAGGGGAGGAGGTGTAGTGATGGCCCCCTCTTTGGGTGCCCCCAAGCTATCAGTGTTTGCAGTTAGATTGCTGTTTTTCTCACTCTGTTTACAGTTTGTCTGGGATGCTGGCCCCTTCTTTTTACTTCTTGTAGGCACCACACTCGAGTTTCTCACACAGAATGTTAAAATTATTATAAAATCAAAAATTATAAGACCAAAGAGCACACACAACAGAAATACCACAGTCTGACATAAATAAAATTCTGAACAAGGGTCAGCCACCAAAGTCTTAGATCAGATTACTCTCATTAGGGCCACAGATAAAGCAGAAGTAATACTTCCATTTCCTGTAATGTTACTGGTGAATGCCCCTGTAATGTTACTGAATGGTAAATGACACAGTGATGCTAACCCAAATATAGCCAAGGATGAAATTCCCCAACTCCAGGAAATGGATGTAAGCTTAGATTTGATCTTCCTCAAAATTAGATTAAACAAAAAGTAACCAATTTGTGCCTTGATCAAGTTATAAAGAAGAAAAAAGAAGATAGGCCCCACAATATGTGATGGTTTGGGCTCTTATCCGCCCCCCCCCCCCACACTTTGTAGGTACCCAGCTAACTCAGACGGCCTCTGGGAATATAGATGAAGCAATTTATTTACAGCTAGCAGAAATTTACAAGCAGCTATTTACAATATATATAGTTATATACAATTATATACAGAAATATACAAAGGATAAACAATACAGAAGCACAATTCCCCTCCCAGAAACCTGAGTCCCCAGGAGGGGCTTTCAAACCACCCCAACACCTCCCCTGGCCCTCTCAACCTTACCCCAGTTCTCAGGAAGAAGAGAGGTGCGGCCAAAAGGTTAGGAAGCAAGGTTAGTGGGAGCAAAGTTAATGAGGTGTGACTAGGTCTGAAGGCAAAGGCAGAAGAGAAAGACAAAATGGAGAAAAAGTCTTTCTTCTTCCCAGAGTTCTCAGCGTAACTGTGAGAGAAGGAGACACCATGTTTTCATTTCACTGCCCGTTATCAAGTTCTTTTACCAAAACATTCCAGCTTGCTTCTAACTAGCACACAATAGCCCCCACTAAGTAAAATAACTTCATTAGCTTCATTCTGATTCCCAGAGTTAATTAACAATCACTCAAAAATCAATTTGCCCCACGTTGGGGTGCCAAAATTTAGATGTGATAGTTTGGGTGTTACCTGCCCCCCCACACTTTGGAAATCACCCAGACTAGACTCAGCCAGCTCTGGAAATATGAATGAAGCTTATATTTCCAGCTAGCACAATATACAAGCAGATATTTACAGTATATACAGCTATATTCAGAAATATACAAGGTAAAAAGGTAATACAGAAACACAACTCTCCTCCCAGAAACTTGAGTCCCCAGGAGGGGCTCCCAACTGTCCCTTCATATTCCCCCTACCCCTCTCAACCTTACCCCAGTCCCAAGGAAGAATGGAGGTTTGGCCAGGGGGTTAGGAAGCAAAGTGGATTAACCACAGAGCCTAAAAAGAGATGCAGCTTGGAGCTCCCCAGCAGGAGTACTGCCTTATCTATGTTTTGATTTTTCTTCTTGCATCTCTCAGTAAGCCTCTGAGTGAAGTAGACATCATTCTGTTTTCCTTTTCACAGCCTGTAGTCTAGTTCTTCTGACCAAAACATTCTAGCTAGCTTCAAACTAGCACAGGGCAAAAAAGAAAGGTGGTAGTAGTAAGGGATACCTGTCTTAGGGAAACTGAGGGCTTGATTTGCTCGCCAGTTCTATCCCACAGGGAGGTCTGCTGCTTAACTTGAGCATGAGTTACGGACATATCTAAGAGACTTCCTAGTCTTTCATGGCCATCAAACTATTACTCACTACTAGTTATTCAGACTGGGATTGATAAGACAATGCACAGGAGTATAAAAACAACCAAAAAAATACTTTAGGGCTTTGGGGAGATTGCTTGAGGGCTCAGGAGTGCAAGTAGTGTTCTCAATCCTTCCAGTTACAGGTAGAGAAGGAAGGGAAAAATTCCACGTGACTAACACATGACTTAGAAGTTAGCACCACCAACAGAACTTTTTGGTTTTGGACCATGGGAAAATTTTCTTGGTACCAGGTCTAATGGCAGCAGATGAAGCTCATCTGTCCCATAAGGGGGAATGAATCTTTGTACATGAGTTGTCTGGACTCATTGACAAGGCTTTAAACTAGCTATGATAGGGAACTGGGATATAACTGATCTTGTCAATGTGAATTCTGGATGTAATATCCCAGCAGATGAGGAGCAGGGTGTTGGCATTTTAGATAACCAGAGGGTCTGCCCTGCTTCAAGGCTAAAAACTATACACTTGACTCCATCCCTGAAATGTTTATACACCAATGTACGCAGCATGGGGAATAAAGAGTAGGAGTTAGAATTCCATGTGCCGTCGAGTGCTTATGACCTGGTGGTGATTTCAGAGACATGGTGAAACAGCTCACATGACTGGAATGTGGTCATGGATGGCAATGTTCTTTTCAGGAAAGACAAGTCATCAAGGAGAGATGGTGAAATTCCTCTTTATGTATAGGAGCAAACAGAATGTCTCAAGTTCCGTCCGGGGGTGGACACAGTCTGAAGTTGTGCCGGGGGATGTATAGGCTGGATGTTAGGAAGAAGTTCTTGACAGAGAGAGTGATTTCCCATTGGAATGGGCTGCCGAGGGAGGTGGTGGAGGCACCATCCCTGGAGGTGTTCAAGAAAAGACTCGATGAGGCACTTAGTGCCATGATCTAGTTGACTGGATAGGATTGGGTGATAGGTTGGACTGGATGATCTTGGAGATCTCTTCCAACCTGGTTGATTCTATGATTCTGTGATTCTAAGGGATGAGTTGAGTTTGTGAGTGCAAATTAAGGGACAGTCTAGCATGAGCGATACAGTTGTGGGTGCATATTACAGATCACCTGATCAGGATGGGGAAGTTGATGAGGCCTTCTACAGGCAGCTGACAGCAGCCTTTCAATCGCAGACCCTGATTCTCATGGAGGATTTTAACTACCCAGATAATTGCTGGAAGGGCTACTCAGCCAGTCAGTCAGTGTCCAGGTAGTCCCTCCAGTGCATTGATGAAAACCTCTTGATGCAAATGGCAGAGGAGCCAAGTAGGAGTGTAGCACTGCTGGATCTTATCCTCACCAACAAAGAAGGTCTGTTTGAAGCAGTGAAGGTTAAGGGCAGCCTAAACCTGATCATGAGCTGGTTGAATTTAGAATCTTATCACAGTATCACAGTATCACAGTATCACCAAGGTTGGAAGAGACCTCACAGATCATCAAGTCCAACCCTTTACCACAGTGCCCAAGGCTAGACCATGGCACCAAGTGCCACATCCAATCCTGCCTTGAACAGCCCCAGGGACGACGACTCCACCACCCCCCCAGGCAGCCCATTCCAGTGGCCAATGACTCTCTCAGTGAAGAACTTTCTCCTCACCTCGAGCCGAAATTTCCCCTGGCGCAGCCTGAGGCTGTGTCCTCTTGTTCTGGAGCTGGCCACCTGAGAGAAGAGAGCAACCTCCTCCTGGCCACAACCACCCTTCAGGTAGTTGTAGACAGCAATAAGGTCATCCCTGAGCCTCCTCTTCTCAAGCAGAAGTACAACCCTGGATTTCAGGCGGGCTAACTTTGTCCTTTTTAAGCAATTGCTGGGTGAAATATCATGGGACAGGATACTAGAAGGCAGAAGGGCCCATGATAATTGATTAACATTTAAGTACCTTTTCTTCCAGGCTCAAGATCAGTGCATCCCAGCACATAGGAAATCAAGAAAGAGCCAGAAGGCATACATGGTTAAGTAAGAAACTGCTAAGTAAACCTAAATGGGAGAAGAGAGTCTACAGATTATGGAAGGAGGGACTGGCCACCTGGAAGGAGTATAGGACTGTTGACAGAGGACGCAGCGAAACAACTAGGAATGCTAATGCCTCATTGGAACTCAGCCTTTCAAGGGAGGTCAAAGATAACAGAAGTGGCTTCTTCAAATACATTGCAGGAAAAGCTAATATTAGAGGCAATGTAGGCCCTTTACTGAATGAGGTGGGTGCCTTGGTGAGAGAGGACACAAAGAAGGTGGAGTTACTAAATGCCTTGTCCCTGTCTATACTGCTGGAGACTGTTCTCAGGAGGTCGTGACACCTGAGACACCAGAGGAAAGCATGGCAAAGGAGTCTTCTCTGGTTAATGAGAATCAGGTTAAGAAACAGGTGAGTAATCTGGACATCCATAAGTCCATGAATCCTAATGGCATGCACCCATGGCTGCTGAGGGAGCTGGCACAGGTCATTTCCAGACCACTCTCCATCATCTTCAGTAAGTTATGGCAGATAGGAGAGGTGCCTGGGGACTAGAGGAGGGGAAATATCACTCCAATTTTCAAAAAGGGTAAGAAGGAGGACCCAGGTAACTATAAACCTGTCAGCCTGTGAAGGTCTAAATCTTCTCTTTTGTTCATCAACAAAGATAAAGATTGCCTTTGTTAACCTCCTGGGCTCAGACCAGGTGCTTGGCCAAAAGGTCAGCGTTGCAAATCAACAGATGATGCCTTGGAAATTCCTGGACCTCAGCCTCGCTTGAATGCCCAGGATTTGTACATCTTATGTCAGCTACCCCAAAGAGAAAAAAGTCTTATGTGTATTTGGGATATCGACAGGTACAGTGCAGGAAGGGGGTGGAGGTCCTCCCCCAGCACTGTCGCCAGACCCCTGCGAATGCATGAGAATACACAGGAGAGTAACCTCCCCAAGAAGTCTAGTAAAATTTGGAATATTTTGTAATGTGTATTCTCTTGCAGAAAGAATCCCTTCAAGAAGTCTAGTGAACCAAAACTGAGAAGTTTCTTTTTTGTAAGGTGTGTCCTTTTGGGAAACAATGTGCCTGTCCTCCCCAAGAAGCCAGATCTTGGTGATCTCCCTGGAGGAATCTATTGTGTATTTTCCTAGGGAACAGTATTCTTGAGCGAGCTTTCTCTGAGTGATTCTTGTAGGGAAGATTTTTGAGGTATAATGTCTTTGTTTTGCTGTGATCTCCCTGTGAACCTTAAAATCAAAGGCAATGGCCATGGTAGATAGGCTTTTTTCTCTTTTAGAAGCTCGTGGTGCCTACCTGACTGTACAAAGGCTTGATGGAGCCAGTGAGAACTGGAGCAATTTTCGAAGTGTGACGGACTGGGTTGTGGTTCTGTAGAAAGAAGCAAGGTTCAAGTCTGGAAAAGGCAAAGCCTTCGTCTGTGCAGTTTTGGGTGCTTGTGGCCTCTTCAATGGATGAAAAGCAAAATCAGAACAAATGAGAGATCCTCTTTGCAGGATCTGGTAGAGTCACTGCAAGGGCATATTGTCACTTTAAAAGACTAAGTGGCAGATCTTAAAGATAGTTAGGAGAAGTGGCAAAACTGACTTTTGAAGGAGCAACTCTAGGCAGAGTCAAAACAGGCAGATTCTGTCCCCATATACCCTCAGGCAGAACTAGCAGCAGCAAAGGAAGCTGCCGTTCACATGCAGCCTCTCATTAAAACCAAAATTTTATATGAGGATGAGGACAGTACCCCTGTCATCAACATAAAAGAGATGCTCTTTTATTCCACTGAGTTGGCCAAATACCATAAAGAGTTTACATGCTCTACTGGAGAATCTGAGGTGGAATATGTATGGCATGTTTATGAAACTGAAGGGGATCAGATTAGGTTAACAGAGGCTGAAACCACAGATTATTAGGGTGCTAGTGTTTTTCTAGCTATAGGAAATAGAAATAGACCCTGGAGCCTTACTCAGTGAGCAGCCTTCTGGGTTGGGGGTTTTGATTCAAAGGAGAGAGGAGAGCCTCTAGTTCTGAAGGAAGGTGTGAGCCAGATAATGGAAAATGTGCAGAAGGCAGCTTGTTTGCAAATGATATATGATTGATAATTGAAACATCATTTTGAATCACCCCTTTCTCTCTTGGTGGACCCAAAGCGAATAACTCCTTTGGTCAGGGGATTTCCTGATTCTCTCAAGGGAAAAGACATTCAGCTTCAAAAAGAAATAGCTGACACTCACATCCAGAATGCAAGCTGCTCTGAAGGAAAATTTAACACCTGGGAGGAGCCAGCCTGATTCTAAGTGATGGACATGGGAAGAGGTGGCAAGAGAGCTATTAGATTATGCCAGGCATATGAGGTGCCTGGGGAAGTTCAAAAGCTGAAGTCTAGAATCTTGACGCATGTGAAAATTAATCACCCACCTTCCAGTCCAGATCCCCAGAGCCAGATGCAGTGAATCCCCAGTCAACACTTGATTGAGGGAAGGGAGCACATGAACACTCAGTAATATTGGTGGGGAGTGGGCCAAAAGAAAGGTATCTAAAAAGAAGTGATTGACAGGTTATCCATGAGGCAGTTAGAAATGATTGTGAAACACTGGCCTAAGCTCACCATTGATAAGAGGACGAGTGTGCCTCCTAGGAACTGAGGGCTTCACTCCTCAATGGTGAGTGGGGCAGGTGAAACATATAAATCTGTTAGATCACCAAACAATTTAAAAATGTACACGGTTTGGGAGGAGGGTTTGGTATGATCTTACCTTTAAGCTGAAACAATCAAAGGCACTTACATGCCCATTCAAAGTAATCAAGCTAACTCTGTTAAGAGCTTCACCTGGGGAGGCTGTCTTTGGGTGAGAGTGTGTTCTGCATTGATACCTTAATAGTATCTGATGGAGTTGACTATCCAAAAGAAAAAGTACCAATTGCCTCTGAAATGCTCGATTTCATAAACTCTGATGATGAAGATTCCTTGATGTATTGTCAGAAGAACTTGTGTTGTTGCCTTATTGAAGGCCTCTCAAGTTTTGCAGGATAAAAAATTCTCCTTGCAGCATCACTACAGAAGAGGATGACTCTTTCCTCATACCCTGGCAGATTCACCAGATCCAGCTTTACCTAAGCTTCAATGGACTCCTAATTGAAAGACTGACTGAGTGGGGGGATATGGAATTAATGTATTCTGTTCTGTTAAGTGATTCAGTGTTGTTCTTTTGTCTAAAATATGTCTTGAGTGTATGATCTTAGTGAGAAATTATTAAGGTGCTTAGTATTGCAGTATGAGGGATCATGCACGTTCTGAGAGGAGATGGAACAATGTCCTTTTTCCTAACCCTTTGGGAATGACATATTCTACATATTTCCAGGTGCCCATGACCCCCACACATTACTGGACATGTGGGCACTGGGCCTATAAGAAGTTACCACCTAATTGGACTGTGGTGTGCTATATTGCACTGATTCACTCACTATTTTTCTTACTTGCAGATGGAGAAGGAAATGGCCTGGGAATCAAAGTGTATGATAATTTGAGGAGAAGGAGAAGGTCCATCTCCAATCATTTGGCACAGGATAGTGGTCAAAAATGGGGGAAAGGTGACAGGGACCCCTCAACAGATTATTGAATACTATGGTCCTGCTACCTGGAACCTCTGTGAATGGTTCTTATCTGATATCAGAAGAAGCAGGGGTTTGTGGACCAACTGTTGTCTACAGATTGATGACAATTGGAAAGTACTGAAACAAATATGTGTTTTGGTATTGTTACTTTTCTTGACTTTTATCATTCCCTGTTTTATACAACTGATTCAACATGTAGTATCCAATAGGAAATTTGTATTCACCGATGGTGTAAATCACATTCGGGCCATTACCTAATCAAAACAAATGTCTATTGAGAAAATTTTATAAAACTTCCATATTTTCCCTTAATCTTTTCTTTTCTGTTTTCTCTCCCTTCTCTTCCCCTCCCCCCCCCCCCCATCCTTTTTCCCTGAGGGGGTGGTGTGGGAGTCTAAATCCTCTCTCTTGTTCATCAACAAAGATAAAGATTTCATCTCCTCTCTCTAATCAACAAAGAAAAAGACTAGGTGCTTCACCAAAAGCTCAGGGATGCAAATCAACAGACAATGCCTTGGAAATTCCTGGACCTAGGCCTACATCTTATGTCAGCTATCCCAAAGAGAAAAGGCTTATGTGTGTTCAAGATATGGACAGATACAGTGCAGGGAGGGGGTGGAGGCCATCCCCTGGTGCTGCCACCAGACCCATGTGGATGCATGAGAATACACAGGAAGATTCCCTGGGGAGCTGCACCTGGACACCTATCTAAAGAACTGTATAAAAATAAATAAATAATGCCTACTAAAGTGTGTGGACCTCCACCAGACCACCAAGTGGGGACCTCTAGGGTTGCATGACCACTAGAGCTATCTGCCACCAGAAGAACTCCTGATAAACTCCACAGAGGATCCTGAACATGCGTGAGCATGAGCAGGGGAGTCCTAAGCATGTTGTTTACCTGTGTGCCCCTACTTATTAAATGTGGGCTGATATTAATGGCCCCTTTGGACACCACAATGACCAATCAGGTTTTGGCATTCAGCCAAACAATACCACGATAGGCAAAAGCCACAGGCCTGGACTTTCCAAATATGGGAATCATGGGCCTTACACCAGGCAGGCATGAGCTAGGTGTGTGGGGCTTACACAACATGTTTACAAACACCTTATGCAACCTGGATCCTAGGCAGGCCAGACTTGTGGCACCAGGCCGATTGTGCCCCTTTTATCCATTTAATGTGTTTACCTCTGGTTTGGGCAGAAATTCATGTCCAGGCAAGGTAAGGCATAAATAAGCCTATTTTTGGGGCTGAAGGCCCTCCACAACAGTAGAACACTGGATGTGGTTTATCATAGGAATTTTCATGTAAACATGAACAGGAAATTTTTTCACTAGGAGGTTGACAGAACACTGGGGCAGGCTCCCAAGGCAATCATGGAGTCTCTGTCTCTGGAGATATTAAAATAATATGCCTGGACACATTCCTATGTGATCTGGTATAGGTGATCCTGCTCTGGAAGGGGAGTTGGACAATTTTTCGAAGTCCCTGTAGTGGTAGGCCTGAAATGCCCAAAATAGGCTTAATAAATGTACTGGCTTGCCCAGACATGTTTTTTCTGTTCCACGAGAGAAGCAAGAGTGGAAAAGATGACAAAAGAACCTGGAGCTACTAAGTCTGAGGACTCTGGCCTGTTCAGAGTCCTGTGGCAAGCAAGGTACACATGCTTAGCTTGTGTTTGCTTTGTGCAAAGCCTGTGCTTTTCCTACATTTGGGTAAAGCAAGCCTGTGGCTTTACCTTATATGGTGAGGTTTGGCTAACTGCCATTTCGATTGGCTACTTTGTGTCCAAAGGGCAATTAATCTCAACCCACATTGATAAAGAAATACACAGGTAAACAACATGCTCTGCCATGCTCTGCTGTGCTCTGCCATTTTATTCATGCTTGCCATTGCCTACTGCCATTGCTTACTGCCTTATTGTTTGCCAGTAAACTCCCCTGTTGTGAGTTTACCAGGAACAGACTCTAAATGCCTCCACATGATCAGCCTGCATAGCCAGAATGACTTTGTGCTGAGACTGCACATTGCAAAATATCTTACCTGCACCTCAGAGTCTGTGACAAGATGAGAAGTCTTGGAGATACACAGATTGTCCAGAGGAGCCAGGAGATGAGGTCAGAGATTATCTGCCTCCTTTCTCCAGAAGCCTGGGAAGAATCAAATCTCAGCAGGTGAAAAGATAGTGTTCCCTGTAAGTGTCTGGCCACTCTCTGGGACTGTGACTAGCCCCGTGAGTCAGTAATCATAATTTTGTGAGTAAATACTTAAAGCCTCTTTGTAATTCTCTCATTGCCTTCTGCCATAAGCAGAAAGAGCTTATTGAGTCCATGTAGTGGGCAAGTGGTATATTGACAACAAGTGATATTTGACCATAGGAATCTTCTCTTCCAGTTCAATTAATGTTTACATATTTTGCTTGTTATTACTAGATCTAGATACTGCCTGTAAAATGTTTCCATGACTGTAAAAGAACCTGAATATTATTAAAAATTAGTGGTTGGGGGTGGTGAGAGTTCTGAATATCAAAATTAATAAACAATATTCATTTGGGAAAAAAATCATCTCACATAAATTAATTTCCCCTCCGTAACAGTCCCTTCCAGACCCTGTGTCCCGGGGTAGGGTGGATACTTTCCCTGGTAGAATAAACTCACCACAACACAGATTTTTTTTTTGAAAGTCAGGGAAAGATGAAATTGTATTTCTTATAGTGTAAATATAACAGTATAAAGAGAAATAAGCTACTAGAGAAAAAAAAATATAATAACCTTAAGGAAGATGGGGAAGGAGTCAAGAGGCAGTGAAGCACCAAAAGCAGCAGCAGCCAGAAGAGCAGCCAGGGAGGATAGCTGGCAGGTGCAGTTCAAGCAGCAGAAGCCAGCAAGGGGGGGTGGGGTTGGGAAGAACAAGCAGTGCTTCTAGGCATAAAGCTCTTGATGCTCCAATAAAATTGTATTAACTTATCTATTGTTGACATTATGTGGAGTATGCCTGGAATGTTCACCTCTTCCCTATGTCTGAGCTAGAAAATCAGCTCAAATGGCCACAATCCACCCCTTTAATATAACTCCCATTGCAGCATCAAGTCATTCATCTAACTAGGGATAACATCAGTGTCATGGATGATCACTGTGAAGGCTTCAGGCATTTTTCTCCAACTCCTGGTCATTCATCTCCTCATTTCTATCTGTCTCCAGCGTTGGCTAGCTTGAAGGTTTTCAAGAAACAGTCAGATGTTTTCCTCAGTGAATAGGATGGAGCAGGACTCTTGGCACTCACAGGGCTCATGTTCATGTACTGTGGGTCCTTCATGGGTTTTACAGACACCACAATCATCTGCAAAAGAACTCATAACAACATATCTACATTCTCTCTGCCAATGTCAAGATCTTTTGTGGAACATGTTGTATTTCACCATTCTTTTGCATAACCCAGTATGTATGACCAGGTGAAGAAGAAAGGTCATTGCCCTTTGCCAACTGGGATATGGAATTTTTAAACTCCTTCTTGGGTTGTTTCATGCCATCTTTATCTCTTCAGCTGTAATATTGATGGCTGACACCATGGCGTTAAATGTAAGGTTATCCTCCATCTGCCTCATCTGATCAGCAAATTCACCCACAGTCAGAGGAGTTGTTTCAACATCTTTCCCTACCATTTTACTTGCCAATGTATGGGCATAATTAGAGAGGGTGAGATGAAAAAGTTTCTTTAGGAGAGCATGGCTCACTGGTACCTCATCAGGGTCCTCTGTCACATAATCTCCATAGATTAGCTCTTTTATGGCCATCTCTTGCAAGCACTGAACCCCCTGTTCAACTGTATTCCAGTGTGAAGGTCTCCAGGGTAAATCATCCCTGTTGTGGTACCGCAGTACCACAGCTGTCAATACGTGAGACCAGAGGTTAGAATTGCTGCCTAGATGTCCTAAGTGCTTACCTATGCCATTGTCTCTTGAGAAAACTTCCAACTGCCTCACTGTCTGAGGGTTTATGTCTACGGTATCCATGCCTCCATCCCAGCATCTGTTTAGCCAACTCATCAACAGTTCTTGCTCTTTCCCAGCATAATCTTGCCTAATATGCCTGACCTCCTTCCTTGGCAATGGGGCTTTCTCCTCATCATCACTATCATCTGTCTCCTGAGTATATTTTCCCTTAGCTCTAGCCTTTCCATTCATTTTACCCACAAGAGTACCAGCCTTCACACCAGCCGATGTACCCTCTTCTGGATCCTCTTCCCTTTGCTTCACGAATTGAGCAGACTTCTGAAGCTCCTCAACTGCAGCAAAAGGGTTCCTGACAGTTCCCTCCTTGGGATTACCCTGCTCTGGTTTATCCTCATCACCATCTGAGCTATCTTGACCCCTAATACTAGATGCCATTTTTCTCCTTCTTTTAACTGGAGCAAGGGAAACCTTCACTCCTCCATTTGGATCTTCCTGTTCACTACCATCTGTCTGAATTTCTTTGCTTAAAGTAAACTGTGTCTTAATCTGACGAGTGCCTTTCATTGAGTCATTTAAATTTGTTTTGTCTGCCTGGATCTGCTCCTCACGTGGTGGTGGAACTGGGACTGAGGGAGAAGGACCCTTCCCCACAGCAGCAGCAGCCGGCTCAACAGAGACAAGCAGTGCTAAGGCAGGAGCGGGGAAATTAGCAGGCTCGATGGCATTAGTGTATACAGTGCCTTCCCAGACTTTCTGTAGGCTCCCTTCAGATACTGTACGGCTGCTCTAGGCTAAAGCAGGGGGCTCTCAGCTCCCCATATATGTTTGAAATTCAGGCGTGCATGCACTCTGCTTCTCAAAGGGTTCGCAGAGAGCTTAACTGCACCTTGAGATCAGTGAAAGAGGTCTGTGCCTCAGTGATGTTTGCAAGAGAGGGCCTGACTCTGTGTCTAGACCATGCAAGTAGGTCAGGGCAGCAGGGTGCTGCTATATGGATCAGAGAGCTGAGTCTGAATGCTCTGAATGCTCTGAACTTCTGAACAGTCTGACCACGTGGTGCTGCTATGCACTCATCTTTATAGACTCTGAGCCGAGATTTGTGGCTTATTTGGCCATCTAAAGTGACCAATCAGGCTGGCAGTAAGCCAAACCTTACCTTAATAGATAGTAGCTGTTTGCCTGGACCCTCCCAATAGGGGATTACCTGGGTGGACCCCAGGGGTATACGGACAGGGTGTGTGTATGTTACACAACCTGTTTACTGCCATAGGTCCCTGGCAGAAAAACATGTCTAGGCATGTAGAGGCATAGAGAAGCCTCAGCTTTGGGGCTGCTGCCCCTCCACCACACCTGCACATCTACAAGTCTTCTGCTGAGGCTGGGAACCCTGGAAAGAATGCAGATTCATCCAAAAGGAACCAGAATCAGGTCCCCTCCCCTCTTCCTTCCCCCCCCCCCCCCCCCCCCCCCCCCCCCGACATCCTGGTAGCCAGGGGGAGGCTTCAGAAGTTTTAAGCAGCTGGAGGCACACTGAAAGGAATCCCTTCAAATGTTTGGGTACTATATGGAAACTATAATTTAGCGCCATGAATCTGGAGACACATTTTGTGAGTAAATATTCAAAAGTCTCTCCTTAAGAAATTCCATAACTAAATCTTAAGTGCCTTCTGCCTTAAGCAGAAAAGAGCCTCTCATGTTCCTCCCTGTGGGCAAACCATCACAAGATTCTCTTTCTGAAACAGTTTAATTAATGTTTATATTATAGCTAGTTATTTCTCAAGTGTTCTAGATTGCCTGTTCCTTCTGTGCAATAATTTCCATGACCATGCAAATGAACCTATTAAAAATAAGTTATGCAGTGAGATTAAATAGTATTAATATAAAAATGACTATTAAATTATATTAATTATTGAATAAAATCTCTCATACCATAACTGTTGGCAGAGTGAGCAAGGTGTACACAATAATGGAGATCTTACACAAATTGGATTATGTGATAATCGGCATAGGACTACAATAGGTGGCTAGAAATTACCTACAATCAGAAAATATTCTTAAAAAACTAGCAGAGAATGCTCAGGGAAAGAAACATTAAGCTTCTATTCACCTTTTGAAATGCTCTGCCAGTCAGCAGACAGAGTCAGAGCAGCCTCGAAAGGGAGGAACAACTACCTACAACTACAGCTGCCACTGCCTCTTCTGAGTCACGTGTTTTAAAAAATAAAAAGCCACGTTGAAAAGCTAAAAACAATCTAGAGGGGGAAAGCATTGGCTTAGCAAAGCCTTGCCAGATTCACTCTGCCAGCCTTCAATTTTTTAATAAAATGTAGCATATCATAGCAGGACTGACCTGTTGGAGAGCATTGAAGCATCCATGGTGGATGGAAGGTTGACCATGAGCCAGCAATAAGCTCTGGTGACCAAGAAGGCAAATACCATCCAGGGCTGTGGTTAGTAGATTGAGAGAGGTTTTTCTGCCCCTCTACTCTGCCCTGGTGAGGCTGCATCTTGAATATTGTGTCCAGTTCTGGGCCCCTCAGTTCAAGAAGGACAGTGAACTGCTTGAGATGGTCCAGCATAGAGCCACAAGGAGAGCCCTGCAGAGGGACCAAGACAGGCTGGATGGGTGGGCAAAGGCCAATGTGATGAGATTTAACAAGGCCAAGTGCAGGTTTCTGCAATTTGGCCAAAATAACCCCAAGCAATAATACAGGCTGGGGACATAGTGACGGGACAGCAGCCAGGCAGAAAACACCTGTGTCAGAAAACACGTTCGGTGGAGCGCTATGGGAAGATGACTCTTTGTTCACCAATATGGTTAGATGGTTAAATCCACTTTATTTCCGTGATACAATGACTTATATGCACTTCTAGCAATAGGCGGGCTCCACCAAGATTGGTCACAGTCAGAGGGTCCAGAGTTACTTGTAAGGCATCAATAGGTCAGCATACCATAACAATCTGAGGGTCAGCCTCTGGGACTGGCTAAACTCGGCCTACCTGCAGCTGCACCCCACCCCCTGCAGCTGCATGTGGGGGGAAGCTACCCCATGCCTGCTATCTAAACTCCCAAGATGGATTCAAGGACATTCCCAGCACGGGTTGCTCATTGTTTATCAATTCTTGTGTGCTCTGCTAACAAGAATTTCTCCAACAGACCTGGGGGTACTGGTAGATAGTAGGCTAAAGATGAGCCAGCAGTGTACCCAGGTAGCCAAGATAGCCAATGACATCCTGGCCCGTATCAGGAGCAGTAGGACGAGGGAGGTTATTCTTTCCCTGTACTCAACACTGGTCAGGACACACCTTGAGTCCTGTGTCCAGTTCTGGGCCACTCAATTCAAGAGAGATGTTGAGATAGTGGAATTTGTCCAGAGAAGGGTGACAAAGCTGGTGAAAGGCCTGGAACACAAACCCTATGACGAGAGGCTGAGGGAGCTGGGGTTGTTTAGCCTGCAGAAGAGGAGGCTGAGGGGTGACTTCATTGCTGTCTACAACTACCTGAAGGGAGGTATTAGCCATGTGGGGGTTGGTCTCTTCTGCCAAGCAACCAGCAATAGAACGAGGGGACACAGTCTCAAGTTGTGCCAGGGAATGTATAGTCTGGATTTTAGGAGGAAGTTCTTGACAGAGAGATTGATTTGTCATTGGAATGGGCTGCCAAGGGAGGTGGTGGAGGCATCATCCCTGAAGGTGTTCAAGAAAAGACTGGATGAGGCACTTAGTGCCATGGTCTATTTGACTGGACAGGGCTGGGGGATAGGTTGGACTGGATGATCTTGGAGGTCTCTTCCAACCTGGTTGATTCTGTGATTAAGGGAGTGTGATGGTTTGGGTGTTCCCCACCCTCCACACTTTAGAAATCACCCAGACTAGACTCAGCCAGCTCTGGAAATATGACTGAATCTTTTATTTCCAGCTAGCACAATATACAAGCAGATATTTACAGAATATACAGTTATATACAGAAATAGACAAGGTAAAAGGTAACACAGAAACACCACTCCCCTCCCAGAAACCTGAGTCCCCAGAAGGGGGTCTCAACCACCCCTTCACCTTCCCCCTTCCCCTCTCAACCTTTCCCCAGTCCCAAGGAAGAATAGAGGTTCGTCCAAGAGGTTAAGAAGCAAAGTGGGTTAGCCCAAAATGGAGGCTGGGTTAGAGAGATGCAGCTCAGCCGGCAGCCGAAGCGAGAGTGATGGCAAGAGTGAGAATGGTTATCAAATGTTTTTATTTCTTATTCCAAATAACTCTCAGCAAGGCTGTGAATGATGTAGACATCACCATTGTTTTCTTTTTAATGCCTATAATCTAGTTCTTCTCACCAAAACATTCTAGCTAGGCTTAAACTAGCACAGTGTATAGGGTTAACACTCCAGGGGGAGTAACCCTGAACCGGACCCCAGGAGTCTTGACCCCTCCCCAGGGGTGGGTCACACCACCAGGTGATGGTTAGCCCACTCCTCCCCCACTTCCTGTCCTACAAATGAGGGGGACTTCCTGTTCCTCTCTCTCTCTTTCTCTCTGCCGCTCCCTCTACCTCTCTCCACTACCTGCATACCACCATACCATGTGCAGACAGGAGGCAGACAAAGCCACCATCACAAACTCAGGTTGTCTTTATACAATTTGTATTTTGCTATTTTCCCCTTCCCTATCCTTTGTAAACATCCCTACCTCCAATACCTTTCTAAGTTATTATTAAACTTTTCCTTTTAACTTCCAAATCGAGTGAGATTGATTTATTCAGGTGTGTTTACCTCTTTCTCTCCCTATATCTAATCCCTTCCTTTGGGAAAGAAGGGGGAAGAGGGGAAGGCAATCTACCAATTGTTATTGGGTCTATCAAATTTGTTGGAGTCTCTGGGAATTTGGATTAGAACCCATGTCTCTTGTGAGGAGAGACTGAGAGAGATGGATCTCTTTATCCTGGAAAGGAGGAAATCAAGAGGTGACCTCATTAATGTTTATAAATATATAAAGGATGAATGCCAAGAGGATGGAGCCAGGCTCTTCTCAGTGATGCCCACTGACAGGACAGAGGCAGAGGGTGGAATCTGAGGCATAGGAAATTCCACATAAACAGGAGGAAATTTTTTTCTGTGTTAGGGTGAGAGAACACTGGAACAGGCTGCCTATGTGCGATGTGGAGTCTTCCTCTCTGGAGTTATTCAAAACTCCCTGCACACATTCCAGTGTGATCTGGTCTAGGTAATCCTGCTTTAGCAAGGTTGTTGGACTAGATGATCTTTTGAGGTCACTTCAAACCCCTGATAATCTGTGATTCTGTGATTCTCTGAACTCAGCCTTTCTTGTGGTTAGTACTGAAACCAATGAAACATTCTCACCGCTACTCAGATAATACTACACTTTCTTATTGCAGTAGGGTATATGTAAATATTTGAAATGTAGTAGAATGAGGAAAATGGTAGAAGTATTTTCATACTAGGAAAATTTCCGTCTAATGTAACTTTATGCCCTGTAAACAATTGCTAATAAGATAAAAGAAGGAAAACAAAACAAACATACCAAAAAAAAAAACCCAACAAAACAAAATCAAAACACAACACAAAACTCACAAAGATTCTTGGTTGGAGTAAAATACTAAAGAGTTCATTGTAGCATAATTAGAGCATAATTCTGATTGTCTAAATATCACTGGAATACAAATTTGTATTTCCCACGTTTAGGAAGGAACTTCTACTGCTTCATTTAACACAGAATGTAAATGGTAGGTGGATAAGTTATTCCTGCACAAAATCTGATTAAAAGAAATTAAAGTGTAGGGAATCTTGAGAAAGCTGAAGACAGCAGAGGTGTAAAGAATCTGCGATCATTGTATGTAAACTGAAGCCCTTTTATGTGTGCAGTGTTTGGTACATAAAGATGACTAGAAACAGGAGACCAGTAGCTGCCTACCATGGTCACAACATGTGATGGTTTGGGTGTTACCTGCCCCCCCGCGCACACTTTAGAAATACCCAACTAGACTCAGTCAGCTCCAGGAATATAAATGAAGCTATGTATTTACAGCTAGCACAATATACAAGCAGATATTTACAGTATATACAGTTATATACAGAAATATACAAATGAAAAGGTAATACAGAAACACAACTCCCCTCCCAGAAACCTGAGTCCCCAGGAGGCTCTCTCAACCACCCCTGCACCTTCCCCCTGCCCCTCTCAACCTTACCCCAGCCCTAAAGAAGAATAGAGGTTCAGCCAAGAGGTTAGAGAAGCAAAGGTGAGTGGCAGGTGAGGTTAGGGAGATGCAGCTCAGTCAAAAGCCCAAAGCAGAGTGCGACAAAATGGTGAGAGTGTTATCTAATGTTTACATTTCTTGTTCAGCAAGACTCTGAGGGAAGCAGACATCACCATTGTTTTCCTTTCACAGTTAATTATCTACTTTCTCTCACCAAAACATTCTAGCCTGCTTCAACAAACTAGCACAATCCACCCCTGTCTAATCTAAAACAATATTTACACTAATGAATATCACAAGTTCAGTTCATACTTCATTCCAGCTATCTCAGATGTAAGTGATTCAAAAGCTCAGAACAGTTTGTCTCCTCACAGATGAGACAAAAACAGGGACTCCCAGGTGACATTGGGTTCGTGCTCATGTACTGTAGATTCTCTTGTAGATTATTTCATTGTTGGATGCCAATTGTACCCAGAACAGAAAACTCATAACAGCTTGTATTATACACTCTGAATTTAAACTCTCTCAGCTAAAGTTAGTTTTCCCTGTGGAATACACTGGATTTCACCATTCTCCTGCATTACCCAGTAGGTATGACCAGGACCTTCAGCAGAAACCACCCCTTGGACAGGTTTCCCTTCGCCCGAAGGTGAAAATACCCAAACAGTTTTCCCTAACAGATTATTTTAACATACAACAGGAACTTTATCACTGTCTACTGTTTGGACCAAATCTGATTGTGCAGGTCCTGCTCTGTTTACTGAACCCCTACTATTTACCAGCCAGGTTGCTTGTGCTAAATGCTTGTCCCAATTTTTCAGAGTTCCACCACCCATGGCTTTTACGGTGGTTTTCATCAAACTGTTGTAGCATTCAAACTTTCCTGAAACTGGTGCATAGTAGGCTATGTGGTAGATCCACTCAACACCATGCTCTTTGGCCCAGTTTTTTCACAAGATTGTTCTTGAAATGAGTGCCATTTTCTGACTCAATTCTCTCTGGAGTTCCATGTCTCCACAGGATCTGTCTCTCCAAACCAACAATGGTGTTACGTGCAGTAGCATGTGGAACTGGATAGGTTTCCAACCATCCAGTGCTGGCTTCTACCATCGTCAGCACATACTGCTTGCTAGAACGAGATCGAGGTAAAGTGATGTAGTCAATCTGCCAGGCTTCACCATACTTGTACTTTGACCATCTCTCACCATACCATAAGGGCTTGATTCGCTTAGCCTGCTTAATAGCAGCACAAATGTCACAGTCATAGATGACTTGGGTGATAGTGTCCATGGACAAGTCAATTGACCTATCACGAGCCCATCGGTATGTTCCATCTCTGCCTTGATGTCCAGATGAGTCATGGGCCCACCGAGCTAAGAACAGTTCACCTCGGTGTTTCAAATCAAGGTCAAGATCAGAGGTGGTAGCAACTTGAGATATCTTAGTAGCTTGGTCTGCCTGCTGGTTGTGTTGGTGTTCCTCAGTGGCTCTGTTCTTAGGTATGTGTGCGTCTACGTGCTGCACCTTCACTGGAATTCTCTCCAATTGTACACCAATGTCCTGCCATAGATCAGCACACCAAATAGGCTTTCCTTTCCTCTGCCAACCATTCTTCTTCCAGTCCTTTAGCCAACCCCATAGAGCATTGGCTACCACCCATGAGTCGGTGTAGAGGTAAAGGATAGGCCAATTTTCATGTTCAGCCACTTCAGAGCAAGTTGGACAGCTTTTATCTCAGCGAACCGACTGGATTCACCTTCTCCATCTCTGCTTCGGTAACTCTCCTGGTAGGACTCCAGACTGCTGACTTCCATATTTGCTTGTTCCCAACAAGACGACAGAAACCATCTGTGAACAAAACATATTTCTTCTCCTGATCAGAGAGATCACCATAGGGAGGAGCTTCTTCAGCACGAGTTATTTTCTCCTTTGGAAGTTTGGTACAGTCTGTGCCTTCCGGCCAGTTGGTGATCACCTCCACCAGACCAGGTCGATCAAGATTTCCCATTCGTGCTCGTTGGGTTATCATAGCTGTCCATTTAGACCAGGTTGCATCTGTGGATTGATGCTGTGATGAATCTTTGCCCTCGAACATCCAGTTTAGAACTGGCAGTCTAGGAGCTAAAAGCAATTGTGACTCAGTTCCAGTCACTTCAGAAGCTGCTTTCACTCCTTCATAGGCTGCTAGTATCTCTTTCTCTGTTGGGGTATACTTTGCCTCTGAACCTCTGTAGCTATGACCCCAGAAGCCAAGTGCGTGACCATGTGTCTCATTTGGAGCTCTCTGCCAAAGACTTCAAGTTGGACCATTTTCACTGGCAGCCGTGTACAGAAAGTTTTTAATATTCTGATCAGATCTCACAGGTCCCAAGCCCACTGCATGGACTACTTCTCGTTTGATCTGATCAATGGCTGCTTGCTGTTCAGGTCCCCACTCAAAATTGTTTCTCTTCCGAGTCACATCATGCAGAGGTTTGACAATCTGACTGAAACCAGGAATGTGTGGTCTCCAAAATCCCACTGCACCCAAGAAAGATAGAGTGTCCTTCTTGTTTGTGGGAACTGCAATGGTGGAGATTTTGTTAATCACATCCTGAGGAATGTGACAGCGACCATCTTGCCACCGCACTCCCAGAAACTGAATTTCTTTGGCAGGTCCTTTGACCTTGTCTCTCTTAATGGCAAAACCTGCTTGCAACAGAATGTCAATGATTTTGTTACCTTTCTCGAAGACTTCCTCAGCAGTTTGGCCCCACACAATGATGTCATCAATGAATTGTATGTGCTCTGGAGCTTTATCTTTCTCCAGTGCATTGTGGATAACTGAGTGACAGATGGTTGAGCTGTGTTTCCACTCCTGAGGCGAACAGTTGAACTGGTACTGGATTCCTCTCCAGGTGAATGCAAACTGAGTCTTGCACTCCTTTGCTATGGGAATAGAGAAGAAAGCAATATCTATTGTAGCACACCATTTAGCCTCCTTCAATTCCAACTCATACTGGAGTTGCAGCATGTCCGGCACAACTGCACTCATGGGTGGAGTCACCTCTACTTTCTCTCACCAAAACATTCTAGCCTGCTTCAAACTAGCACACACCAGACCATCTAAGAGTGCATTAGGTTTGTACTCACATAAATCCACTGAGTTACAACCATTGCAACTTCTTAAAAGTATTGAGTCTAAAACTGACTTGTTACAAGCATCTGAGTAGAGTATCATGCAATGACTACAAAGACAGCTGACTCAGGACTGGCAGAAATTTGAAGCAGAATTACAGAATTTAGAGTAGGCCAATTTTGCTTTAATTTTTTTTACAGGCTAGTTCCTCACATGGTTTTGTCCGTGGATTCAAACCGTATTTGATGTTACGTCACTTGGCTGATATTGTTGTAAATATTACAAGTATGACACATGTTCTAGCTGCGGCAGGCTAATGGTGAAAAAGGAGTGCTAGCTCTACCATTTACCTTTCACTTCAAATTTGGCAAGTTGTTCTTATCGGATATTTTAAATTCCAATGATTAATTTCAATATTGAAACCAAGCACAACAATACTTTATTAAAAGAAGAAAAAAAAGTGACTGTAGGCATGTGTTATAGTTTTACAGCTATTACTGATTTTTTTTCCAGAGATTTCAAATACAAAACATAAACAATTTGGAGGATTTGAGTTAGAACAATAATAAGATAGTTCATCTAATTCCATTGTTCTGCTTAGTATCTTGTATTTTGCTATACAAGCTTGCTCTATCTCTCTGCTGCTTTTCTTTTGCTGCTGACCTCTCTGTAACCTTGCCTGCTGCCTGGGCGTCTTCTTGTTTTGACTGATGAAGGTACAAAGAGTGGGGGGACAGACATCTGGCTGCATACAGCCTCTTTGGACTTTGTGTCCAGAGGTGGGGGGGAGAGCTGAAATATTGTACAAGGGGCTATTGTGTTGTTTTTGAACTGTAAATTATATGTAAATACAACTTATACACGTTTAATGCCTTTATACTTAATCTATGGTTGTAAATATAATTTCATTTAACTTCCAAAATTCTGAGTGAGTGTGGTAAATTTACTTGGGGGGGATAAATTTCCAATGGTTGGGGTGCAAATACACCACACAACAATTTTGATTGTGTTTTCAACACAAGGCTAGATCAATTGATTAATAATCAAAACAAGAAAGTTCAATATGAAATTATTTTGGATTTTGTGGTCTCTGGTGTCTCCAATTTTGGCTTCATTGCTTTGTAACTGTTTAACGTCTTCAGTGTACCATTACATCTGTAGGTCTTTTACCAAAACAATGTGGCATTGTTTAAAAGGCATTCCAGGAAAAAAAAAATAAAATGGTAATTATTGCTTGAGTATTGTTGGATATTCAAATTAAAACATGGTTTTTTTCTTTATGAATTTGCTGAAATTTCTTTTCCAGTGACTGAAAGTTTACTTAGGGAGTGGAGCACACCACTAGCATTCTCATTATGCCTAAATATATTGACAGTTGTGGCTGTGATTGGTTTAGTAATAGCTTCTTGGTGAATTACAGTGATTGGTTTAGTAATAGTTTCTTGGTGAATTACAGTTATCTTCATAGCATAGGAAACCTGAATCCAGTGCAAGCTGTTTTAGTGAGGCAGAGGATAAAGGAACAGCAGCTAAACCAGGGGCAGACACAGGACATAGCAAAGAGACAAGGGATAGTGAGAAACAGGCTCCAGGAGGGCTGTTTACCTTTTCAGCAAATAGGCAGAGAGATGCTGTTTCAGACTGTAGTGTAAGCAAACACACCAAGTAAAAGAGTGTGGTGAGGCGTGCATTACAGCAGCAATTCCAGGGAGTTTGGAAAAGGGTGCCTGGTTGGGCTTCTACCCAGACTCTGCCTGCCATCTGGAGACAGAAGGTTACATGGAAGCTGTTTGCGAAAGTGGCAGTAGCACACACAGCTAGCAGTGCTGGCAAACCACTCTTCTGAAATAGCAAAAAAAATAACCCAAGGCAGGGGAATCACAAATGCAGGAGACCTTGGGCATGCTGCAAAATGAGGAGGCAGCTCATGGTACTGGTGTAGGGCCAGTGACACATGTGATCTGCACCATGTGTGGGGATGCGGTTTTGTCTGCACCTATACACCTTTTCATCACCGTTACTGAGTCTACCAAGGCAAAAGCAGTTCCACCTGCTGCAGCCATTGGCAGCCTACCAGACTGGGAGCAGTGCCAGCAGCATCGGCTGTGCCTGAGCCTGTGGGAAAAGCTGTGCCAGTTGTAATTTCACAAACCCTGCCTGCTCAAGTTGCTAAAACTCCTCTGTTCTACCACCACACATGACAAAGAAGACAGACAGACTGATTTTAGATGATCCTCCGGAAGGCGTTTATAAAGCTACAGCCTTCCTTGCTGCAAGCAAGGCAAGCAAGCAAAATCAAAAAGACAGTAATGGTCAGGGTCAGGATAACACATGACAGGGTACATCTGAGGATGCAGCTCTGGAGAAAGAGAACATTAGTCTGTCGTGGAGGCACAGAATTAATGTGGCCAAGTCAGGAATTATTAAAACAGAATTATTTTATTTTCCTGGAACACCCCACCCCCAAACTATATACAAAACTAGAAAGATTTATTTACAGATTCAATTTGATCAGGAAATTCTTCAAAAAGGATGTTATAGATAAATCTAGAGATTAAGAAAGTCAGAAAATGGGAAAGGCTAAGCTATAAACAAAGCTTTACCCCTCTATCTATCAAGGCTGGGCAGAGAATTAAGGGAACAGTAGGTCTTACTCATGGAGATGAGATGGGTATTCAACAGTGATCTCTTGCTGGATTCCTCTGTGGAAGCAGCCTTTTGGCTCTGCAGGCAATATCCAATAGTATAGATCCATGCAGCAGAAGCCCAAGATGAGTGGCAGAGATGCCAAACTCAGAAATATCTCAAACACTTCTTCCACAAGTGGGATGATCATGGAACAATGCTGCCTTTGCAGTGGCAGGGGAGGGCCAAACTGTTAGCATCTTTCTAGTTCAGGAGGCAGCCATAAAGTTGGCTGCTGATATGATCCAAGAATGGTCATTCCAGGTGCCACCAGAAGCTCTCTCAAAGGACTCCAGGGCTTGCCAAGCCTGCAAGTTTGCACTGAAGGGTGCAAAAGTGGGAAGAACTATCCAAAAGCAGGGATGGTGTAAAACCAAGAGCCATACAAAAAGGTAGGAGCCATCTGAAAGCATGGACAGTCCAAAATGAATGAAGCTTGTCATGGCAGGAACCTGTCCTGTTGGGCACTCTGTCAAGGTGGGAAATCTCAAGGCAGGACCCTCTTCCTGTTCTCTGTTGCTCTATTTAAGCTTTTCTAGACAAAGTGTCCATTTACTGTTTTATCCTGGGTGCAAAAACTCAGCCAACTACCAGCCCAATTCCAATGCAGGCATCCATACAAGTCAGCACATATATGGGAAAGCACCTTTTGTTGTTCCCCCCTCAAGCCCACAGGCATGGGGGAAAAAGCAGTTTTTGTGCTTTCTTCACCCCTTCAAACCCTGGGGGGAGAGGGGGAAAAAAGGAATTTGGAATACATCAGAACAAGTCTTAAGGATACTGCTTGACTAGTGAAGCCATTAGTAGTTCCTGCTGCTGATGGACAGGGTAGAGGACAAATAATAGAGAAGATGCTTATAATCTTAGGGATCTGCACTGAAAAATTCAGCAGTGCTAGGAAGATGGTGATAATGAGTCAGACGATGATGATATACAAACTTTGACACCCCAAGGGGGGAAATAAGGATTAGTTGAGGGGAGAATGTGAACCTGTAATGGGTTGGCTAGGGAGATGTTTTGGTGGAGGTAGAGGCACTTTAGAAGTAGGCAACAAATCAGCTAAACAGCTGGAGTATTTAGCCAAAGATAGTGGAATTGTGTGATAATTGATAAGTATATTAGGAGTCCTGATAGTAAAGCTTCCCTATGGACATGCTTCTTATGAGCTGTATTAGTGAGGTATCCTTCCAGAAATTATTTACCTTAGGACCCTAAAACATAGTTCACTATTGAACAGAGCATCAAGCATTTGAAAGAGTTGTCTGTGAGAGAAATAATTCATGGAAATTGCAGCACACAGAACCCTGATGAGAGTCTTGTGGAAAGAGTTGTCTCAAAGAAGCTTTTTGAGCTTGCTCATCCCTCTTAAGCTAATATTTTGGCATCCAGAATTATAGAAAAAGACAATGGGAGAATGCCTTCTATTGTCAGTGGTTTTGCTGATCATATGAGGCAATTAGAGGACAGTCTATCACACAATTGATTTGTCTCAGCTGTAGAGACTGTGCTAGAGAGGTAAGGGATGCTATGACAGGGCTTAAGGAAGACTGTAAAGCCTTCATGTATGAGTTGAGTGATGAATTCCTTTCCTCTTCTGAATGGATGCATGTCTCATCCATCAGAAACAGACGTCCTCCTAGGAGGCCAGTTCAACCTAAGGCAATTCAAACTAGATAGCAGGAGTTCCATGTGTCTCTTTGGAGAATCTTTCATGACCAATTTGGTGAGAACATGAATAAGTGGGATGGCCAACGTACTTCAGTACTTTTGAAAAGAGTGACAGCACCAGAGGTAAAAATGCCAGAAGGGTAGCCGTCTCAGTTTCCCAGAACATGCAAAATGGCTCCAGTTGTCCCAGCAAGGGTTCTGACACTGGCCCAAAACACTGTGCCAACTGTACATGCAATGATTAGCATTAGAGATACCCTGCCTCCTGCCAGGCAGAGGGAAGTGATAATGGCTATAACAGAGTCTATCAGAATGTATTCATTATGTGGACTGGAACTTCAGACTTTCAGAAATATAGGGCCTTGTTTAACATTTAGTGGATTTTTATGATGAAGTCACAGCAACAGTGGATAAGGGAAGGGCAACTGACGTCACCTGAGCAAGGCATTTGACTCTGTCCCACATGACATCCTGGTCACCAAACTGGAAAAATATGGATTGATGGGTGAACCACTTGCTGTATAAGAAATTGGCTGGACAGTGGCTGTGCTAGTTTGAAGCAAGCTGGAATGTTTTGGTAGAAAAACTAGATAACGGGCAGTGAAATGAAAAACAATTGATGTCAACTTCTCTCACGGTCTCGCTGAGAACTCTGGGAAGAAGAAAGACTTTTTCTCCATTTTGTTTCTCACTCTTGCTTTTGCCTTAGACCTGGTCACACCTCAGTAACCTTGCTCCTACTAACCTTGCTCCCTAACCTCTTGGCTGCACCTCTTTTCTTCCTGAGAACTGGGGTAAGGTTGAGAGGGCCGGGGGAGGTGTTGGGGTGGTTTGAGAGCCCCTTCTGGGGACTCAGGTTTCTGGGAGGGGAGTTGTGCTTTTGTATTGTTTATCCTTTGTATATTTCTGCATATAATTGTATATAACTGTATATATTGTAAATAGCTGCTTGTAAATTCTGCTAGCTGTAAATAAATTGCTTCATCTATATTCCCAGGGTCCGTCTGAGTTAGCTGGGGCAAATTCAAAAGTGTGGGGGGGCGGGGTAACCCCCAAACCATCACATTTTTTATTGGCGCCCAACGTGGGGCTGGATATTTTTGAGTGACTGGAAATTAGCTCTGGGAATTAAGATGAAGCTAATCAAGCAGCTATTGTATTTGGTTGGGGCATTGCTCTGGTCTGGTTTTGTTTTCTTGGCATTTAATTGGATAAAAGCTCAAATTGTTGCTTATTTCATTGATCTGGCTTATAATAAGGCTAAAGCTAAGGTTTCAGACATGTTCTGGATCTGGGGTGATTTGATTCATGGTTATGCTGGTTTCAATATCTCTGAGAATATTACCAAGGATATTACAGGAGCTCTGGTCAATAATGTGACAATCAATGGAAATTCTGCTTTAAATATGGCTCTAATGAGAGTTATTCAGCCTAAGACAGGAATTCCAACTGTTTGTATAGGCACATGCTCATGTAAAACTGTTTTGCTACTCACAGTTTTTAATATTTGCCTCATGATTTTAATATTCATATTAATTTTGGCATTATTGGTGAAAAATTCAAAACCAGCTTCTGTAAGAACTAGGAAAAATTCTGTGTCTCAGAAGCAGTCTCTTTCACAGCAAAACAAGGGAACACAGTTATCGGCTTCCCCCTTGCCAGCCTCTGCCCCTCCTTCTCCAAGTGCTGGGAACACGGCCAATGTTCCCACCACTAACATAAACAATCCCACTAATGCTAATACTACTGCTAGTGCTAGTAACGCTAGCCCGGTCAGTCCAAATCCTAATGACACCAGCTCAGCCAATTTGAAACCCCAGCCAGCAGACCAGAACCAAAATCCTCCTGTTAAAAGCAAGGCAGATTTGAACTCACAAGCTCCAAGTCAGACCCCTAAGGATACAAATGCTCCAAGTCAGACCTCCAATAACTCAAACCCTCCAAGTCAGACCCCTAATGATTCAAATCCTCCAGCAGACACATCCAAGTCTGTTGCTGTTCAGGCCTTTCTGGCACCTGCTAAGGCAAGAGCTAAGACAAAGAATGGTTCACAGGAGGATGTAAGACAGGGGACCTCTGGTGATCAGCAGCAAGAAGAGGAGGAGGAGATAGTTAGTCTGCGAGACCTTGTAGATGTGCTGAGACAACAATACTCAAGTGAGAGGAGTGCTGTGAGGTTAGCTGCCAAGAGAGAGGATGGTTCCCATGAGTTTAGGAATGCTATGAGGAAAGTTCTGTTAGGCCCGGTACCACCAGATCAACAACAGGAAGAGGAGGTGGAAGATGACATCCAGGGTTCCAAGGATCCACTCAGAGAGGTCAGGGAAGTTAGAAAGGAATACACAAGGGAATCAGGTGAGCCAATCCTAAGCTGGCTAGTGAGATGCTGTGGCATTGGTGCTAATGCTCTGCAGGTAGGAGACAAGTCTGCCAAGCAGCTGGGACCACTCACTAAGGAGAGTGGAGTGGACAAACACCTGGCAAGTCCTCTTGGTAGGGTTAGCTTGTGGACATGCCTCCTGTTGGCTGTGGCTATGAGATATCCTTTCCGGGATGATTTGCCATGGGCTGCCAAGAAGTGGAACACCGTTGAGCAGGGAATTAAGCTTCTGAAGGAGTTTGCTGTGAAGGAAGTGCTTTATGGAGATCATGGCTCACATGAGCCTGATGATATTCCTTTAGGAACAGGTCTCATGAAGAAGCTTATTAAGCTTGCTCCTTCATCCTATGCTAACATCTTGGCCAGTAAGTTCCTATCAAGGAGTGATAATGGAAGATCTTTCACTGTTGGTGAATTCACTGATCAGCTCAGGCAGATTGAGGACAGCTTGTCACATTCTGGTATAATCTGTGCCATAAAGACTATGACTACAGAGATGAAGGATAGTATTGAGAATGGCATTAGAAATGGCATGAAAGAACTGAAGGAGGATCTCAAAAACATTACCAATCTGGTAAAAGATACCGTTCCTGCATCATCTGAATGGGTGCATGTTTCTGCAGTCAGGAACAGACGCCCAGCTCCTGCAAGGCAATTCCAGCCCAGGAGGAGACAAATTCCACCCAGACAGCAGCAATCACGTGCGTCACTGTGGATACTTCTGCGTGACACATACGGTGAGAACATGAACAAATGGGATGGTAAACCTACTTCAGCTCTTTCAAAGAGGGTCAGGGAATTGCAGAGTGGCAGAAACAGAGGCAGCAATGCCAGGAAAGTAGCTGTCAGTTCTTCAGCTCCTGAGAGCAACTGCAATTGTTCCAACAGTTGCAATTCCTCTCACAACAACACCAATCACTGTGTACACCCTACATGCCATGTTCAGCATTAGGGGTGTCCTGCCTCCAGCCAGGAGGAGGAAAGGGATAGTGGAGAGAACCGAATCTATTGGAATGTATTCATTAGGTGGCCTGGCAGTTCAAGAGTTCGGAAATACAGGGCTTTAGTTGACACAGGTGCTCAGTGTACTTTATTGCCATCTAATTGCAAAGGGACAGAGTCCATTTCTATTTTTGGAATCGCTGGTGGATCTCAAGAGTTAACTAAGATACAGGCTGAGATCAGTTTAACTGGTAAAGAGTGGAAGACACATACTATTGTAACTGGTCCTGATGCGCCTTGCATTTTGGGAATTGACTTTTTGAGACAAGGTTGTTTCAAAGATCCTAAGGGTCATAAATGGGCTTTTGGAATAGCATCTGTAGAGATTGAGGATGATAAAATGAAATTGTCCATTAGACCTGAACTTTCTGATGAATCTGCAGTTGTGGGACATCATGACATAGGGGACCTGGAAGTGCCAATTGCTACTCCAACTGTTCATCATAGTCAGTACAGAACTAACCGTGACTCTTTGTTGCCCATTCATCAGCTGATTCGTCAATTGGAGGATCAGGCTGTCATCGAGAAAGCTCATTCACCTTTCAACAGTCCCATCTGGCCTGTGCGCAAACCTACGGGCGACTGGAGACTCACAGTTGACTTCCATGCCCTCAACGAGGTGACGCCACCCATGAGCGCAGCTGTGCCGGACATGCTGGAACTCCAGTACGAGCTGGAATCGAAGGAGGCTAAATGGTATGCAACCATAGACATTGCTAATGCTTTCTTCTCTATTCCCATAGCAAAGGAGTGCAGGCCTCAGTTTGCATTCACCTGGAGAGGAATCCAGTACCAGTTCAATCGTTTGCCTCAGGTGTGGAAACACAGCTCAACCATCTGTCACTCAGTCATCCACAATGCACTGGAGAAAGGTAAAGCTCCAGAGCACATCCAGTACATCGACGACATCATTGTGTGGGGCCAAACTGCTCAGGAAGTCTTCGAGAAAGGTAACAAAATCATTGACATTCTGTTGCAAGCAGGTTTTGCCATTAAGAGAGACAAGGTCAAAGGACCTGCCAAAGAAATTCAGTTTCTGGGAGTGCGGTGGCAAGATGGTTGCCGTTACATTCCTCAGGATGTGATCAACAAAGTCTCTACCATGGCAGTTCCCACCAGTAAGAAGGACACACTTTCTTTTCTTGGTGTGGTGGGATTTTGGAGACTACACATTCCTGGTTTCAGTCAGATTGTCAAACCTCTGCATGATGTGACTCGTAAGAGAAACAATTTTGAGTGGGGACCTGAACAACAAGCAGCCTTTGATCAGATCAAACGAGAAGTAGTCCATGCAGTGGGCTTGGGTCCTGTGCGATCTGGTCCGAACATTAAGAACATTCTGTACACGGCTGCCAGTGACAATGCTCCAAATTGGAGTCTTTGGCAGACAGCTCCAATTGAGACACGTGGTCGTCCACTTGGTTTCTGGGGACGTTGCTACAGAGGTTCAGAGACAAATTACACTGCAACTGAGAAAGAAATATTAGCAGCCTATGAGGGAGTGAAAGCAGCTTCTGAAGTGTTTGGAACTGAGTCACAATTGCTTTTAGCTCCTAGACTGACAGTTCTAAACTGGATGTTCAAGGGCAAAGGTTCATCACCACATCATGCCACAGATGCAACCTGGTCTAAGTGGATGGCTTTGATAACCCAACGAGCACGAATGGGTAATCTTGACCGACCTGGTCTGGTGGAGGTGATCACCAACTGGCCGGAAGACACAGACTGTTCCAAACCTCCAGAGGAGAAAATAACTCGTGCTGAGGAAGCTCCTCCCTATGGTGATCTCTCTGATGAGGAAAAGAACTATGCTTTGTTCACAGATGGTTCCTGTCGTCTTGCTGGGAACAAGCAAAGATGGAAGTCAGCGGTTTGGAGTCCAACCAGGAGAGTTACCGAAACGAAAGATGGTGAAGGAGAATCCAGTCAGTTCGCTGAGGTAAAAGCTGTTCAACTTGCTCTTGATGTGGCTGAACGTGAGAATTGGCCTTTCCTTTACCTCTACACCGATTCGTGGAGGGTAGCCAATGCTCTATGGGGTTGACTAAAGGACTGGAAGAAGAATGGTTGGCAGAGGAAAGAGAAGCCTATTTGGTGTGCTGATCTATGGCAGGACATTGATGCACGACTGGAGAAAACTCCAGTGAAGGTGTGGCACGTAGACGCACACATGCCTAAGAGCAGAGCCAGTGAGGAACATCAACATAACCAGAAGGCAGACCAAGCTGCTAAGATTGCTCAAGTTGATACCAACTCCAATCTTGACATCGACCTTGATTGGAAACACCGAGGTGAGCTGTTCTTAGCTCGGTGGGCCCATGACTCATCTGGACATCAAGGCAGAGATGGAACATACCGATGGGCTCGTGATAGGTCAATTGACTTGTCCATGGACACTATCACCCAAGTCATCTATGACTGTGACATTTGTGCTGCTATTAAACAGGCTAAGCGAATCAAGCCCTTATGGTATGGTGAGAGATGGTCAAAGTACAAGTGTGGTGAAGCCTGGCAGATTGACTACATCACTTTACCTCGATCTCGTTCTAGCAAGCAGTATGTGCTGACGATGGTAGAAGCCAGCACTGGATGGTTGGAAACCTATCCAGTTCCACATGCTACTGCACGTAACACCATTGTTGGTTTGGAGAGACAGATCATGTGGAGACATGGAACTCCAGAGAGAATCGAGTCAGACAATGGTACTCATTTCAAGAACAATCTTGTGAAAGATTGGGCCAAAAAGCATGGTATTGAATGGATCTATCACATACCCTACTATGCACCAGCTTCAGGGAAGATTGAATGCTACAGCGGTTTGCTGAAAACCACCCTCAAAGCCATGGGGGGTGGAACTCTGAAAAACTGGGACAAACATTTAGCACAAGCTACCTGGTTGGTAAATAGTAGAGGTTCAGTAAACAGAGCAGGACCTGCACAATCAGATTTGGTCCAAACAGTAGACGGTGATAAAGTTCCTGTTGTACGCGAAAAGAATCTGTTAGGGAAAACTGTTTGGGTATTTTCTCCTTCGGGCGAAGGGAAACCTGTCCGAGGGGTGGTTTCTGCTGAAGGTCCTGGTCACACCTACTGGGTAATGCAGGAGAATGGTGAAATCCAGTGTATTCCACAGAGAAATTTAACCTTAGCTGAGAGAGTTTAAATTCAAGCTGTTAGGAGTTTTCTGTTCTAGGTAACATCGGTGCCCAACACTGAGAGAATCTACGATAGAATCTACAGTACATGAGCATGAACCCAACATCACCTGGGAGTCCCTGTTCTGAGCTTTTGAATCACCTACATCTGATTGAAGTGTGAACTGAACTTGTATATATTGGTTTAGTGTAAATATTGGTTTAGATTAGATTGGATAATTCTCAGCGATACTCTGAGCGAAGTAGACAAGGGGTGGATTGTGCTAGTTTGAAGCAAGCTGGAATGTTTTGGTAGAAAAACTAGATAGCGGGCAGTGAAATGAAAACAATTGATGTCAACTTCTCTCACGGTCACGCTGAGAACTCTGGGAAGAAGAAAGACTTTTTCTCCATTTTGTCTCTCTCTCTTGCTTTTGCCTTAGACCTGGTCACACCTCAGTAACCTTGCTCCTACTAACCTTGCTCCCTAACCTCTTGGCTGCACCTCTTTTCTTCCTGAGAACTGGGGTAAGGTTGAGAGGGCCGGGGGAGGTGTTGGGGTGGTTTGAGAGCCCCTCCTGGGGACTCAGGTTTCTGGGAGGGGAGTTGTGCTTTTGTATTGTTTATCCTTTGTATATTTCTGTATATAATTGTATATAACTGTATATATTGTAAATAGCTGCTTGTAAATTCTGCTAGCTGTAAATAAATTGCTTCATCTATATTCCCAGGGTCCGTCTGAGTTAGCTGGGGCAATTTCAAAAGTGTGGGGGGGCAGGGTAACCCCCAAACCATCACAGTGGCATGCAGAGAATTGCGATCAATGACACAATGTCCGCCTGGAGACCCATGACAAGTGGCATACTTCAGGGGTCAGTGCTGGGACCAGTGCTATTTAACATCTTTGTCAATTATATGTACAAGGGGAATGAAGTGCACCTTTAGCAGGTTTGCAGATGACACTAAGCCAGGTGGCACAGTCCACTTGCTAGAGGGAAAGGATGCCAACAAGTGTACCTCAACAGGCTGGAGAGTTGGGCCCACACCAAAGTCATGAAATTCAACAACATCAAGTGTAAGGTCCTGCACCTGGGTCAGCACAATCCTAAGCACAAATCCAGGCTGGATGGCAGATGGCTGGAGAGCAGCCCTAAGGAAAAGGACATGGGGGTCTGGGTTAATGAAAAACTCAACATGATCTGGCAATGTGTGCACACAGCCGAAACAGCCAACCATGTCCTAGTCTGCATCAAGAGATGTGTAGCCAGCAGGGAAAAGGAGATGATTCTCTCCCTTTACTCTGCTCTTGTGAGACCCCACCAGGAGTACTGCGTACAGTTCTGGAGACCCCAACACAAGAAGGGCATTGAACTTTGAGCAAGTCCAGAAGAGGGCCATGAAGATGATCAGAGGGATGGAGCACCTCTTCTACAATGACAGGCTATGAGAATTAGAGCTCTTCATCTTGGAGAAGAGAAGGCTTTGAGGACACCTTGGAGTACCCTTCCAGTATCTGAGGAGGCACTGTATACAAGGTCTTGTAATGAAAGAATGAGGAGTAATGGGTTTAAACTGGAAGAAGGGAGAATTAAATTAGATGTTAGGAAAAAGTTCTTTATAGTGAGGGTGGTGAAACACTGGAACAGGTTGCTCAGGGAGGTTGTGGGTGCTCTTTGCCTGGAGGTGTTCAAGGCTAGGTTGGATGAGGCCTTGAGCAACCTGTTTTAGTGGGAGGTGTCCCTGCCATTGGTGGGGGATTGGAAGTAAATGGTCTTGGGGGTCCTTTCCAACCTAAACCATTCTATGATTCTATGACACAGCTGCTCAGTTTATCCCAATACCATCAAATTATAAAGAGGCAGAATCCATAATTACTTGAGGAATTACTAGTGGGTCTCAAGAACTGACTAAGTTGCAGACTGAAATAAGTTTAACTGGGAAGAACAAAAGTCCAGAGGACTGTCACCAGCTAGCAGAAAATTATCATCCCCTTTCTCCTAGTCTTACCAATAACCTAAAAAAAAAACAACAGTTAGCACACAGCAGACAAAGCGAGAAAGGAGGAACAGTGTGAAAACTAACCAAGAAGAAGAAAGATCATCCTAAACATCTAAGTATATGGAAAAATTACAACCCAATGAAATGAGATAAATTTATCTCTTATGTTCTGTTAACCCCTCCTTCAGGGCATACTTTAGAATCCTCTTGAAATTTTTATTTACAATTTAGAATTAATATGCTAATCTTTAAAACCATAACAGAGTGTAGCTAAGGGTGATGAGACACTGGAACAGATTCTTCAGGGAAGTTGTGGGTGCCATCTCCCTGGAAATGTTCAAGGACAGGCCTCACAGTAACTTAGAGCAGCCTGGTGTGATGGTAGGTGACAGAGGGTTTGGAACTAGATGATCTTTAAGGTCCTTTACAACCCAAACCTTTCTATGATGTGATACTATACTAGTGTGTGGGTGGATTTCTTGCTGACAGAGGACATGAGTTGATAAACATGAGCAACCCATGCTGTGAAGAGTGTCCTTGAGCTCTTCTCGGAGGCAGGAACTAAGAAACAAACCCCTACATCCAGCTGCAAGGGGGCAGGATCTGCTGGCTGCAGGAGTCTGATTCTACAATTGTTTTCTTTAAGCCTTAGCCTATTTGTGCCTTACATGTAGCCTTAAACTTATCTGTGCCTTTCACATGTACCAGTCCTAATTAAGTTAGTTGAACATGCCACTTCCAAGTTTGGCATAAAAGACACTGTATCACCGCAATAAAGGGAGCATGACTTTAACCACATTGGTTAAAGTGGCTGTGGTTTTCATGAGCAAATGGTGCTTGAACAGGCTGGACTGTCTCGGTGTTAGTCAAGGCAATGATCCCATATCTTCATGGAGCATGAAGACTTGGATGGGTTGTCAGTATCCAGAAAAAGAAGAGAACCTTAAATCAGTAAAAGGAAATCATTGACTTACACAAAAACAGCTCTTACCATAATATTCCATTATATCAACTGCTGAACATGTTCAGCTATCAAGTATTAACATACTCTATTGTAATTACTTACTCTATTTTAATTACTTAAGTCATATCACAATTACACAGATAAAATTATCCCAAAAGTTATCCTATTGCAAGTAACAGCTTATCCGGTAAACTCTTAAACTCTAAAAATGTATTACAATCAAAGCTAAAAACATTATCAGGATTTTAGTTCACAAAACAGCTATTTCAAATGCGCTGTCCCTTTAAGAACGAAACGCTTCTTTCCGCTGAAGGTAAACTGCAAGGAAAAAAAAGAAGAAAGAAGGCAAGAGGGAGGGAGGCAGGGGGAATGAGCCTCTGCCACTCCAGCAGACAGGTGGGAGGGCTAGGACCCCGCTGCTCCAGCGGGCAGTGTGTGTGTGTGTGTGTGTGCAACTCCGGCAGGGGATGTTGCTCCCGTGGGTCCAGTGACTCCCATGGCTTCCATGGCTGATACGACTCAGCAGAGCAGCTGCTTTGTCCTCCCCATCCTGCAACTTTGCAGCTGAAAAGTTAACTTTCCATGCAGATGTTTCAATAAATGGCACTTCTACAGCATTTGGATTATCAGCAGTTGTAATCACAAGTCTCTGAATAGAGGTAAAAATTCCTGAACTACCCTTGTGGCTCCTGACA
This sequence comes from Pogoniulus pusillus, assembly GCF_015220805.1. Classification (NCBI taxonomy): domain Eukaryota; kingdom Metazoa; phylum Chordata; class Aves; order Piciformes; family Lybiidae; genus Pogoniulus; species Pogoniulus pusillus. Next base: position 79,716,121 of record NC_087309.1, read on the forward strand.
CTGGCTTCCCATTACTCTCCCCATCTTGCCTTTAAAGGCAAACATATAAGTCTTTGGAGCCCTAGTTTCAATCATCCCTCAGGGCTTTCTTCACCACATCCCAGGTGATTATAAAAATACTCTTTTGCACAGCAAGAATAACTTTTAAAGTACACCTCTCACAGAAAGAAAAAGTTTTGGAGAAGCTCTTACGACTATTTTCTTCTCTCCCTTCTTGTACTTCAGTGTCAGATTTTTCACAGGTGATAACGCAGTAGTTCTGAAAACTTTTCAAAGCTAGAAGGCTTTTTGCTGCCCTTGCTGCCTGAATGTTTATCACCAGTCGAGTTGTTACTGGTCATTTCAACTGGAAAAGCAGGAATGGCAACGAGCATGTGCGCATCAGCCATAGCAACCCAGTGTTCTGCTTTCATTGCTCTTAATGTGGTAATTATGTTCCTCCAAGTCAGACCCAGGTCCCCAGCTGCCTCATTAGCTTTATCACCGGTGTCAGTGTGTGAGAGTCTAAATCCGCTCTCTCATTCATCAACAAAGATTGCATCATCTCTCCCTAATCAACAAAGATAAAGATTGCCTTTGTTAACTTCAGGGACTCAGATTCAGTGCTTGGCCTAAAGCTCAGGGATGCAAATCAACAGACAGCACCTTCAAAACTCCTGGACCTCAGCCTGGCTGGAATGCCCAGGAGGCCTACATCTTATCTCAGCTAACCCCAAGGCAAAAGGTTTATGTATATTCAGGGTATGGACAGGTACAGATAGGGAGGGGGCAGAGGCCCTCTCTGAGGTGGCACCAGACCCCTGTGAATGCATGAGAATACACAGGAAGATTTCCTGGGGAGCTGCAGCCAGACACTGAGCAGAAAACTATAAAAGGCAGGAGGAATGCCTGCCAAAGTGTGGCACTGCCACCGGACCACCAGTGGCACTCCCACTGGACCACCAGAACTACACACCACCAGAAGAACCTCTAAAGAACTCCACAGAAGATCATTCCTGGGCCACGCACCCGTCTCTTTCTCTCCCCTCCATCTGTGACTGAGGCTAATTTGATCACAGCTCTTTTCCTTCTCTGCTTCTTCTGTTCTCTGTCATTCTCTTTATCTCTCTCACTCCCCCTTCTCCCCTCTCTACTTCTGTTTTTCCCAACCTTATCCTTTAATAAATAGTTTTGTGGTGATATATGGTCTCATTTGCACCTTAATTTCACAGCACGGAAATCCATAAGAACTGGTCTTGCTCCTCTGGACAGAGATACTGTTAATCTCTGCTTCTCTGGACCTTGACACAGTGGCATCTCATAGTGGCACTATCAATGTCACTCCATTCATGTGGACTAAAGCATAGCGGAATTTCTGGCATGTACCCCTTACCCTTAGCCTGGTTAATCAACTCACAGACTTTATGCTGGCTAGTAGAGACACTTCTCTTAGAGAATATGCATGCTAGCAAAATCAAACTGCAACTTCCAATTCCCTTGTGACCAGTCCTTCCATTCAGAGGTTTGGGTACAGATCCCAGAATCCAGCTCCTGAATGTCGTTTTCCTCACAGTGTCTCCTTCTGCTGCCTGTGTCACCTGTCTCCATCTTTGTGTTTCGCAAAGATTTGGGACTGCTACCTTGGCTAATGCCGATCTGGTCCAGCTTGTTTGGGCACCATTTGTTGGTGAAAATCATGGCCAGAGTCATGCTACACACACCAATATGGTCAAAGTCATGCTCCCTTTATTGCAGTGATACAGTGTATTATATGCTAACTTAGAAGAGGTGTGCACAGCTAACTTAATTAGGATTGGTACATGTGGAAGGTACAGATAGGCTTAAGGCTATGTGTGAGGTACAGATAGGTTAATCTTATATAAACAATTTGTAGGGTCAGCCTCCAGTGGCCAGCAGACCCTGCCTCCTTGCAGCTGGATGTGGGGGTTGTTTCATCAACATAGTTCCTGTCTCTGAGATATGCTCAAGGACACTTCTTCACAGCACAGGTTGCTCATGTTTATCAATTCATGTCCTCTGTCAGCAAGAAATCAACCCACAATGGGTGACATGGGAGCAGAAGGAGGCATTGTGAGGCAATCGGAGTTCAAGCGCTGGAATCTGGGATCTGGACCCAGACCTCTTCAAGGTAGGACTGGTCACAATGGAATCAGAAGCAGCGGTTCAATTGCTAGTGAGCACTCTCTAAGAGAGGCATCCATGCTAGCCAGCATAAACTCTGTGAGTTGATTAAATGAGCTAAGGGTAAGGGATACAAGAAATTCATTCCCCTATTCTTTAGTCCACGTGAGTGGAGTGCTGTTGGTAGAGCCTCTATGGGATGCCACTGTCAATGGTGTTAAAGCTGGCAAGGTGGCTAGGGACCTGGGTCCAACTTGGAGGGACATAATTACCACCTTAAGGCAGAACAACAGATCACTACGGCTGACGCGTGCACACTCATTGCCACTCCTGCTTTTCCAGTCAAAACGACCAACAATGACCCACCCAGCAATACACATTCAGCCAGTGAGGGTAGCAAAGAGCCTTCTCACTTTGAAAAGTGTTAAAACCTGTGAAATGTCTGATGCTGAAGTACAAGAAGGAGGAGGAAGAAACAGTCGTAAGAGCTTCTCTGACATTTTTCTCTCTGTGAGAGATGTACTTTGGGAAACTTTAAAAGTTATTTCTGCTGTGCAAAAGAGTAATCTTAGAATCACCTGAGTATGAGAAAAGCTCTGAGGAAGAGAAACAAGAACCCAGTGGCAGAAGCCGCAAAGGTATTTGAAGAATTTCTGATAAGCTGAATGGCTTAGAAGTCCTGAGTGATTAATTGCTGTCTTCTGAAGCATCTGCAGTTCAAATTCATCCATGTAGAAATTTAACTTTTTGGCAGCAAAGATGGAGGATTGGGGGAACAAAGCAGCAACTCTGCTGAGCCATATCAGCTCTACTTGGGACAGTCACAAGTCGAGGGGGAGAAGCCAATTCGGCAATGGAAGCCAAGACAGTCATTGGACCCATGGGAGGGGCATCACCCACAGACTTCGCCACCCCCCCCCAGCCTGCTGGAGTATCAAGGGCCTACTCCCCCCACCTCCCTCCCTCCTTCTTCTTTTCTCTTTTTTTTTTTTTTCCTTGCAGCTTCTGCAGTTTATCTTCTGCGGAGGAGAAGTCCTTCATTCTTAAAGGGACAGAGTGCATTTGTGATAGCTTTTGCAAACTAAAATCCTGATAATGTTTTTAGCTTTGATGGTAATAGATCTTAGCATTTAAGAGTTTACTGGATAAGATGCTAATTGTAATAGGATAAGTTTTGGAATAATTTCATCAGAGTAATTGTAATAAGACTTAAGTGATTAAAATAGAGTAAATAATTAAAATAGAGTATGTTAAGTAATTGATAGATCAGCAGTTAATATAATGGAATATTATGGTAACAGTTATTTTGTAAGTGTATAAGTTAATGATTCTCTTTTTTGTGATTTAAGGTTCTTTCCTTTTCTGGATACCAGAGCATTTTCCTTTAGTTGGTAGATTATTTTTTATAGTTGACAGATAATATAGTTAAGGCTAAGAGTTTATAAAAACAGGATCTTATAGGATACAGGATATTTAGGATATAGGGATATTACAGGAAGTTTATTAGTTTTTTTCTCTAAGGGTAAGGATCATGCCTTGGGAAACATTTGTCAGTGGCAAAAAGACAAAAAGAGGGAGGTAGTATCACCACACAGGCCATGCAACCTGCCACTGCCACTGACAAACTTGATGAAACAAAAAGTTAGTGGAACAGATGCACTGCTTCTAGAGTGGGTGTTTCCCTCTATGGAGCCAAAAACTAAAGTCCAACAAAGGATGGTAGCAATAGCAGAGTTAATCAGAAAAGGACACCAAAGAATCATAGACATTGTTGGAGAACTGATCAATAAACTACACGTTTCACTTCTTTGGGATCCTCAGCAGTTAGAGCTGTTAGGGTCTCAAGGTATAAGCAATACTATTAAGAATTGGTCTCAAACCTGTTTTGTGTTTGGGAACTTGAAACAGAGAGCCAATCCTTATTGAGCCCAGGATTGGTCTTCATGGATGTTGTGGAGGCAGGGAATTAATGTGGCTGAGTCAGGAATTTATATAAAAAGAGAGTTATTTTATTTTCCTGAAAACCCACCCCCAAAACTATATACAGAAATTAATTTAGTTTTAATTACTAGATTCAGTTTATTTGAGAAGATCTACATAGGTATCATAGATAATTTGACTATTTTGGAAGTCAGAAATTGGAAAAGACTTTAGCTATTAAATTATAGCATTTTTTTTCTTAATAATAAAGCTGAGCCAAATAACTCATAGTCAGACTGGCTGAAAAGGGTGGTCCAGCTGCTGGTCCTCTTGGGTTCTCTTTCAGAAGCCTTAGGAGAGTCATTAAGGCCTTAATAGGTGCTAATGGGTGGAGCTATCCTTCGGAGAAGCAGAGCGCAGGGTTCCTTCTGCAGAACCTATCCAGGTTGGGGGTGGGGAAGAACTCTCAGGCAGGCACGAACGCTCAGGCACGACCTCTAAGGTGGGAACCCCAAAGGCAGGAAATCCCCCAATATTTATACCCTTCCTAGACAAAGAGCAGAGTTACCACTTCCTAGGCACAAAGACCACAGCCAATCCCCAGTCTGGTTCCAAAGCGGGCACTGCACAGGGCACCCCTTATGCCGGAAGGGGCCCTTACTTACCCCCTTCATGCCTGCAGGGCGGGGGAAGAGAGACAGGTCTTTTCACGCCTTTTCCTCTCCCATTCAAGCCACAGAGGGAGAGGAATTTAGGGTTATACAGGACTCCAGGACAGTGGACCAACATAACTGCAAGTCCACAATATGATTATATGCACATGGGGAGTTATTGCAGAACCAATGTCTCATAAGTAGCAGCTGGTAGAAAAGGTCATAAAGGTTTAAATAGCTTTGGGGCTTTCGGTGCTGAGGGCACAGGTGGTTATGCCATCTGGGTAAATGATACCGTGAGGGCTCTTCCCCTAGGAATATTTTAATATACGGTAATAGACCATGGCAAGGAATACCAAAGAATGTTATTGGGGGACCGTGCTATTTGGGAAGACTAACTACATTTTCAATCAATCATAGGCAGCTGCTGAACATTGTCAATGGAAAGAGAATGAAGTGACCTCTGGGTCTTTCCCCCTGCTGCAAAGATGATGTAAAACTGTTGAGTGTAGCTGCTCGTGCCGCTTTAGCAGTCTTTGTGCCAGGTGCTGCTGCTGCAGATGCTTTGAGTAATCTCACTAAGCTTGCATGCTGGTCTGAAAAACAGTCTAACGTAACTACTGATATTTTGGAAAAAATGCTAGTAGATCAAAATAGCTTAAGGCACACACTGCTTCAACATCAAGCAGTAGTCAATTTTCTGCTTTTAGCACAAGGTCATGGGTGTGAAGATTTGCAAGGTATGTGTTGCATGAATCTCTCAGGCCAAGCTGAATCTATACACAGAAACATACGATGGTTAAAGGAGCATGTTAATAAAATCCATCAAGAAGTCCCTTAGATGATTGGCTTAGAAATATGTTTGGGGACATTCCATCATGGCTCTGCGTATGTATTAAAGGAGGCCTGAAAATTCTCTCTTTGGTTTTAGTATTATTGATTCATAGCTGTATTATTTACTCTTGTGTTAAACAGGGCCTGTGTAAAAATGCGGATCAAGCCTAGGTTGCTCAAAAATAAAAAGGGCAAATTGTGGATGGATTTCTTGCTGACAGAGGACATGAGTTGATAAACATGAGCATGTTCTGTGAAAAGTGTCCTTCAGCCCATCTCAGAGGCAGGAACTAAGGTGATGAAACAAACCCCTACGTCCAGCTGCAAGGGGGCAGGATCTGCTGGCTGCAGGAGGCTGATTGTACAGCTGTTTTCTTTAAGCCTTATCCTATCTGTGCCTTACATGTAGCCTTAAACCTATCTATGCCTTCCACATGTACTATTCCTAATTAAGTTAGCTGAACATGCCACTTCTAAGTTTGGCATAAAAGACACTGTATCACCGCAATAAAGGGAGTATGACTTTAACCACTTTGGTGTCTGTATCATGACTCTGCCTGTGATTTTTCACTGATGCTAGTGGATCATTAATTATACAAAGCAATCTTAAAGAAGCTCTAGTGAAAGACATTTGAAACTCCCAAAATTTTAGCTGGTAATGCCCCTACTTTGATTTTGCAATTAAACTGGAGAATTATGGTGACATTTTGGTATAATTTTGTGCTTGGCTTTTAGTTTTATATCTCTAAACGCAAATGAGGCAAGAATGGCCTCAGCTAGTGGAAGTCCATTAACTTTCAATCTGTGTGCTGTGCTGATGTATACTGAATGAGAATCTAGCTCATATATTTTAGGATTATATTTTCTTTCACAGTAATTATTCTTGCCTAAATATAGGCTGGATAGTGACCTTCAGGCTAGATAACTGTAAATCTGTTGCATTACAAGGTAATAAAGTAGCTAGTCAGAGGTCACAGACTCTAAATGAAATGTCTCCATTGCTGGTTCATAGCCTGGGTTAAGATTTGTCTGCTGGACTACAGGAAGGATTGGGATGGCCCTGTGACTAGTTGCAGAGATCTGATCACACAGACAGTGTGGAAGCAGCCTGACATGTTACAGAGAATGTTGACTGTTTCCATCATCTGCTCACCCAGAAGGCCTTTGTAGAATGTGCCAGGCAAGCAGCTGTGGTTTGCATATAGTGCAGGTAGAGTTGAGATGCAGGATGGCATGAACCATACTGAAATATCTTCAGAAGACAGCTGAGAAGAGGGACCGGTGATATGGCCATAAATAGAGATGAGTGAAACAGCCCATGTCAAGATGAGGGAGCACAGTTCAATAGCTCTGATAATGTCCTGGAAGAGGGAGAAGACTGCAAGAGTGTTCAGTTTGTGAACAGAACTAAATCTGGGAAAGTACAGAGGACAAGAATGTATTTCAAGGGGATTGTAAAATTATGAGCTGTCAAGAAATAAATATTCATCCTAGAAATTGTAAAGTGATATATCCAAATAATAAAACACCAAGGTTCTCATGGTGAAAATGCAGGGGACAATACAGGGTCTTATGGTGAAAAACCTGGAGAAAAATTAATGCCTGAACAGAGTGGTGAATGTACAGAATAGTGAAATAGTTTGATTATTGACTTTACGAGTCTGAAAATTATAAATAGTGTTCTTATATTATCATTCTAAGTCAACAACTGCATGGTTGGAGTTCCTTGTTATTGTTTGTTTGTTTTCTACTTTAAACTCATCTGTCTTTCCATCTTTAAATTTTCAAATTAATATCCCAAACTTTAATGAGTGCAAAATTTGTCTGCTTTGAGCTATGTTCCAAAGAAAGGGACAAAAGAAAAGAGATCACTGAGAATGCCTCTTGAAACAATTTAGAACATTAGTTACAAGTTCTATATAGATTAATTTAACTTAAAAAAGTTAATAAAATCAAAATACTTAAAAGATAACATTTTATAATTTTTATGAGTTTAATTAATATATATAAAAAATAAACAATAACTGCCAAAATAATTTCTAAAGAATTTGTAATGAGAAAAACTAGGAACCTAAGACTGAAATTCTTTCACATTGGACTTGATGCAGTCACTGTTATTTATTTTAATGACTATACAATGCAACAAATTTGTCTGCAGCATTAGCTTCAGTTTTAATATTTGCATACAAATCACTGAAATGTACAATCGTTGAAACACACATTGCACCTGTGTGTTTTTTTTTCAAATGGCATACAGAAGAAAGATTTTTAAAATTATTTTTTAATGTTTTTTCTTTCTTTCTAAGAGTTGAAAGAATAGTATATCCTTGATCTCTTGGTGACTTGAAATTTTCTCATAGTATGATTTTAAATGTTACCGCTGCCTTTGGATACAGTGTGAAAATCTGAATTTAAGGGTGATGTGACAATTTGATTACTACCCTCCCCACCCCACTCCCCACCAGACTAGACTCAGACGAGATGGAAATTAAGAATGAAGTTTTATATTATAGCTTAGCACAATATACAAGTAGTTTACAATATATACAGCTATATACAGAAATATAAAAGATAATGAAAGTAATACAGAAACAAACCACACCTCCCAGAAACCAAAGGCCCCAGGAGGGGCTTCCAACCATCCTTCCACATCCTTTTCACCCCTCTACCTAATCCCAGGCTTCACTTTACATTCAAGGTGAGATTGGAGGATTGGCCGGGGGAGTGAGAAAGCAGAAGGCTTAGTTACACAAACAGCAGGTTAGGGAGAAAAGTGCAGGCAGTCAGAGACACATAGCAACTGTGTTGTCTATGTTTGTGATCTTCTCACCAAAATATTCCATCTAGCTTCAAACTAGCACAATCCATCCCTGTCTATTTTACTCAGAGTATTGCTGAGAAATATCTGTCTAATCTAGAACATTATTTACAATAATTAATATTACAAGTTCAGTGCACACTTTATTCTGGCTATCTCTTATGTAGGTGATTCAAAAGTTTGGAAAACAGTAAACAATTTGTCTCTTCATAGATAAGAACAGGGATGCCTGGGTGACATTAGGTTCAGGCTCATGTACTGCAGATTCTCTTACAGATTTTTTCATTGAATGCCAGGTAATACCTAGAACAGAAAACTAACAGCTTGTAATATACATTCTGAATTAAAACTCTCTCAGATAAGGTTTACTTTCTCTGTGGAATACACTGGATTTAACTGTTATCCTTCATAACACAGTATGTATGACCAGGACCTTCAGCAGAAACCACTCCTTGGTGTGATGGTTTGGGCTCTTAACCGCCCCCCCACACTTTTGGAATTGCCCCAGCTAACTCAGACAGCCTCTGGGAATATAAATGAAGCTATTTATTTACAAGCAGCAGATATACAAGCAGCTATTTACAATATATACAGTTATATACAGAAATATACAAAGGATAAACAATAAAGAAGCACAACTCTCCTCCCAGAAACCTGAGTCCACAGGGGGGGCTGCCAAACCACCTCAACACCTCCCCTTGCCCTCTCAACCTTACCCCAGTTCTCAGGAAGAAGAGAGGTGCAGCCAAGAGGTTAGGGAGCAAGGTTAGTGGGAGCAAGGTAAATGGGATGTGACTAGGTCTGAAGAGAAAGGCAGAATGAAAGACAAAATGGAGAATGTTTTACTTCTTCTTCCCAGAGTTCTCAGCGTGACTGTGAGCGAAGAGACACAATTGTTTTTATTTCACTGCCCGTTATCTAGTTCTTTTACCAAAACATTCTAGCTTGCTTCAAACTAGCACAATCCACCCCTTGTCTACTTCGCTCAGAGTATTGCTGAGAATTATCCGTTCTAATCTAAACCAATATTTACAATAAAACAATATATATACAGGTTCAGTTCACACTTCAATCAGATATAGGTGATTCAAAAGCTCAGAACAGGGATTCCCAGGTGATGTTGGGTTCGTGCTCACATACTGTAGATTTCTCTCAGTGTTGGGCGCCGAAGTTATCTAGAACAGAAAACTTCTAACAACTTGTATTATACACTCTGAATTTAAACTCTCTCAGCTAAGGTTAGATTTCTCTGTGGAATACACTGGATTTCACCATTCTCCTGCATTACACAGTATGTATGACCAAGACCTTCAGCAGAAACCACCCCTCGGACAGGTTTCCCTTCGCCCGAAGGTGAAAATACTCAAACAGTTTTCCCTAACAGGTTCTTTTCACGTACAACAGAAACTTTATCACTGTCTACTGTTTGGACCAAATCTGATTGTGCAGGTCCTGCTCTGTTTACTGAACCTCTACTATTTACCAACCAGGTAGCTTGTGCTAAATGTTTGTCCCAGTTTTTCAGAGTTCCACCCCCCATGGCTTTTACGGTGGTTTTCAGCAAACCACTGTAGCATTCAATCTTCCCTGAAGCTGGTACATAGTAGGGTATGTGATAGATCCATTCAATTCCATGCTCTTTGGCCCAGTTTTTTCACAAGATTGTTCTTAAAATGAGTGCCATTGTCTGACTCAATTCTTTCTGGAGTTCTATGTCTCCACAAGATCTGTCTCTCCAAGCCAAGAATGGTGTTACATGCAGTAGCATGTGGAACTGGATAGGTTTCCAACCATCCAGTGCTGGCTTCTACCATCGTCAACACATACTGCTTGCCAGAACGAGATCGAGGTAAAGTGATATAGTCAATCTGCCAGGCTTCACCATACTTGTACTTTGACCATCTCTCACCATACCATAAGGGCTTGATTTGCTTAGCCTGCTTAATAGCAGTACAAATGTCACAGTCATAGATGACTTGGGTGATAGTGTCCATGGACAAGTCAATTGAGCTATTGTGAGCCCATCGATATGTTCCATCTCTACCTTGATGTCCAGATGCGACATGGGCCCACTGAGCAAAAAAAAGTTCACCTCGGTGTTTCCAATCAAGGTCGATGTCAAGATTGGAGTTGGTATCAACTTGAGCAATCTTAGCAGCTTGGTCTGCCTTCTGGTTATGTTGATGTTCCTCAGTAGCTCTGCTCTTAGGCATGTGTGCGTCTACGTGCCGCACCTTCACTGGAGTTCTCTCCAGTCGTGCATCAATGTCCTGCCATAGATCAGCACACCAAATAGGCTTCCCTTTCCTCTGCCAACCATTCTTCTTCCAGTCCTTTAGTCAACCCCATAGAGCATTGGCTACCCTCCACGAGTCGGTGTAGAGGTAAAGGAAAGGCCAATTCTCACGTTCAGCCACATCAAGAGCAAGTTGAACAGCTTTTACCTCAGCGAACTGACTGGATTCTCCTTCTCCATCTCTCGCTTCGGTAACTCTCCTGGTTGGACTCCAGACCGCTGACTTCCATCTTTGCTTGTTCCCAACAAGACGACAGGAACCATCTGTGAACAAAGCATAGTTCTTTTCCTGATCAGAGAGATCACCATAGGGAGGAGCTTCCTCAGCACGAGTTATTTTCTCCTCTGGAGGTTTGGTACAGTCTGTGCCTTCTGGCCAGTTGGTGATCACCTCCACCAGACCAGGTAAGTCAGGATTACCCAATCGCGCTCGTTGGGTTATCAAAGCCATCCATTTAGACCAGGTTGCATCTGTGGCATGATGTGGTGATGAACCTTTGCCCTTGAACATCCAGTTTAGAACTGGCAGTCTAGGAGCTAAAAGCAATTGTGACTCCATTCCAATCACTTCAGAAGCTGCTTTCACTCCCTCATAGGCTGCTAGTATCTCTTTCTCAGTTGCAGTGCAATTTGTCTCTGAACCTCTGTAGCAATGTCCCCAGAAACCAAGTGGATGACCACGTGTCTCGTTTGGAGCTCTCTTCCAAAGGCTCCAAGTTGGACCATTGTCACTGGCAGCCCTGTACAGAACGTTATTAATGTCCGGACCAGATCTCACAGGTCCCAAGCCCACTGCATGGACTACTTCTCGTTTGATCTGATCAAAGGCTGCTTGTTGTTCAAGTCCCCACTCGAAATTGTTTCTCTTACGAGTCACATCGTGCAGAGGTTTGACAATCTGACTGAAACCAGGAATGTGTAGTCTCCAAAATCCCACCACACCAAGAAAAGAAAGTGTGTCCTTCTTACTGGTGGGAACTGCCATGGTAGAGACTTTGTTGATCACATCCTGAGGAATGTAACGGTGACCATCTTGCCACCGCACTCCCAGAAACTGAATTTCTCTGGCAAGTCCTTTGACCTTGTCTCTCTTTATAGCAAAACCTGCTTGCAACAGAATGTCAATGATTTTGTTACCTTTCTCGAAGACTTCCTGAGCAGTTTGGCCCCACACAATGATGTCGTCGATGTACTGGATGTGCTCTGGAGCTTTACCTTTCTCCAGTGCATTGTGGATGACTGAGTGACAGATGGTTGAGCTGTGTTTCCACCCCTGAGGCAAACGTTTGAACTGGTACTGGATTCCTCTCCAGGTGAATGCAAACTGAGGCCTGCACTCCTTTGCTATGGGAATAGAGAAGAAAGCATTAGCAATGTCTATGGTTGCATTCCATTTAGCCTCCTTCGATTCCAGCTCATACTGGAGTTCCAGCATGTCCAGCACAGCTGCGCTCATGGGTGGAGTCACCTCGTTAAGGGCACGAAAATCAACTGTGAGACTCCAGTCACTGTTAGGTTTACACACAGGCCAGATGGGACTATTGAAAGGTGAATGAGCTTTCTCGTTGACAGCCTGACTCTCCAGTTGACGAATCAGCTGATGAATGGGCAACAAAGAGTCACAGTTAGTTCTGTACTGCCTGTGATAAACAGTTTGAGTTGCATTTGGCACTTCCAGATCCTCTATGTCATGATGTCCCACAACTGCAGATTCATCAGAAAGTTCAGGTCTAATGGACAATTAGTCCGCAAGCTACCCCTACCAAGAGGACTTGCTAGGTATTTGTTCACTCCACTCTCCTTAGTGAGTGGTCCCAGCTGCTTGGCAGACTTGTCTCCTACCTGCAGAGCATTAGCACCAATGCCACAGCATCTCACTAGCCAGCTTAGGATTGGTTCACCTGATTCCCTTGAGTATTCCTTTCTAACCTCCCTGACCTCTTTGAGAGGATCATTGGAGTCCTGGATATCATCTTTCTCCTCTTCCTCCTGTTGATCTGGTGGTACCAGGCCTAACAGAACCTTCCTCATAGCACTCTTAAACTCATTGCAACCATCCTCTCTCTTGGCAGCCAACCTCACAACACTCTTCTCATTTGAGTATTGTTGTCTCAGCACATTTGCGAGGTCTCGCAGACTAACTATCTCCTCTTCCTCCTCTTGCTGATCACCAGAGGTCCCCTCTCTTACGTCCTCCTGTGAACCACACTGTGTCTTAGCTTTTGCCTTAGCAGGTGCCAGAAAGGCTTGAGCAGCAACAGACTTGGACGTGTCTGCTGGAGGGTTTGAATTATTGGGGGTCTGACCTGGAGTTTGTGAGTTCAGATCTGCCTTACTTTTAGCAGGAGGGCTCTGCTTCTGGTCTGCTGGCTGGGGATTCAAATTGGCTGAGCTGGTGTCATTAGGATTTGGACTGACTGGGCTAGCGTTACCAGCATTAGCAGTGTTATTAGCATTAGTGGGATTATTTGCCTGTCCTCCTGGGATGCCTGCCAACCCTGACGTGTTATCATTGTTGATAGGAACATTCTGATTTTGGGTATCTGCCTGTGCTCCTGGGACTCCTGCCAAACTCTGCCCGTTGTTGTTGTTATCATTATTGTTTACATTACTGGCAGGAACATTGGCAGAATTTCCCTGGCAGGTCCTTTGACCTTGTCTCTCTTAATGGAAAACCTGCTTGCAACAGAACATCAATGATTTTGTTACCTTTCTCAAAGACTTCCTCAGCAGTTTGGCCCTACACAATGATGTCATGAACAAATTGTGTGTATTCTGGAGCTTTACCTTTCTCCAATGTGTCACTCACTGAGTGACAGATAGTTGAGACCTGCATTCCTTTGCTGTGGGAATGGAGAAGAAAGCATTGACAATGTCTACGGTAGCATACCATTTAGCCTCCTTTGATTCCAGCTTGTACTGGTGTTCCAGTATGTCTGGTACAGCTGCAGTCATGGGTGGAGTCACCTCGTTGAGGCCATGAAAATCACTGTCAGACACCAGTCTCTGTTAGGCTTGTGCACAGGCCAGATGGGACTGTTCAAAGGTGAATGAGCTTTCTTGATTGCTGCCTGACTTTCTAATTGTCGAATCAGCTGATGAATGGGCAACAAAGATTCACGGTTAGTTCTGTTCTGCCTGTGGTGCACAGTTTGAGTAGCAATTGGCAGTTTCAGATCCTCCCTGTCATGATGTCCCACAACTGCATATTCATCTGAAAGTTCAGGGCTAACGGACAGTTTCAATTTACCATCCTCAATCTCTACAGATTCTATACCAAAAGGTCATTTGTGAACTTTAGGGTCTTTGTATCAATCTTGTCTTAAAAAGTCAATTCCCAGAAAGCAAGGCACATCAGTTACAGTAGTATGTTTCTCCCACTTTTTACCAGTTAAGCTTATCTCAGCCTGGAACTTAGTTAACTCGTGAGATCCACCAGTGATTCCAGAAATAATTATAGACTCTGTGCCTTTGTACTTTGATGGCAATAAAGTACACTGAGCAACTGTGTCAAGTAAAGCTCAGTATTGTTGGAGAAATTCTTGTTAGCAGAGCACACAAGAATTGATAAACAATGAGCAACCCGTGCTGGGAATGTCCTTGAATCCATCTTGGGAGTTTAGATAGCAGGCATGGGGTAGCTTCCCCCCACATGCAGCTGCAGGGGGTGGGGTGCAGCTGCAGGTGGGCAGAGTTTAGCCAGCCCCAGAGGCTGACCCTCAGATTGTTATGGTATGCTGACCTATTGATGCCTTACAAGTAACTCTGGACCCTCTGACTGTGACCAATCTTGGTGGAGCCCGCCTATTGCTAGAAGTGCATGTAAGTCATTGTATCATGGAAATAAAGTGGATTTGACCATCTAACCATATTGGTGAACAAAGAGTCATCTTCCCACAGCGCTCCACCGAACGTGTTCTCCAACATAGTATGTCCAAACTTTTGAACTGCCAGGCCACCTAATGAATACATTCCAATACTTTCAGTTTTCTCCACTACCCCTTTCCTCCTGTCTGGAGGCAGGGCACCCCTAATGCTGAAAATGTGTGGCCATTTGAGCTGATCCTCTAGCTCAGACATAGGGGAAAGATGAACATTCCAGGGTGGGGTGTGCACAATGATTGGTGTTGTTGTGAGAGAAATTGCAGTTGTTAGAATAATTACAGTTGCTCTGGGGGGCTGAAGAAGTGACAGCTACTTTTCTGGCATTGCTGCCTCTGTTTCTGCCACTCTGCAGTTCTCTGACTCTCTTTGAAAGAGCTGAAGTATGTTGACCGTCCCACTTGTTCATGTTCTCGCCAAATTGGTCACGCAGAATTATCCACAGCGATGCACATGATTGCTAATGTTATCCGTGGATTTGATGGGTGGGCTGTTTAGTGGATAAGAAATTGACTGCTTGGTCACATGCAGAGTTTAGTGGTTAATGGCTTGAAGTTTAGATGGAGAACAGAGACAAATGGTGTCCCTCAAGGTTCCATACTGGGACCTGTACTGTTTATTATTTTTATCAATTATATCAATTACATCATCAGCAAGTTTTCAGATGACACTATTAAAAAATAATGCCTAATATTCATAATGGATACTAATTTTCAGTCTAGAAGGTTCCTAGAGTGTGTGGAACACAACTTCTTAACTGTTATGTGGGTCTACCAGGGGTGCAGCCATGCTTGACATGCTGCTCACAAATAGAGAGGGGCTGGTGGGAGATGCGGTGGTTGGAGGCTGTCTGGGGTCGTTACTACGAAATATTGGAGTTTTCAATTTATGGTGAAACCAGGAAGGGCACCAACAGAACCTCCACACTGGAGGTTGACTTTGGCCTATTTAAGGAACTAACTCGGAAAGTTCCTTGGGAAATAGCCCTTAAAAACAAAGGGGTCCAGGAAGGTTGCACCTACTTCAAGAAAGACATTCTGAAGGCGCAAGAGCAGGCTGTGCCATTGTACTGGAAGATGAGCCGACGAGGGAGGCAGCCAGGCTGGATGGGCAGGGAGCTGCTGAAGGAATTAAAGATAAAAAAGAGGGTCAAAAAAAGGGGAGGTATCCCAGGAAGAGTCCGAGGATGTTGCTAAGTCTTGTACGAAAAAAAATAGAGAGGCAAAAGCCCATTTAGAACGTAGGCTGGCCACTGCTGTTAAGGGGAATGTGGCTGTTTGAGCTGATCCTCTAGCTCAGACATAGGGGAGAGATGAACATTCCAGGGATAGGTCACATAAATGGCAACAATAGATAAATTAATATAATTTCATTGGAGCATCAAGAACTCAATGTCTAGAAGCACAGCTTGTTCTCCCCCTTCTCCTGCTGGCTTCTGCTGCTGCAGCTTCACCTATCTTCCCCGGCTGCTGTTTTGGCTACTGCTGCTTCTGCTGCTTCGCCGCCGCTTGACCCCTCCCCCATCTCCCTTAAGGTTATTGTATTGTTGTTTTTTTTTCCCCTTCCCTCCTTCTCTAGTTATTATGTCTCTTTACATTGTTATATTATAAGAAAATACAATTTCATCTTTCCCTGACTTTCAAAAAAGGAGGGGGGTTTGTGTTGTGGATTTTCTTCCCGGGGGAGGGATCAACCCAAACCTGGGACAGAATTTTTTTTGGTGCCCAATGTGAGGCACGATCTTGGCTTGTTGGTTTTTTTTTTTTCTTTCCCCCTGTTGATTGATAATCAGAGTAAGAACATCAGGGGAAAATGAAGTTGTTTGATATATTCTGGACTATTATTGCCTCAATTCTGACTCTATCGGTTCAGCAGTGTTTTACAGCTATGGTACACTACCAGGTGTGTTCATTCTTTGCTAACATGGTCTGGGACTCGGTAAAAGCTGTGCTAACGAAGGTTGGAGATGTTGTTAGGGATGTTTTAGGGTTTAGGAATGTCGTTGAGGGTGTGCCGTATATGACATTGGTGTCAGAGACGAGGAGTTATTTGGAAGAGATGAGCTACCCAGTAGCCTGCCTAATATGTGTGAACTTGATGTTTTTGGCTGCTATTGTAGGTCTGGTTGTAGTGTGGAGACGAGAGAGATGCAGGAACAAACAGGCTGTGAGGCTTTTACCTTCTCCGGAGGCAATAGCAGGGAGCTAAGGGTTAAAGAAAGAGTCTACAACCGAAGTGGGGGAGGGAGGGCCACGGCACTGGGCAGACAGGCTGCTTTCAGGGCAATAAAACGTTCTGCCTCGGAGTCTTTGAGAGGAGGAAAAATGGTTGGACATGGTCTGTACCCCACTGACCCTGAAGCATGGAGGCAGGAAACAATCTGGTTCCCATTCGTACCTAATGGAACGGAGGAAAGTAAAGGTAGAGGTGATGGAACCCCTGCAGAAGTGCAGTCACAAAGGGCTGCTGCAGTGGCGGCGGCAGATCTGGCTGCAGACGGTGTGGGCTATGGCAAAGTTCCTCGGACAGATAAAGTTGAGGAACTGCTTTGTGGAAAATGTGGCTCGAATGTTTTGATCTGTAGGAGGGTCGCTGACACCAGAGCCTCTGCCAGCAGAGAGGCTGCTGAGGCGAAGACTCTTTTGCCTGTAACCAGGGGACTGGAAGCGGTCCCAGGGGAGGTGGTGAGGTACTCAGAAGGTGAACCCACTAATGCCATCAAGCCTGCTAATGCCACTGCTCCTGCCTTAGCCCCATTTGCCTCTGCTGAGCCGGCTGCTGTTGCTGCTGTGGGGAAGGGTCCTTCTGCCTCAGCCCCACTACCACGTGAGGAACAGAGCCAGGCAGACAAACAGAACTCAGATGATTCAGGGAAAATCACCTCCCAGAGTAAGACACAGTTTACCTTAGATAAAGTCTCCCTTGCCCTGGTTAAATGAGGAGAAAAATGGCAGCTAGGCTTGGGGGTCGAGATATCTCAGAAGACAATGGGGATAAACCAGAGCAGGGTGAACAAAAGGAAGAGGATCCAGGAGAAGGTACATCGGCTGGCGTGAAGGCCAGTACCCTTGTGGGCACAAGGAGTGGAATGGCTAAAGCAAAGGGAAAACATATTCAGGAGACGGATGGTAGTGATGATAGTGATGATGAGGAGAGAGCCCCGTTGCCAAGGAAGGAGGTCAGGCATATTAGGCAAGATTGTGCCTGGAAAGAGCGAGAACTGCTGATGAGTTGGCTGAACAGATGCTGGCATGGAGGCATGAACACCATAAAAATAAACCCTCGGACAGTAAGGCAGTTGGGAGTTTTCTCGAGACACAATGGCATAGATAAACACTTAGGACATCTCGGTGGCAACTCTAACCTCTGGTCACGCGTATTGACAGCTGTGGTACTGCGGTACCACAACAGGGATGATTTACCCTGGAGACCCTTACACTGGAATACAATTGAACAGGGGGTTCAGTGCTTGCGAGAGATGGCCATAAGAGAGCTAATCTATGGAGATTATACAACGGAGGACCCTGAGGAGATACCTATGAGCCGAGCTCTCCTAAAGAAACTTATTCAGCTCACCCCCTCTAATTATGCCCACACATTGGCAAGTAAAATGGTGAGGAAAGATGATGCAACAACTTCTATGACTGTGGGTGAATTCGATGATCAAATGAGGCAAATGGAGGATAGCCTTACGGTTAATGCTATGGTGTCAGCCATAAATACTATGACTGAAGAGATTAAAGATAGCATGAAACAACTCAAGGAGGAATTTAAAACCTCTCTATCCCAGTTGGCAAAGGACAGTGAACTTTCTTCTTCACCCTCAGAGTGGGTACATGTCTCGGCCATCAGAGATAGGCATCTTCCTAGAAGACCAATTCAACCTAACTCACTAAAAAATAGACAACAGTCACGTGGGTCTCTTTGGTTAATCCTACGTGACCAGTTTGGTGAAAACATAGATAAATGGGATGGAAAACCTACCTCACTTCTCCTAAAAAGAGTGAGAGAGTTACAGAGTGAGAAGCCTAAAAGAGTAGTCGCCTCAGTTTCCCCACACGACTCAGATGGTTCTGGTGATGATTCAACTAACACCACTAAACACTGTGCCAATTGCAATTGTAATGGCCAACATTAGGGGGGCCCTGCCTCTTACCAGAGGGAGGCCAGGGACCAGGAAGACAACAGAATATACTGGAATGTCTATGTTAAATGGCCTGGTACCTTGAAAATTCAGAAATACAGGGCTCTAGTGGACACAGGTGCAAAAATGCACATTGATGCCTTCAAACTGTAAAGGAATGAAATCTATTACTATTTCTGGAATTACAGGAGGCTCTCAAGAATTGACAAGGTTAGAGGCAGAGATGAGTTTGACTGGGAGTCATTGGCGAAGGCATGCCATTGTAACGGGTCCAAATGCACCTTGCATCTTGGGAATTGACTTTCTGAGAGAAGGGCGCTTTAAGGATCCCAAGGGTTTTAAGTGGACCTTTGGAATAGCAACTGTAGAAGCTGTTAGAGATAGACTGAAGTTGTCTGCTAGGCCTGAGCTCTCAGATGAGTCTGCAGTTGTTGGGCAGCATAATGTAGAGGATGTGAAGTTGCCAGTTGCCACCCAAATTGTACACCACAGGCAATATAGAACAAACCGTGACTCTTTGGTGCCCATACATGATCTGATTCGTCATGTGGAGCACCAGGACATCATTAAAAAGACCCATACACCTTTCAATAGTCCCATATGACCTGTGTGAAAGGGAAATGGAGAGTGGCAACTTACAGTTGATTTCCGCGGCCTAAATGAAGTGACTCCGCCCATGAGTTCTGCTGTGCCGGACATGTTAGAACTCCAGTATGAGCTGGCATCCAAGGAGGCCAAATGGTATGCAACCATAGATGTTGCTAATGCTTTCTTTTCTATTCCAATAGCAGAAGAATGCAAGCCTCAATTTGCTTTCACTTGGAGGGTGATTCAGTATACATTTAATCATTTGCCTCAGAGGTGGAAGCACAGCTCAACGATCTGTCATGCAGTGATCCATGATGCATTGGAGAAAGGTGGAGCTCCAGAGCACCTGCAGTTCATTGATGACATCATTGTCTGGGGGAACACGGCATAAGAAGTTTTTGAGAAAGGTAACAAAATAATTGACATTCTGCTGAAGGCAGGTTTTGCCATAAAGCGAGACAAGGTGAAAGGACCTGCTAGAGAGATTCAGTTCTTGGGAATTCGTTGGCAAGATGGTCATTGTCACATTCCAATGGATGTGATGAATAAGGTTTCTGCCATGGCAAATCCCACAAATAAGAAGGACACATTGTCTTTCTTAGGAACAGTTGGATTTTGGAGGCTGCACATCCCTGGGCACAGCCAAATTGTAAAACCTGTATATGATATAACTGGAAAGAGAAACAACTTTCAGTGGGGACCTGAACAACAAGCAGCCTTTGATCAGATAAAGCAGGAAGTAGTTTATGCAATGGGTTTGGGGCCTGTTCAAACTGGTCCAGACATTAAGAACATTTTGTACACAGCTGCAAGTGATAATGGTCCAACCTCGTGTCTTTGGCAGAGAGCCCCAGGAGAAACACGTGGCTAATCACTTGGTTTCTGGAGTAGAGGATATAGAGGGTCAGAAGCAAACTATACACCAATGGAGAAAGAGATCCTTGCTATGTATGAAGGTGTAAAAGCTGCTTCAGAAATAATTGGAACAGACTCTCAGCTTCTTTTGGCTCCCAGATTACCAGTTTTGAACTGGATGTTTAAGGGAAAGAGGTCATCGCCACATCACGCAACTGATGTTACCTGGTCTAAGTGGATGGCTCTCATAACACAGCGAGCATGCATGGGGAGCCTTGAAAGACCTGGCATAGTGGAGATGATCACCAATTGGCCAGAAGGTACAAATTGTATAAATCCTCCAGAGGAGCGAATGAGTTGGGCTGAAGAAGCTCCTCCTTACAGTGATTTTTCTAAAGAAGAAAGAAACTATGCTCTATTTACTGATGGTTCCTGTCACTTTTTTGGAAACAAGCAAAAATGGAGAGCTGCAGTTTGGAGCCCTATACAGGCAGTGGCTGAAACAAAAGCTGGAGAATGTGAGTCGAGCCAGTTTGCAGAGGTAAAAGCTATCCAACTTGCTCTTGACGTGGCTGAACGTGAGATCTGGCCCATGCTTTACCTCTATACTGATTTGTGGATGCTGGCTAATGCCTTATGGGGTTGGCTAAAGGACTGGAAAAGAAATAATTAGCAATGGAAAGGAAAGCCAATTTGGGCTGCTGACTTATGGCAGGACATTGCTACCCGTCTAGAGAAAATCCCTGTAAGAGTATGACACATAGACGTTCACATGCCCAAAAGTAAAGCTACTGAGGAACATCAGCACAACCATCAGGCAGATTTGGCTGCCAAGGTGTTTCAAACCGATGTAAATTGTGATTTGGATTTAGATTTGGAACACCGAGGTGAACTGTTCTTAGCCCGGTGGGCCCATGATTCCTCAGGACATCAAGGCAGGATGCTACCTACCAATGGGCGCGGGATAGAGCAATCAACATCTCCATGGATGCTATAACGCAAGTTATACATGATTGTGATATTTGTGTTGCTATTAAACAAGCCAAGCGTCTGAACCCCTTGTGGTATGGTGAGCGATGGGCAAAGTACAAATACGATGAAGCATGGCAGATTGATTACATCACTTTACCTCGTTCTCAGACTGGAAAGCAATATGTGCTGACTATGGTGGAAGCAAGCACGGAATGGTTGGAAACCTATCCAGTTTCCCGTGCCAGTGCACGTAACACCATTTTGGGCTTGGAAAGACAAATCCTGTGGTGACATGGCACTCCAGAAAGAATTGAATCAGATAATGGTACCCACTTTAAAAACAATCTCATAAAATCTTGGGCCAAAGAGCACGGCATTGAGTGGATCTATCACATCCCCTACTATGCACCCGCCTCAGGCAAAACTGAATGTTACAATGGCTTGCTGAAAACAGCTTTAAAGGCAATTAGGGGAAGAACCTTAAAGAACTGGGAGAAACATCTAGCCCAAGCTACTTCGGTAGTGAATAGTAGAGGTTCCACCAACCGAGCTGGCCCAGCTCATTCAGAGGTCTTACAAAAGGTAGAAGATGACAGGGTTCCTGTCATTCGTGAAAAGAATTTGTTGGGCAAGTCTGTTTGGGTATTCTCCCCTTCAGGGGGTGCTACACCTGTCCGAGGGGTGGTTTCTGCTGAAGGACCTGGTCATTCATATTGGGTTATGTAGAAAAACGGTGAAATACAATGTGTGCCACAAAAGAATCTGACATTGGCAGAAAGAATGTAGATATGTTGTTATGAGTTCTTTTGCAGATGATTGTGGTGCCCAAAAGCCATGAAGAGCCCGCTATCCATGAGCATGAGCCCTGAGAGTGCCAAGAGCCCTGCTCTGTTCCACTCATTGAAAAAAAACATTGAGCTAGCCAATGCCTGAGACAGACGGAAATAAGAAGATGAATGACCAAAAATTGAAGAAAGATGCTTGAAGCCTGGAAAATGACCATCTACGATACTGATGTTATCCCTGGTTACATAGAATGACTTGATGCTGCAATGGTAAATTATATTAAAGTGGTGGATTGTGGCCGCTTGAGCTGATCCTCTAGCTCAGACATAGGGGAGAGATGAACATTCCAGGGATAGGTCACATAAATGGCAACAATAGATAAATTAATATAATTTCATTGGAGCATCAAGAACTCAATGTCTAGAAGCACAGCTTGTTCTCCCCCTTCTCCTGCTGGCTTCTGCTGCTGCAGCTTCACCTATCTTCCCCGGCTGCTGTTTTGGCTACTGCTGCTTCTGCTGCTTCGCCGACGCTTGACCCCTCCCCCATCTCCCTTAAGGTTATTGTATTGTTGTTTTTTTTTCCCTTCCCTCTTTCTCTAGTTATTATCTCTCTTTACATTGTTATACTTATACTATAAGAAAATACAATTTTATCTTTCCCTGACTTTCAAAAAAGGAGGGGGGTTTGTGTTGTGAATTTTCTTCCCGGGGGAGGGATCAGCCCAAACCTGGGACAGGGAATAAAAAATGTTTCTCTAAATATATCAATGTCAAGAGAAAGGACAAGGGCAAGGACAACCTCCAGTCCTTATTAGATAGAGAGAGGAATATAGTGACAAAGGATAAGGAAAAGACAGAGGTGCTTAACACCTTCTTTGCCTCAATCTTCAATAGTGGGACAGGTTGTCTCCAGGACAACTGGACTTCTGAACTAGCAGATGGAATCAGGGACCAGTATAGTCCCCCTGTAATCCAGGAGGAAGAAGTAAGGGACCTGATGAGTCACTTGGATCCTCACAAATCCAATAGACTGGATGGGATCCATCCTAGGGTGTAGAGAGAGATGGCAGGTGATAACAGTCCTGGCTCACTGGAGAGATACCCAAAGATTGGAAGCTGGCTAATGTGGCGCCCATCCACAAGAAGGGATGGAAAGAGGAACTGGAAAACTACAGACCTGTGAGCCTGACCTCAGTGCCAGGCAAGGTGATGGAACAGGTCATCTTGAGTGCCATCACAAAGCACCTACAGGATAGCCAAGGGATCAGGCACAGCCAGCATGGGGTTAGGAAGGGCAGGTCCTGCCCTACAAACCTGTTCTCCTTTTATGATCAGGTTACCCACCTGATGAATGTGAGGAAGGCTGTGGATGTACTCTACCTGGACTTCAGCAAAGCCTTTGACATCGTCTGCCACAACAAGCTCTTAGCAAAGCTGGAAGCTCGTGGCTTGGACAGATTCACTCTGATATGGGTCAAGAACTGGCTGGAGGGCCAGGCCCAGAGAGTGGTGGTAAATGGTGCCACATCCAGTTGGCAGCCAGTCACTAGTGGTGTTCCCCAGGGATCAGCACTGGGCCCAGTCCTGTTCAATATCTTTACTGATGATCTGGAAGAGGGGATTTGAGTCCGTTATCGGTAAGTTTGCATATGACACCAAGCTAGGAGCAGGTGTTGATCTGTTAGAAGGTAGGAGAGCCCTGCAGAGGGACCTGGACAGGCTGGATGGGTGGGCAGAGGCCAGTGGGATGAGATTTAACAAGGCTAAGTGCAGTGTTCTACTCCTTAGCCACAACAACCCCAAGCAATACTACAGGCTGAGGACAGAGTGACTGGAGAGCAGCCAGGAGGAAAGGGACCTGGAAGTGCTGGTAGATAGTAGGCTGAAGATGAGCCAGCAGTGTGCCCAGGTGGCCAAGAGAACCAGTGGAATCCTGGCCCTTATCAGGAACAGTGTGGCCGGTAGGAGAAGGGAGGTTATTCTTCCCCTGTACTCAGCACTGGTCAGGCCACACCTTGAGTCCTGTGTCCAGTTCTGGGCCACTCAATTCAAGAGAGATGTTGAGATAATGGAATTTGTCCACAGAAGGGTGACAAAGCTTGTGAGAGGCCTGGAACACGAACCCTTTGAGGAGAGGCTGAGGGAGCTGGGATTGTTTAACCTGGAGAAGAGAAGGCTCAGGGATCACCTCGTTGCTGTCTACAACTACCTGAAGGGAGGTAGTAGCCAGGTGGGGATTGGTCTCTTCCCCCAGGCAACCAGCAATAGGACAAGGGGACAGTCTCACATTGTGCTGGGGGAGGTATACGCTGGATGTTAGGAGGAAATTCCTGACAGAGAGAGTGATTTCCCATTGGAATGGGCTGCTGAGGGAGATGGTAGAGTCACTGTCCCTGGAGGTGTTCAAGAAAAGACTAGATGAGGCATTTACTGCCATGGTCTTGATGATTGGCTAGGGGTGGGTGGTAGGTTTGACTGGATGATCTTGGACATCTCTTCCAACCTGGTTGGTTGATTGTATGAGTTACTCATTAATATGAAAAATTCAGAAAATTTATGTGAAATTCATTTGGATTATTGGCCGACAGTAAGTAGTTGCACAAGGGGTGTTTATTAACACAGAATCAGTCAATTTAAACAATCAGAACTTGGATAATAAGAATGTAAAACAGGAAAAATTCTAACTACACAACAGGCACAGGTAGTCACAATGCATTGATTCCCAGGAATGTTCCTCATACAAGGATGCTTCCAAAACCTGCCATAATGATCCTGAGGGTAAAGATACAAAATATTCCAATCATAGAGGAGGAGAGGAAAACTGAGTTGCTGTAAGCTGATGCTGCAAGCTGTAAACACGTGGCCACTGTGAACAGTGCTTTCTGCAGGCAGGACCCAGCTAAACAATCCGCTAACAGGGGACTCAGCATAGCTGGAGAGATAACAATGCAAAGGCATGGCTTTCAAATCATTGCCCCATTAAATACGTTGTTTGAAAATCAAAGTTATGAATAGGCACTAGCATCAACTGTTTTAGCCAACATATTCAAAGTTTCTTGCCTCCTGTGACTACATGGGCATGCTGAGGGGATGCACATGGCCCCTGACAGGGTAGCGCTAAGCTCCCAGCAGTCAGAGCACGGTTTTGCTGGGGCCAAACCTTCCGTTGTTTGGCTGCTTATCAACTCAACTTTTGCACTCTAGCATGGGAGGAGGAGAACAGTGATAAAACCAGTTTGGGTGGGATTTTTGCCCTACCAGAAGGTATACTGAGCAGAGTGTTCCTCTCAATATGCCAGAGGGATGAGAAGTCATCCAGAGAGATCTAGATAAACTGGAGAGGTGGGACTACATGAACTTCATGAGGTTCAACAAGAACAAGTGCAGGATCATTGACCTGGCCTGGAATAGTCCTGACTATCAAGGTACACTGGGGGATGAGTTGATAAAAAGCAACCCTGTGGAAAAAAACTGGGGGTGCTGATGGATAAGAAGCTGGATATGAGTAGACAGTATGCATTTGCAGCCCAGAAGGCATAATCACATCATGAACTGCGTCAAAAACATCATGGCCAGCAGATTTAGAGAGGTGATTCTGCTGCTTTACTCTGCTCTGGTGAGGCCTCACCTGGAGTACGGCATCTAGCTCTGGAATCCACAATACAGAAGGGACATGGACCTGATGGAGTGGGTGCAGAGGAGGGCCACAGAAATGATCAGGGGGTTGTAGAACCTCTGCTACAAAGATAGGCTGAGGGAGCTGGGGCTGTTCAACCTGGAGAAGAGAAGGCTCCAGGGAGACCTAATGTCACGGAGGGGTATTCTGCTGCCTACGTCAATTTTGGTGGAGAGGAGAAATTAATTGGAGTGTGATAATATTATATAAAAATATAGATTTATTAAACTCAATATTCTGAACTCTCACTACCCCCAACTACTGTATATTAAAATTAATAGGTTTCTTATACAGTTATGAAAACATTCTAGGATAAAATATGTACAGTAATTTATTAATTAACTAGCAAATATTCAAACTATAAACAGAGAGAGGAGTTTTCCCCGCAGCAAATACCATTTGGGGTCTATATGCTATCTTCCCAGCAGAGCGGGCCGGAAGCTGATTCTGCTCTATGGCAGAGGCAACTTGTATTTACAGAGGCATCTAAGCTTTTACTCGCAATTCTGATTAATCAATAATCACCCTCTGGAGCTATGTCACAGCCTATGCCAGTGGCCAGACTTCAGGGGAGCTTTGCCCATGGACTTTGAGGCTGGAATCCTCCCAGCTTGAAGGGAAAGCATGAATCTTCCCAGTTTCAGGGGAAATGACAGTCTCTTCCCTGGTTGTCCTGGCGAGGGTGCAATCTCTGTCTTTGTGCTGCTGGCTTCTTCTGGGTGCTCTGTCCAAGGATACGTAGGCAGACAGGATCTCAGGTGCAGGAGGAGAATATTGTGCAACCTCTAGCATGGTTCTCACGTGGCTAGCAGGCCGATAGCGTCTGTATGCAGACAATCCAGAGTCTGTTTCCTGGTTATCTTAGCAGCAGTGGCACGCTTATCGGGTAATGATAGGCAGCGGGCATGCAGGATGTGCATGGATGCTGGGAGTCCGAGCTCCGTAGGTAAAGGCAGGCAGCACAGGATCTGGTCCTGATAACACAGTCACGTGCAAGTGTGCACAGCTGGCATAGGAGACTATAGGCTCCACAGATACATAGAAGGGAAGGCTTAAATGAGTTCTGCAATTAAGGTACACAGGCAGGGGAGATGCAAGTGGGTCAGAGCCTCTGAGCATTGGAGCTATACAATGGAGTCCGAGCGTGGGGGTCTAAGCACGTTTTTTACCTGTGCACCCCTATTTGTTGAATGTGGGCCAAGATTAATGGCTCCTTGGCCACTAGAATGACCAATTAGGTTGGCAGTAAGCTAAACCTTACTATAATAGGCAAAAGTCACTTGCCTGGACTTTCCCAAATATGGGGATCACATGGGCTTACACCAGGGAGACAGGAGGTGGGTGTGTGGGGGCTTACACAACCTGTTTACAACCAGGGGTCCTGGCAGACAAACATGTCCAGGCAAGGCAAGGCATAAGCAAGAGTCTTTTTGGGCCTACAGGCCCTCCATGACACCTAATAGTGAACAGAGAGACTGTTTGCCATGGCTTGTAGTGATAGGGTGAGGGAAAATGGTTTCAAGCTAGAGAAGAGCAGATTTAGACAGGATGTTAGGAACAGTTTCTTTACCATGAGGGTAGTGGAACACTGGAACAGGTGGAAGAGCTCATACTCCTTCCCCACTGTAATAACATAAGAGAATGGATCACTGTCTGGAGAAGATGAGTTCTAATCACTTCAGTTAAGTCAGAGATGTGATTCCACCTCCCCACCTCAGAGGTAAGGACCAGAGGGCAATTGTCTGGTCTTTGAGGGTTCAGCCTCCTCCCACCCACTCTTTTTGTCTTTGCACTCTTTTTTTAAATTTTCCCTGAAACAAATAAATGCATCAAAATTACTTTTACTTTACATCAGAAAAATCAGATTTTTAACAGTTTTCAGTGAATTCTACAACAAAGTGTACGTAGCCCTAAAAATGGAGAGGTACTTTCCTAATAATTTGATTCCTTTGTCTGATTGTCTGATTCTTGGAAAGCATGGGCAAGCAGATAAAAATAAAGCAAATTAAATTGAAGCAAATCACAGCTGAAACCTTCTGGGTGTTTTTCTAAACAAGAAGATTTGAAAGGCTCTGTGGCTTTGTGTTCCCTGGCTGCCTCAGATTCACTTTTGGAGCTAGAGCTTAAGTGGACTAGCTGTGAAAGACAGCTGAAGAAGTTGAGTAGATGTTTGGTTTCAGCCTACAATTCCTCCCTAAGTGTACTAGTGTGAAGCTAGCTAGAATGTTTTGGTGAGAAGAATTAGATTACAGTTGTGAGAGGGAAAAAATGGTGATGTCTACTTCACTCATAGGCTTCTACTTCACTCATCTGCTTCTATATTGTGCTAAGATTCATTCAATTTCCAGAGCCAGCTGAGTCTCGTCTGGGTGATTTCTAAACTGGGGGGGAGGGGTGAGTAACACCCAAACCATCACACTAAGCAATATCCAAGATATGCTCCTCCCTAAATAAGTAGGCAAAGCAATATCCCTGCTTTCTCTTTTCTCATTACAGTTACTGAGGTATGGTGGGACAGCTCAAATGACTGGAACATTGTCACAGATGGCTACATGCTTTTTAAGGAAGATCAACAAGGCAAGTGATCAAGTTGCTCTTTATCTGTGGGGGCAACTAGCATGTACTGAACTTTAACTTTGGGGAGGAAGAAAGTGTTGAAAGCCTATGGGTAAGAATTAAGGGGCACAGAAATATGGGTAAAACTGTTGTGGTTATGTACTACAGACTTGTGGGAGAATTCTCCCGCAGCAGGATGAGAGCTGGTAAACATGAGAACTTGTGCTGGGAGATGTCCTTGTGCTGGGACATGTCCTAGAGCTGGAAGCTACAGTGAGCAACCCACGCACACCTGCAGGGGGCTGGACATGCCGATCCCTGGGGCAGACACAGCTACAGGAGGCTGAGCCTGCCAGCCCCCTGGGGTGGGAACCACAGGTTGTTTTGGCACAGGGCAACCTATCTACACCTTGCACGTGGCTCTGGGCCAATCTGTACTGTCCACTTGTGCCAGCCCCAAACTGATTGTATACACCTCCTCTGAGCACTATTTAAGAAGCTGCACTACCCTAATAAATTGTACTGATGCATAGAAGCTGCTGAGTCAACTTGTCGGTACCTCGATCTCACCTCTCACCAGCCTCTGGACTCCAACACAGACTATCAAGCCTGGAAGATGTCAATGAAGCCTTCTACAGACAAATGGAAGCAGCCTCAAGATCGTATGGATGACCACAATCACCCTGAAAGTTGCTGACAGGACAACACATCGAGGCATAGTCAGTCCAGACTCTTGCAATGCATTAATGATAGCTTCCTGATACAGGTGCTTTAGGAGTCAATGAGAAGTGCACTGGTGGACCTTGCATTAATAAAGAATATCTAGCTGGGAATATGAAGATTGGGAGCAGCCTCAGTGACAGTGACCTTGACATGTTAGGAGTTCCTCCATAAGAGAAAGAAGTATAAGCATAAGCCGGACTGCAGCTTTAGACTTCAGAAAGATTAACTTTGCCCTCTTCGAAGACCTGCTTGGAGGAATCCCATAGGTCAAAATTCTAGAAAGCAAGGAGAGCCCATGTGAGTTGACTAATATTCAAACACTGTTTCCTCCAAGCTCAAGATAGATGCATTCCTTCAAATAAAGTATAAAGTAGAGGAAGATGTAAACCTGCATGAATGAGCAAGAAGCTGCTAAAAGAAGATGATGTGGAAGAAAGAAGTTTATTGTATGTGGAAAAAGGGACTGCTCACTTACAGAAACCTTGTCAGGGAAGGTAGGAGCACAACAAGGAAAGCCAAAGCCCACTTAGAATTAAATCTGAAAAAGGAAGTCAAAGAGAACATGAAGGGCTTCTTAAAATACATCAGCCGCCAAAGGAAGAGTAGGGAAAATGTGCGTCCACTGCTGAATTAAGTGAGACTTCTGATGACAGAGCATGCATAGAAGGTAGAGTTAACTGAATACCTTATTTGAGTCAGTCTTTATTGCTGAGACCAACACTCAGAAATCCTAGACCTTGGAAGTAAGAGAGAAAAAGCTTGATAGAAGGAAGACTCTCCTCTGGTCATTGAGGATTGAGTTAGAGATCTCCAAATCCATGGACTTCAATGGGATGCACAGACAAGTGGTTAAGGTTGTTGCTTTACTGTGCTCCATTTTCAAAATGTCACAGAAGAAGAGGTGACTGAGGACTGGAGGATTCTAGTTTTCAAAAAGGGCAAGAGGGAAGGTACAGAAAACTACAGACGAGTCAGCCTCCATCCCTGAAAAGTTGATGGAATAGCTCTTTTGGAGGTAATCTTTAAGTACATGGAAGAAATGAAACTTCTCATGAGCTGCCAACATAGAATTACCAAAGGGAAATCATGTTTGACTGATATGGTGTCCTTCTGGTATGACTGAATAGGTAGATATAGAGAGAGGAATGGATGTTGTCTACCTTGCCTTTAACAAGGCTTTTGACACTGTCTCCCATTAAGTTCTTGTAGGCAAGCTCAAGAAGTCAGGGTTAGAAAACTGGACGGTGAGTTGTATTGCAAACGGGCTAAATGGCACAGCTCAGAGAGTTGTGATCAACAGTGCAGAGTCCAGTTGGAGACCTCTGACTAGTGATATTACCTGGGGGTCAGTACTGGGTCCAGTCTTACTCAACACCTTCATCAGTGACCTTGTACTAGTTAGAAGCAAGCTGGTATGTTTTGGTAAAAGAACTTGATAACAGGCAGTGGAATGAAAAACATGGTGTCTCCTTCTCTCACAGTCACGCTGAGAACTCTGGGAAGAAGAAGTAAACGTTCTCCATTTTGTTTTTTCTTCTGCCTTTGCCTTCAGACCTGGTCACATCTCATTAACCTTGTTCCTACTGACCTTGCTCCCTAACCTCTTGGCCACACCTCTCTTCTTCCTGAGAACTCGGGTAAGGTTGAGAGGGTAAGGGGAGGTGTTGGGGAGGTTTGAGAGCCCCTCCTGGGGACCTTGGTTTCTGGGAGGGGAGTTGTGCTTTTGTATTGTTTATCCTTTGTATATTTCTGTATGTAATTGTATATAACTCTATATATTGTAAATAGCTGCTTGTAAATTCTGCTAGCTGTAAATAAATTGCTTCATCTATATTCCCAGAGGCCATCCGAGTTAGCCGGGGCAAATACAAAGTGTGGGGGGGCGGGTAAGAGCCCAAACCATCACAGACCTGGATGAAAGGGTAGTGTGTACTCTTAGCAAGTTTGCTGATGATTTCAAACTAACTGATACACTGGCAGGCTGTGCAGCTATTCAGCACAATCTGGACAGGCTGGAGTGCTGGTTCAACAAGATTAAGTGTAGTGTCTTCTACCTGAGGAAGAACAATATCCTACACAAGTGCAGATTAAGGGCTCACCTGCTAGAAAAAAAAGATCCATGGAGAAGGACTTTGGAGTCATAGAATCATAGAATCATAGAATCATAGAATCAACCAGGTTGGAAGAGACCTCCAAGATCATCCAGTCCAACCTATCCCCCAGCCCTAGCCAGTCAACTAGACCATGGCACTGAGTGTCTCATCCAGTCTTTTCTTGAAGACCCCCAGGGACGGCGCCTCCACCACCTCCCTGGGCAGCCCATTCCAATGGGAAATCACTCTCTCTGTGAAGAACTTCTTCCTAACATCCAGCCTATACCTACCCTGGCACAACTTGAGACTGTGTCCCCTTGTTCTATTGCTGGTTACCTGGGAGAAGAGGCCAACCCCCACCTGGCTACAATGCCCCTTCAGGTAGTTGTAGACAGTAATAAGATCACCCCTGAGCCTCCTCTTCTCCAGGCTAAACAGGCCCAGTTCCCTCAACCTCTCCTCATAGGATTTGTGTTCCAGGCCCCTCACCAGCTTCGTTGCCCTTCTCTGGACATGCTCCAGCACCTCAACATCTTTCTTGAATTGAGGGGCCCAGAACTGGACACAGTACTCAAGGTGTGGCCTGACCAGTGCTGAGTACAGGGGAAGAATAACCTCCCTTGTCCTACTGGCCACACTGTTCCTGATGCAGGCCAGGATGCCATTGGCTCTCTTGGCCACCTGGGCACACTGCTGGCTCATCTTCAGCTTACTATCTATCAGTACCCCCAGGTCCCTTTCCTCCTGGCTGCTCTCCAGCCACTCAGTCCCCAGCCTGTAGCACTGCTTGGGGTTATTGTGGCCGAAGTGCAGAACCCTGCACTTGGCCTTGTTAAATCTCATCCCATTGGCCTCTGCCCACCCATCCAGCCTGTCCAGGTCCCTCTGCAGGGCTCTCCTACCTTCCAACAGATCAACACCTGCTCCTAGCTTGGTGTCATCTGCAAACTTACTGATGCTGGACTCAATGCCCTCGTCCAGATCATCAATAAAGATATTGAACAGGACTGGGCCCAGCACTGATCCTTTGGGAACACCACTTGTGACTGGCTTCCAACTGGATGTGGCACCATTCACCACCACTCTCTGAGCTCTGCCATCCAGCCAGTTCTTGATCCAGCACAGAGTGAATCTGTCCAAACCATGATCTGCCAGCTTGGCTAGGAGCTTCTTGTGGCAGACAGTGTCAAAGGCTTTGCTGAAGTCCAAGTAGACTACATCCACAGCCTTCCCCACATTCACCAGGTGGGTAACCTGATCATAAAAGGAGATCAGGTTGGTGAGGCAGGACCTGCCCTTCCTAAACCCATGCTGGCTGGGCCTGATCCCTTGGCTATCCTGTAGGTGTTTTGTGATGGCACCCAAGATGACCTGTTCCATGACCTTGCCTGGCACTGAGGTCAGGCTCACAGGTCTGTAGTTTTCTGGCTCCTCCTTACGACCCTTCTTGTGGATGGGTATCACATTGGCCAGCTTCCAGTCTTCAGGGACCTCTCCAGTGAGCCAGGACTGCTGATAAATGATGGAGAGTGGCTTGGCCAGCTCAGCTGCCAGCTCTCTCAGCACCCTAGGGTGGATCCCATCCGGTCCCATGGACTTGTGAGGATCCAAGTGACTTAGCAGATCCCTTACTGCTTCCTCATGGATTAGAGGGGGACTGTACTGGTCCCTGACTCCATCCACCACTTCAGGAGTCCAGCTGTCCTGGAGACAACCTGTCCCACTAGTGAAGATTGAGGCAAAGAAGGTGTTAAGTACCTCTGCCTTTTCCTCATCCTTTGTCACTATGTACCCATCTCTATCTAATAAGGACTGGAGGTTGGTCTGAGGGACAATAAGTCACCCATGGGACAACAACATGCCCGTGTGGTGCATGGTATCCTGGGATGCATTAAAAAGAGTGTCCAGCAGATCAAGGGAGGTTCTCCTCTCCTTCTAATCTGCCTTGGTGAGGCCACGTATAGAATATTGTATCCAATTCTGAGGTTCCAAATTAAAGAGGGACAGGGATACAATAGTGAATGTACAACAGAGGGGACTGGAATTTCCTTCTTATCAAGAAATGCTGAGATACATGGTGCTGGCTAGCCTGGAGAAGAGAAATCTGAGAAATGATCTTATTAGTGTTTATAAATATCTGAACAGTGTATGTAAAGGAGATTTTATTCTCTTTCCAGTGGTGTCCTGTGACAGGACAAGGGGCAATGGATACAAACTTTAACACAGAAAGTTCCACTCCAACACAATGGAAAACTTTCCTACTTCAAGAGTGACAGAGCCCTGGAACAGACTGCCGTGGCCATTTGAGCTGATTTTCTAGCTCAGACATAGGGGAGAGATGAGCACTCCAGGGATAGGCCATTGTGATGGTTTGGGGGTTACCCTGCCCCCCCACACTTTTGTCTTTGCCCCAGCTAACTCAGACGGACCCTGGGAATATAGATGAAGCAATTTATTTACAGCTAGCAGAATTTACAAGCAGCTATTTACAATATATACAGTTATATACAATTATATACAGAAATATACAAAGGATAAACAATACAAAAGCACAACTCCCCTCCCAGAAACCTGAGTCCCCAGGAGGGGCTCTCAAACCACCCCAACACCTCCCCCCGGCCCTCTCAACCTTACCCCAGTTCTCAGGAAGAAAAGAGGTGCAGCCAAGAGGTTAGGGAGCAAGGTTAGTAGGAGCAGGGTTAATGAGATGTGACCAGGTCTAAGGCCAAAGCAAGAGTGAGAGACAAAATGGAGAAAAAGTCTTTCTTCTTCCCAGAATTCTCAGCGTGACTGTGAGAGAAGTAGACACAATTGTTTTTCATTTCACTGCCTGTTATCTAGTTCTTCTACCAAAACATTCCAGCTTGCTTCAAACTAGCACAATCCACCCCTTGTCTACTTCGCTCAGAGTATCGCTGAGAATTATCCAATCTAATCTAAACCAATATTTACACCAAAACAATATATATACAAGTTCAGTTCACACTTCAATCAGATGTAGGTGATTCAAAAGCTCAGAACAGGGACTCCCAGGTGATGTTGGGTTCGTGCTCACGTACTGTAGATTCTATCGTAGATTCTCTCAGTGTTGGGCGCCGATGTTACCTAGAACAGAAAAACTCCTAACAGCTTGAATTTAAACTCTCTCAGCTAAAGTTAGATTTCTCTGTGGAATACACTGGATTTCACCATTCTCCTGCATTACCCAGTATGTATGACCAGGACCTTCAGCAGATACCACCCCTCGGACAGGTTTCCCTTCGCCCGAAGGAGAAAATACCCAAACAGTTTTCCCTAACAGATTCTTCTCACGCACAACAGGAACTTTATCACCGTCTACTGTTTGGACCAAATCTGATTGTGCAGGTCCTGCTCTGTTTACTGAACCTCTACTATTTACCAACCAGGTTACTTCTGCTAAATGTTTGTCCCAGTTTTTCAGAGTTCCACCCCCCATGGCTTTGAGGGTGGTTTTCAGCAAACCATTGTAGCGTTCAATCTTCCCTGAAGCTGGTGCATAGTAGGGTATGTGATAGATCCATTCAATACCATGCTCTTTGGCCCAGTTTTTCACAAGATTATTCTTGAAATGAGTACCATTGTCTCACTCGATTCTCTCTGGAGTTCCATGTCTCCACAAGATCTGTCTCTCCAAACCAACAATGGTGTTACGTGCAGTAGCATGTGGAACTGGATAGGTTTCCAACCATCCAGTGCTGGCTTCTACCATCGTTAGCACATACTGCTTGCCAGAACGAGATCGAGGTAAAGTGATGTAGTCAATCTGCCAGGCGAACAGCTCACCTCGGTGTTTCCAATCAAGGTCAATGTCAAGATTGGAGTTGGTATGAACTTGAGCAATCTTAGCAGCTTGGTCTGCCTTCTGGTTATGTTGATGTTCCTCACTGGCTCTGCTCTTAGGCATGTGTGCGTCTACGTGCCGCACCTTCACTGGAATTTTCTCCAGCCGTGCATCAATGTCCTGCCATAGATCAGCACACCAAATAGGCTTTCCTTTCCTCTGCCAACCATTCTTCTTCCAGTCCTTCAGCCAACCCCATAGAGCATTGGCTACCATCCACGAGTCGGTGTAGAGGTAAAGGATAGGCCAATTCTCACGTTCAGCCACATCAAGAGCAAGTTGAACAGCTTTTACCTCAGCGAACTGACTGGATTCTCCTTCGCCATCTTTCGTTTCGGTAACTCTCCTGGTTGGACTCCAAACTGCTGACTTCCATATTCGCTTGTTCCCAACAAGACGACAGGAACCATCTGTGAACAAAGCATAGTTCTTTTCCTGATCAGAGAGATCACCATAGGGAGGAGCTTCCTCAGCATGAGTTATTTTCTCCTCTGGAGGTTTGGAACAGTCTGTGTCTTCCGGCCAGTTGGTGATCACCTCCACCAGACCAGGTCGGTCAAGATTACCCATTCGTGCTCATTGGGTTATCAAAGCCATCCATTTAGACCAGGTTGCATCTGTGACATGATGTGGTGATGAACCTTTGCCTTTGAACATCCAGTTAAGAACTGGCAGTCTAGGAGCTAAAAGCAATTGTGACTCAGTTCCAATCACTTCAGAAGCTGCTTTCACTCCCTCATAGGCTGCTAGAATCTCTTTCTCAGTTGCAGTGTAATTTGTCTCTGAACCTCTGTAACAACGTCCCCAGAAACCAAGTGGACGACCACGTGTCTCATTTGGAGCTCTCTGCCAAAGACTCCAAGTTGGACCATTGTCACTGGCAGCCGTGTACAGAATGTTTTTAATGTCCGGACCAGATCTCACAGGTCCCAGGCCCACTGCATGGACTACTTCTCGTTTGATTTGATCAAAGGCTGCTTGTTGTTCAGGTCCCCACTCAAAATTTTTCCTCTTACGAGTCACATCATGCAGAGGTTTGACAATCTGACTGAAACCAGGAATGCGTAGTCTCCAAAATCCCACCACACCAAGAAAAGAAAGTGTGTCCTTCTTACTGGTGGGAACTGCCATGGTGGAGACTTTGTTGATCACATCCTGAGGAATGTAACGGCGACCATCCTGCCACCGCACTCCCAGAAACTGAATTTCTTTGGCAGGTCCTTTGACCTTGTCTCTCTTAATGGCAAAACCTGCTTGCAGCAGAATGTCAATGATTTTGTTACCTTTCTCGAAGACTTCTTTAGCAATTTGGCCCCACACAATGATGTCGTCGATGTACTGGATGTGCTCTGGAGCTTTACCTTTCTCCAGTGCATTGTGGATGACTGAGTGACAGATGGTTGAGCTGTGTTTCCACCCCTGAGGCAAACGGTTGAACTGGTACTGGATTTCTCTCCAGGTGAATGCAAACTGAGGCCTGCACTCCTTTGCTATGGGAATAGAGAAGAAAGCATTAGCAATGTCTATGGTTGCATACCATTTAGCCTCCTTTGATTCCAGCTCGTACTGGAGTTCCAGCATGTCCGGCACAGCTGCGCTCATGGGTGGCGTCACCTCGTTGAGGGCATGGAAGTCAACTGTGAGTCTCCAGTCACCCGTAGGTTTACGCACAGGCCAGATGGGACTGTTGAAAGGTGAATGAGCTTTCTCGATGACAGCCTGACTCTCCAATTGACGAATCAGCTGATGAATGGGCAACAAAGAGTCACGGTTAGTTCTGTACTGCCTATGATGAACAGTTTGAGTTGCAATTGGCACTTCCAGGTCCTCTATGTCATGATGTCCCACAACTGCAGATTCATCTGAAAGTTCAGGTCTAATAGACAATTTCAATTTATCATCCTCAATCTCTACAGATGCTATTCCAAAAGCCCATTTGTGACCCTTAGGATCTTTGAAACAGCCTTGTCTCGAAAAGTCAATTCCCAAAATGCAAGGCGCATCAGGACCAGTTACAATAGTATGTGTCTTCCACTCTTTACCAGTTAAACTGATCTCAGCCTGTACCTTAGTTAACTCTTGAGATCCACCAGTGATTCCAAAGATAGAAATGGACTCTGTCCCTTTGCAATTAGATGGCAATAAAGTACACTGAGCACCTGTGTCAACTAAAGCCCTGTATTTCCGAACTCTTGAACTGCCAGGCCACCTAATGAATACATTCCAATAGATTCGGTTCTCTCCACTATCCCTTTCCTCCTCCTGGCTGGAGGCAGGGCACCCCTAATGCTGAACATGGCATGTAGGGTGTACACAGTGATTGGTGTTGTTGCGAGAGGAATTGCAACTGTTGGAACAATTGCAGTTGCTCTCGGGAGCTGAAGAAGTGACAGCTACTTTTCTGGCATTATTACCTCTGTTTCTGCCACTCTGCAGTTCCCTGACTCTCTTTGAAAGAGCTGAAGTAGGTTTACCATCCCATTTGTTCATGTTCTCACCGTATGTGTCACGCAGAAGTATCCACAGTGACGCACGTGATTGCTGCTGTCTGGGTGGAATTTGTCTCCTCCTGGGCTGGAATTGCCTTGCAGGAGGTGGGTGTCTGTTCCTGACTGCAGCCATTCAGATGATGCAGGAATGGTATCCTTTACCAGATTTTTGAGATCCTCCTTCACTTCTTTCATGCTCTCCTTAATGCCATCCCTTATCTCTGTACCTAGAGTTTTTATGGCAGAGACTAGGCCAGAATGTGACAAGCTATCCTCTATCTGCCTGAGCTGGTCAGTGAATTCACCAACAGTGAAAGATCTTCCATTATCACTCCTTGCTAGAAATTTACTGGCCAAGATGTTAGCATAGGATGAAGGAGCAAGTTTAATCAGCTTCTTCATGAGACCTGTTCCCAAAGGAATATCGTCAGGCTCATGAGTGCCATGATCTCCATAAAGCACTTCCTTCACAGCAAACTCCTTCAGAAGCTTAATTCCTTGCTCAACAGTGTTCCACTTCTTGGCAGCCCATGGCAAATCATCTCAGGAAGGATATCTCATAGCCACAGCCAACAAAAGGCGTGTCCACAAGCTAACCCTACCAAGAGGACTTGCCAGGTGTTTGTCCACTCCACTCTCCTTTAGTGAGTGGTCCCAGCTGCTTGGCAGACTTGTCTCCTACCTGCAGAGCATTAGCACCAATGCCACGGCATCTCACTAGCCAGCTTAAGATTGGCTCACCTGATTCCCTTGTGTATTCCTTCCTAACTTCCCTGACCTCTCTGAGTGGATCCTTTGAGCCTTGGATGTCATCTTCCTCCTCTTCTTCCTGTTGTTCTGGTGGTGCTGGGCCTAACACAATCTTCCTCATAGCATTCCTAAACTCATGGGAACCATCCTCTCTCCTGGCAGCTAACCTCACAGCGCTCCTCTCACTTGAGTATTGTTGTCTCAGCACATCTACAAGGTCTTGCAGACTAACTGCCTCCTCTTCCTCCTCTTGCTGCTGATCACCAGAGGTCCCATCTCTTACATCCTCCTGCGAACCACTCTTTGTCTTAGCTTTTGCCTTAGCAGGTGCCAGAAGGGCCTGAGCAGCAACAGACTTGGATGTGTCTGCTGGAGGATTTGAATCTTTAGGAGTCTGACCTGAAGGGTTTGAATCCTTAGGGGTCTGACCTGGAGCATTTGAATTATTGGAGGTCTGACTTGGAGCATTTGTATCCTTAGGGGTCTGACTTGGAGCTTGTGAGTTCAAATCTGCCTTGCTTTTAACAGGAGGATTTTGGTTCTGGTCTGCTGGCTGGGGGTTCGAATTGGCTGAGCTGGTGTCATTAGGATTTGGACTGACTGGGCTAGCGTTACTAGCACTAGTAGTAGTATTAGCATTAGTGGGATTGTTTGCCTGTCCTCCTGGGATGCCTGCCAACCCTGAGGTGTTATCATTTTTGCTGGGAACATTCTGATTTTGGGTACCTGCCTGTCCTCCTGAGGCTCCTACCGAACTCTGCCCGTTTTTGTTTTTGTTTTTGTTATCATTGTTTACGTTATTGGCAGGAACATTGGCTGTGTTCCCAGCACTTGGAGAAGGAGGGGCAGAGGCTGGCAAGGGGGAAGCCGATAACTGTGTTCCCTTGTTTTGCTGTGAAAGAGACTGCTTCTGAGACACAGAATTTTTCCTAGTTCTTACAGAAACTGGTTTTGAATTTTTCACCAATAATGCCAAAATTAATATGAATATTAAAATC
Source organism: Pogoniulus pusillus (assembly GCF_015220805.1). Classification (NCBI taxonomy): domain Eukaryota; kingdom Metazoa; phylum Chordata; class Aves; order Piciformes; family Lybiidae; genus Pogoniulus; species Pogoniulus pusillus. The sequence goes on from NC_087309.1 coordinate 79,755,139, forward strand.
ATGAGGCAAATATTAAAAACTGTGAGAAGAAAAACCGTTTTACACGAGCATGTGCCTATGCAAACAGTTGGAATTCCTGTCTTAGGCTGAATAACTCTCATTAGAGCCATATTTAAAGCAGAATTTCCATTGATTGTCACATTATTAACCAGAGCTCCTGTAATGTCCTTGGTAATATTCTCAGAGATATTAAAACCAGCATAACCAAGAATAAAATCACCCCAGCTCCAGAACATATCTGAAACCTTAGCTTTAGCCTTATTATAAGCCAGATCAATGAAATAAGCAACAATTTGACCTTTTAACCAACTAAATGCCAAGAAAACAAAACCAGACCAGAGCAATGCACCAACCAAATACAATAGCTGCTTGATTAGCTTCATCTTAATTCCCAGAGCTAATTTCCACTCACTGAAATATCTAGCCCCACGTTGGGAAAGCCAATTAAAAATGTGATGGTTTGGGGGTTACCCCGCCCCTTCCACACTTTTGTCTTTGCCCCAGCTAACTCAGACGGACCCTGGGAATATAGATGAAGCAATTTATTTACAGCTAGCAGAATTTACAAGCAGCTATTTACAATATATACAGTTATATACAATTATATACAGAAACATACAAAGGATAAACAATACAAAAGCACAACTCCCCTCCCAGAAACCTGAGTCCCCAGGAGGGGCTCTCAAACCACCCCAACACCTCCCCCGGCCCTCTCAACCTTACCCCAGTTCTCAGGAAGAAAAGAGGTGCAGCCAAGAGGTTAGGGAGCAAGGTTAGTAGGAGCAGGGTTAATGAGATGTGACCAGTTCTAAGGCCAAAGCAAGAGTGAGAAACAAAATGGAGAAAAAGGTCTTTCTTCTTCCCAGAATTCTCAGCGTGACTGTGAGAGAAGTAGACACAATTGTTTTTCATTTCACTGCCCGTTATCTAGTTCTTCTACCAAAACATTCCAGCTTGCTTCAAACTAGCACAGCCATATAATGGCAACAATAGATAAATTAATATAATTTCATTGGAGCATCAAGAGCTTAATGTCTATAAGCACAGCTTGTTCTCCCCCTTCTTCTGCTGGCTTCTGCTGCTTGAGCTGCACCTGCCTATCTTTCCTAGCTGCTGTTTTGGCTGCTGTTGCTTCTGCTGCTTCACTGCCACTTGACCCCTTCCCCATCTCCCTTAAGGTTATTGTATTGGGGTTTTTTTTTGTTTGTTTGGTTTTTTTGTTTGTTTGTTTGTTTTTTTCCTTGCTGTGCTAGTTTGAAGCAGGGTAGAATGTTTGGGTGAGAAGAACTAGATCATAGGCTGTGAAAGGGAAAACAATGGTGATGTCTGCTTCCCTCAGAGCCTCGCTGAGATGTCCCTCAGAGCCTCGCTGAGATGTATGGGAACAAGAAAGTAAACATTAGATAACACTCTTGCCATTTTTAACTGCACTTTCTGGCTGACTTCTGACTGAGCTGCAGCTCCCTAACCTCACCTTTGCTTCTTAACCTCACCTTTGCTTCTTAACCTCTTGGCTGAACCTCTATTCTTCCTTAGGACTGGGGTAAGGTTGAGAGGGGCAGGGGGAAGGTGCAGGGGTGGTTGAGAGCCCCTTCTGGGGACTCAGGTTTCTGGGAGGGGAGTTGTGCCTCTGTATTACTTTTATCTTGTATATTTCTGTATAGAACTGTATATATTGTAAATATTTGCTTGTACATTGTGCTAGCTGTATATAAATAGCTTCATTTATATTCCCAGAGCCCAGCTGAGTCTAGTTGGGTACTTCTAAAGTGTGGGGGGGCAGGTAACACCCAAACCATCACATTTCTCTAGTTGTTATCTCACTTTACACTGTTATACTTACACTGTAAGAAATACAATTTCATATTTCCCTGACTTTAAAAAAAAAAAAAAATCTGTGTTGTGGGGAGTTTATTTCTCCCTGGGGGAGGGATTTGCCCTAATGCCTAATTTTGGCATTTTTTCCAAATGTGGGGAATTATCTTGGTTTGTTTGTTTGTTTGTTTGTTTGTTTGTTTTTTCTTTTGATTGATAATCACAATAAGGACATCAGGGATTTTTTTTTTTTTAATATATTCTGGCTTATTATTGCCTCAATTCTGACTTTATCAGTTTAGCAGTGTTTTACAGCTATGGTGCATTACCAGGTGTGCTCATTCTTCACTAAGATGGTCTGGAACTCAGTAAAAGCTGTGCTAACGAAGGTTGGAGATGTTGTTAGGAATGTTTTAGGGTTTTGGAATGTCGCTGAGGGTGTGCCATATGTTACACTGGTGTAAGAGACATGGGAGTTATTTGGAAGAGCTGAGTTACCCAGTGACCTGTCTAATATGTTTGAACTTGATGTTTTTGGCTGCTATTTTAGGTCTAGTTGCAGTTTGGAGATGAGAGAGATGCAGGAACAGGTTATAAGTGAGGTTTTTACCTTTTCCAGAGGCAATAGCAGGGAGCTAGGGGTTAAAGAAACAGTCTGCGACCGAAGCAGGGCAGGGAAGGCCACGGCACCGGGCAGACGGACTGCTCACAGAGCAGCAAAATGTCCTGCCTTGGAATTTTTGAGAGGAGAAAAAATTATTGGACACAGCCCATACCCCACTGACCCTGGAGCATGGAAGCAGGAAACAATCTGGTTCCCATTCATACCAAATAGAACAGAGGAAAGTAAAGGTGGAAGCAATGGAACCCCTGCAGAAGTGCAGTCACAAAGGGCTGCAGTGGTGGCACCAGATCTGGCAGCAGCTGGTGTGGCATATTCCAGAGTCATAGTATCACAGTATCATTAGGGTTGGAAAAGACCTCACAGATCATCAAGTCCAACCCTTCACCACAGAGCTCAAGGCTAGACCATGGCACCAAGTGCCACGTCCAACCTTACCTTGAACTGCCCCAGGGACGGCGACTCCACCATCTCCCCGGTCAGCCCATTCCAGTGTCCAATGACTCTCCCCGGTCAGCCCATTCCAGTGTCCAATGACTCTCTCAGTGAAGAACATTCTTCTCACCTCAAGCCGAAATTTCCCCTGGCGCAGCCTGAGGCTGTGTCCTCTCGTTCTGGTGCTGGCCACCTGAGAGAAGAGAGTAACCTCCTCCTGGCCACAACCACCCCTCAGGTAGTTGTAGACAGCAATAAGGTCACCCCTGAGCCTCCTCTTCTCCGGGCTAAACAATCCCAGCTCCCTCAGTCTCTCCTCGTAGGGCTTGTGCTCAAGGCCTCTCACCAGCCTCATCGCCCTTCTCTGGACATGCTCAAGCATCTCAATGTCCCTCCTAAACTGGGGGGCCCAGAACTGAACACAATACTCAAGGTGTGGTCTAACCACTGCAGAGTACAGAGGCAGAACGACCTCCCTGCTCCTGCTGACCACACCATTCCTGATGCAGGCCAGGATGCCACTGGCTCTCTTGGTCACCTGGGCACACTGCTGGCTCATGTTCAGGTGGGTATAAATCAATACCCCCAGATCCCTCTCTGTCTCTCTGCTCTCCAGCCACTCTGACCCTAGCCTGTATCTCTCCATGGGGTTGTTGTAGCCAAAGTGCAGCACCCTGCACTTGGAGCTATTGAACGCCATCCCATTGGACTCTGCCTGTCTGCCCAGGCAGTCAAGGTCCCGCTGCAGAGCCCTTCTGCCTTCTAACTCAGTCACATCTGCCCCCAGCTTGGTGTCATCTGCAAACTTGCTGATGACTGACTCCATGCCCTCATCCACATCATCTATGAAGATGTTAAAGAGAATGGGGCCCAGCACTGATCCCTGAGGGACACCACTAGTGACTGGCCGCCAGCTGGATGTGGCGCCATTCACCACCATTCTCTGGGTCCGGCCTTCCAGCTAGTTCCTAACCCAGCACAGAGTGTTGCCATCCAAGCCGTGGGCTGACAGCTTAGCCAGCAGTTTGCTGTGGGGGACAGTGTCAAAGGCCTTGCTGAAGTCCAGATAGACCACATCCACAGGCCTCCCCACAAAGTCCCTCGGACGGATAAAGTTGAGGAAATGGTTTGTTGAAAATGCGGCTAGAAATGTTTTGATCTGTTGGAGGGTTGCTGACACCAAAGCCTCTGACAGTAGAGAGGCTGCTGAGGCAAAGGTTCTTTCACCTGCAACCAGGGGACTGGAAGCGGTACCAAGGGATGTGGTGGGGTCCTCAAAGGGCGAGCCCACTAACGCCATCGAGCCTGCTAATTCCACTGCTCCTGCCTTAGCCCCGCTTGTCTCTGCTGAGCCGGCTGTTCTTGCTGCTGTGGGGAAGGGTCCTTCTCCCTCAGTCTCAGCTCCACTACCACATGAGGAACAGAGCCAGGCAGACAAACAAAATTCAAATGATTCAATGAAAGGCACCTACCAGAGTAAGACACAGTTTATTTTAGATAAGATCTCCCTTGCTCCATTTAAAACGAGGAGAAAAATAGCAGCTAGCCTTGGGGTTGAGATAGCACAGATGATGATGGGGGATAAACCAGATCAGGGTAACCCTTTTGCTGTGGTTGAGGAGCTTCAGATGTCTGTTTCACTCATGAAGCAAAGGGAAGAGGATCCAGGAGAATGTGCATCGGCTGGTGTGAAGGCCAGTACCCTTGTGGGAAAAAGGAGTGGAAAGGCTAGAGCTAAGGGAAAATATACTCAGGAGACAGATGATAGTGATGATGAGGAGAAAGCCCCATTGCCAAGGAAGGAGGTCAGGCATATTAGGCAAGATTATGCTGGGAAAGAGCAAGAACTGTTGATGAGTTGGCTAAACAGACGCTGGGATGGAGGCATGGATACTGTAGACATAAATCCTCAGACAGTGAAGTAGTTGGGAGTTTTCTCAAGAGACAATGGCATAGGTAAGAACTTAGGACATCTAGGCAGCAATTCTAACCTCTGGTCTCACGTATTGACAGCTGTGGTACTGCGGTACCACAACAGGGATGATTTACCCTGGAGACCTTCACACTGGAATACAGTTGAACAGGGGGTTCAGTGCTTGCAAGAGATGGCCATAAAAGAGCTAATCTATGGAGATTATGTGACAGAGGACCCTGATGAGGTACCAGTGAGCCATGCTCTCCTAAAGAAACTTTTTCATCTCACCCTCTCTAATTATGCCCATACATTGGCAAGTAAAATGGTAGGGAAAGATGTTGAAACAACTCCTCTGACTGTGGGTGAATTTGCTGATCAGATGAGGCAGATGGAGGATAGCCTTACGTTTAATGCCATGGTGTCAGCCATCAATACTATGGCTGAAGAGATAAAAGATGGCATGAAATGACCCAAGGAGGAATCTAAAACCTCCATATCCCAGTTGGCAAAGGATATCTTTGCCATCTGAGTGGGTACATGTCTCGGCCATCAGAGATAGGTGTCCTCCTAGAAGACCAATTCAACCTAACTCACTCTAAAATAAACAACATTCACATTAGTCTCTTTGGGTAATCTTATCTGACCAGTTTGGTGAAAACATGGATAAATGGGATGGAAAACTTACCTCACTTTTCCTAAAAAGAGTGAGAGAGTTGCAGAGTGAGAAGACTAAAAGAGTAGTTGCCTCAGTTTCCCCACACGACTCAGTTCTGGCAATGATTCCGCTAATACCATTAAACACTGTGCCAATTGCACTTGTAATGGCCACCATCAGGGGGGCCCTGCCTCTTACCAGAGGGAGGCCAGGGACCAGGAAAATAATAGGATATACTGGAATGTATATGTTAGATGGCCTGGTACCTTGAAAATTCAGAAATATAAGGCTCTAGTGGACACAGGTGCTAAATGTACATTGATGCCTTCAAATTGTAAAGGAATGGAGTCTATTACTATTTCTGGAATTACAGGAGACTATCAAGAACTGACAAAGTTGGAGACAGAGATAATTTCGACTGGGAGTCATTGGCGAAGGCATGCCATTGTAACGGGTCCAAATACACCTTGCATTTTGGGAATTGACTTTCTGAGAGAAGGGCGCTTTAAGGATTCCAAGGGTTTTAAGTGGACCTTTGGAATAGCAACTGTAGAAGCTGTTAGAGATAGACTGAAGTTGTCTGCTAGGCCTGAGCTCTCAGATGAGTCTGCAGTTGTTGGGCAGCATAATGTAGAGGATGTGAAGTTGCCAGTTGCTACTCAAATTGTACACCACAGGCAATATAGAACAAACCATGACTCTTTGGTGCCCATACATGATCTGATTCATCATGTGGAGCACCAGGACGTCATTAAAAAGACCCATACACCTTTCAATAGTCCCATATGACCTGTGTGAAAGGGAAATAGAGAGTGGCAACTTACAGTTGATTTCCGCAGCCTAAATGAAGTGACTCTGCCCATGAGTTCTGCTTTGCCGGACATGTTAGAACTCCAGTATGAGCTGGAATTCAAAGAGGCCAAATAGTATGCAACCATAGATGTTGCTAATGGTTTCTTTTCTATTCCAATAGCAGAAGAATGCAAGCCTCAACTTGCTTTCACTTGGAGGGGAATTTAGTATACATTTAACCATTTGCCTCAGAGGTGGAAGCACAGCTCAATGATCTGTCATGCAGTAAACCATGATGCATTGGAGAAAGGTGGAGCTCCAGAGCACCTGCAGTTCATTGCTGATATCGTTGTCTAGGGGAATACAGCACAAGAAGTTTTTGAGAAAGGTAACAAAATAATTGACATTCTGCTGAAGGCAGGTTTTGCCATAAAGCGAGACAAGGTGAAAGGACCTGCTAGAGAGATTCAGTTCTTGGGAATTCATTGGCAAGTTGGTCATTGCCACATTCCAATGGATGTTATAAATAAATTTCCTGCCATGGCAAATCCCACAAATAAGAAGGACACATTGTCTTTCTTAGGAACAGTTGGATTTTGGAGGCTGCACATCCCTGGGTACAGCCAAATTGTAAAACCTGTATATGATATAACTGGAAAGAGAAACAACTTTCAGTGGGGACCTGAACAACAAGCAGCCTTTGATCAGATAAAGCAGGAAGTAGTTCATGCAATGGGTTTGGGGCCTGTTCAAACTGGTCCAGACATTAAGAACATTTTGTACACAGCTGCAAGTGATAATGGTCCAACCTCGTGTCTTTGGCAGAGAGCCCCAGGAGAAACACGTGGCTAATCACTTGGTTTCTGGAGTAGAGGATATAGAGGGTCAGAAGCAAACTATACACCAATGGAGAAAGAGATCCTTGCTATGTATGAAGGTGTAAAAGCTGCTTCAGAAATAATTGGAACAGACTCTCAGCTTCTTTTGGCTCCCAGATTACCAGTTTTGAACTGGATGTTTAAGGGAAAGAGGTCATCACCACATCACGCAACTGATGTTACCTGGTCTAAGTGGATGGCTCTCATAACACAGCGAGCATGCATGGGGAGCCTTGAATGACCTGGCATAGTGGAGATGATCACCAATTGGCCAGAAGGTACAAACTGCATAAATCCTCCAGAGGAGCAAATAAATCGGGATGAGGAAGCTCCTCCTTACAGTGATTTTTCTAAAGAGGAAAGGAACTATGCTCTATTTACTGATGATTCTTGTCGCTTTTTTGGAAACAAGCAAAAATGGAGAGCTGCAGTTTGGAGCCCTATAAGAGCAGTGGTTGAAACAAAAGCTGGAGAAAGTGAGTCGAGCCAGTTTGCAGAGGTAAAAGCTATCCAACTTGCTCTTGACGTGGCTGAACGTGAGATCTGGCCCATGCTTTACCTCTATACTGATTTGTGGATGCTGGATAATGCCTTATGGGGTTGGCTAAAGGACTGGAAAAGAAATAATTGGCAACGGAAAGGAAAGCCAATTTGGGCTGCTGACTTATGGCAGGACATTGCTACCCGTCTAGAGGAAATCCCTGTAAGAGTATGACACATAGACGCTCACATCGCCAAAAGTAAAGCTACTGAGGAACATCAGCACAACCATCAGGCAGATTTGGCTGCCAAGGTGTTTCAAACCGATGTGAATTGTGATTTGGATTTAGATTGGGAACACCGAGGTGAACTGTTCTTAGCCCGGTGGGCCCATGATTCCTCGGGATATCAAGGCAGAGATGCTACCTACCAGTGGGCCTGGGATAGAGCAATCAACATCTCCATGGATGCTATAACGCAAGTTATACATGACTGTGATATTTGTGCTGCTATTAAACAAGCCAAGTGTTTGAATCCCTTGTGGTATGGTGAGCGATGGGCAAAGTACAAATATGGTGAATTGTGGCAGATTGATTACATCACTCTACCTCATTCTTGGACTGGAAAGCAATATGTGCTGACCATGGTAGAAGCAAGCACTGGATGGCTGGAAACCTATCCAGTTTCCCATGATACTGCACGTAACACCATTCTCAGCTTGGAAAGACAAATCCTGTGGTGACATGGCGCTCCAGAGAGAATTGAATTGGATAATGACACCCACTTTAAAAATAATAGCATAAAAACCTGGGCCAAAGGGCACGGCATTGAGTGGATTTATCACATCCCCTATTACACACCCATCTCAGGCAAAATTGAACGCTACAATGGCTTGCTAAAAACAACTTTAAAGGCAATGGGGGAAGGAACCTTAAAGGACTGAGAGAAACATCTAGCCCAAGCTACTTCGGTAGTGAATAGTAGAGGTTCCACCAACCGAGCTGGCCCAGCTCATTCAGAGGTCTTACAAAAGGTAGAAGATGACAGGGTTCCTGTCATTCATGAGAAGAATTTGTTGGGCAAGTCTGTTTGGGTATTCTCCCCTTCGGGAGAGGCTACGTCTGTCCGAGGGGTGGTTTCTGCTGAAGGACCTGGTCATCCATATTGGGTTATGCAGAAGAATGGTGAAATACAATGTGTTCCACAAAAGAATTTGACATTGGCAGAAAGAATGTAGATATGTTGTTATGAGTTCTTTTGCAGATGATTATGGTGCCAAAAAAAACCCCAAAACCCATGAAGAGCCCGCTATCCATGAGCGTGAACCCTGTGAGTACCAAGAGTCCTGCTCCATTCCATTCAGTGAAGAAAACACCTGACTGTTTCTTGAAAACCATTGAGCTAGCCAATGAATGAGATAGATGGAAATGAGAAGGTGAATGACCAAAAATTGAAGAAAGATGCTTGAAGTCTGGACAACGATCATCCACGATACTGATGTTATCCCTAGTTACATAGAATAACTTGATATTGCAATGGTAAGTTATATTAAAGGGGTGGATTGTGGCTGTTTTTGCTGATTTTCTAGCTCAGACATAGGGGAGAGATGAGCACTCCAGAGATAGGCCATACAATGGCAACAATAGGTAAATTAATATAATTTCACTGGAGTATCAAGAGCTTAATGTCTATAAGCACAGCTTGTTCTCCCCCTTCTTCTGCTGGCTTCTGCTGCTTGAGCTGCGCCTGCCTGTCTTTCCTGGCTGCTGTTTTGGCTGCTGCTGCTTCTGCTGCTTTGTCGCTGCTTGACCCCTCCTCCATCTCCCTTAAGGTTATTTGCTGTGACGAAGGGATAGGGAGACAGCTTGATGCAAGCTAAGTTCCGATTTTATTAGGCAACATACAGGGATATATATACTGTCAGGAGGCTTAAAATTTTTACCTATTGATTAGTCATTTTATCACATGCAAAATCGTCTAATCTAAATTCTGTCAGCCACATCTGCTTCCCGGGGAGCAATAGTCTTGGCATATTCATCAGATAAGGCGGACAGTCTTGGCATATTCATCAGATAGCAAGGTCCTGTCTCCTTTCTTCTTCTGAGCTGCAAATTCTCATTCTTCTTCTCTTGCACAATGTTCAGGTCCACTCTGACTCAGATAGTTTGCCCAAGGCTTGTGTTGCAGCTCCTCATTAACAAGCTGTGATCCTACAGTTATTGTATATTTTTTTTTCTTCCTTCTGTAGTTGTTATCTCTCTTTACACTGTTATACTTACACTATAAGAAATACAATTTAATCTTTCCCTGACTTTCAAAAAAAAAAAATGTGTTGTGGTGAGTTTATTTCTCCTTGGGGGAGGGATTTGCTCTAACCTGGGACAACTGTCCAGAGAGGTTGTGGAATCTCCTTCTCTAGGAGAATTTCAAGACTGTTGTGGAGGGTCTGTAGGCCTGAAAATAGGCTTATTTGTGCCTTTCCTTGCCTGGACATGTTTTGCTGTCCAAACCAGAAGTAAATACATTAAATGGATAAAAGGGGCACAATAGGCCTGTTGCCATAAAGTCTGGCCTGCCCAGGGTCCAGGTTGTACAATGTGGTTGTAAACATGTTTGTGTAAGCCCATGCACCCAGCTCATGCTTGCTGGGTGCTAAGCCTGTGTGTTTACCATATTTGGAAAGTCCAGTCCTGTGGCTTTTGCCTATTATGGTATTGTATGGCTGACTGCCAAAACACTATTGGTCATTGTGGTGTCCAAAGGGCCATTAATCTCAATCCACATTTGATAAATAGGGGCACATAGGTAAACAACATGCTCGAACTCCCATGATCGCTCACGTTCAGGCTCACTCACTCATTATTAGGCTTAGACTCACCAGCACTGCTTTTTGCTTATGCCTGCATGCCTTATTGCTTTGCTGTTATTACGGAGACAGTATCTCCCAGTCTCCCAGACAGCTGTGCACATCTGAACACCACTGCAGTGAGTTATCAGGGCCAGATCCTGTATTGCCTGCCTTACTTACAGAGCTCAGTCTCCCATGCAGCCATGCATCCTACTGCACGCCTGCTGCCTTATCATTGCCTGGTAAGCGTGCCACTGCCTCTGAGTTAACCAGGAGCAGACTCCACTTGTCTGCACACGCAATTGACCCGCTAGCCAGTGTGAGACTGTGGTGGAGGGGCTGAGGGCCCAAAAATAGAGGCCTCCCTATGCCTCTACATGCCTGGACATGCTTTTCTGCCAGGACCCATGGTAGTAAACAGGTTGTGTAGCACACACACTTGCAGTCCGTGTACCCCTGGGGTTTGCCCGTGTGATACCCATATTTGGGAGGGTCGAGGCAAACAGCTCCTGCCCATTAAGGAAAAATTTGGCTTACTGCCAACCTGATTGGTCACTTTGGATAGTCAAAGGGCCACGAATCTCAACCCACAGTCTATAAAGAGAGGTGCAAAGGAGCACCACGTGTTCAGACATAGCTGTTCAGAGTATTCAGACTCAGCTGCTCAGACTCAGCTCTGGTCAGATCTGTTCAGATTCAGCTCTCTGACCCTGCCTGCAGCACAGCTCAGGTCTCTGATCCACATAGCAGCATCCTGCTGCCCTGACTTGCTTGCAAGGCCTAGACATAGAGTCTGGCCCTCACTTGCATGCTTTCCGAGGCTCAGACCTCATGCATTGATTACAATTCACAGTTAACCTGTCTGCGAACCTTAGAAGCAGAGCACATTCTAGCCTGCACCTGATACATATATGGGGAGCTGGTAGCCCCCTAAGCCTAGACCCAGCCCTGCATACTGGCCACCTATCTTGCATTTATCTATTGAGCCCAGATTCCTAGGTTTAGCCTGGAAAACCAGGACAGCAGACTTCTGAATTGTCTGCACCCACAAACACAGCCCGCTAGCTGTGAAAGGACCGCGCTAGAAGCTGCATGGACATTCTTCTGTTCCTGGGATCCTGCCAGCTGATCGTCCCTGGACGCAGTACCCAGCAGCATTGAGGCAGAGACCATCCCACACCAAGAGAGAAGGTTAGAGAAACCTGTTTACCCCAGAGACTGGGAAGATTTATCATTTCCCCTCAAGCCAGGAAGATTCCACCCCCACAGAGGTCCAGACAGTGGGCACAGGCTGTGACACAACCCCAGAATGGTGATCAATAATTAGATCAACAATTAATAGCAAGACTTCTAAGTAAAGCTGATTCCTCTGTAATATAAGTTGCCTCTGCCTTAGAGCAGACACAGTTTTCAGCCCACCCTGCTCAAATTAATTTCTTACCTCCCCCTAACAAGGGAGGCATAGAGAAACCCCCTCCATAATAGAGACTGTGCTCATACTGCACGGCGTTGTACACTTCTGCACCTAAGGTCCTGCCAAGAGGTCCTGGACAGAGCATCCAGAAGAAGCCAAGAGACAAGGGCAGAAATTGCATCCTTCACCAGGAGAACAAGGTCAGAGACTGTCATTTCCCCAGAAGTTGGGAAGATTCTCCTTTCCCCTGAATCTGGGAGGATTCCAGCCTCAAAGTCCATGGGCAAAGACTCCCCTGAAGTTTGGACACTGGCATAGGCTGTGACGTAGCCCCAGAGGGTGATTGATAATTAATCAGAATTTGTGAGTAAATGCTTTGATGCCCCTGTAATTTCTATTGCCTCCTGCCATAAAGCAGAAAGAGCTTTCAGCCCACCCTTGCTGGGCAAGCATATACTGACCCCAAGCGGCATTAAGCTATGGGGAAAATACTCTCTCTGTTTAATAGTATGAATGTATGCTAGTTATTAATGTTATGGTTTGATGTTATTCCTAGAATGTCTTCATGACCATGTAGATCCTTTTAATATTAAAGTATTGTGGTTGGGGGTGGTGAGAGTTCAGAATATTGAAGTTAAGAAATATATATTTTTATGGAATATTATCTTGCACAAGTTAATTTCTCCCCTCTGCCACAATTGGCGTAGGCAGTAGAATACCCCTCTGTGACAAAGACCCATCTGGATACATTTCTGTGTGATCTAGGGTAGGGTGTCCCTGCCCATGGCAGGGGGATTGAAACTAGATGATCCTTGCGGTCCCTTCCAACCCTGACTGATTCTACAATTCTGTGTGTGACCTTCCCTAGGTGATCCTGTTTTGGCAGGCAGCTTGGACTTGATGGTTTTCAGAAGTCACTTTCAACCCCTATAATTATATGTTTCTACGTCTGCAAGAAAATTACATAAAAGAGGGTTGCTGTCAGTCCCATATTTATAATTATTGGTTGACTCGCACAATGACACTTGGAATTTAACCAAGCAGTTACGCTAAGTGCATCTAAAACCTCCTTGTTTAACAACAATGTGTTGACATCTCCCCTTTACATCCATAGAACCATTGAAGCTGTAAGACACATTTGATAGATCAAGGAAAAGGTGAGTTTGCTACTGAATGATGTGGGAGATGTAGTAACTGAAGATGCAGAGATGGCAGACTTCCTGAATGCCTTCTCTGCCTCAGTCATTACTCCTAAGATCAGCCCTCTGGAAGCAAGGGAGAAGAACTGGAGAAAAGAGGACACTCCACTAGTCAGTCAGGACTGAATTAGAGATCTCTTGTACCGACTGAAGACACACAAATCCATGGGACCCCACAGGGCACATCCATGAGTGGTAAGAGAACTGGCTGATACTGTTGCTGAGCCTCTCTGTATCAATTTTGAAAGTCATGGAGAACAGGAGAGGTACTTGATGACTGGAAGAAAACAAATGTCACTTCAGTCTTCAAAAGAGACAAGAAGGAAGACCCAGGCAACTACAAACCAGTCAGCCTCATCCATCCTTGAAAGGTTATGGAGCAGCTCATTCTGGAACCTGTCCAAGCACTGCTTGGGGTTGGGATTGTTGTGGCCAAAGGGTAGGCACTTCTGTCTTATTCTACGCTATGCTTCTTGGGCTGTAGCACAGTCCTACCCTCTAGAAGGTGTTCTTTCAATTATTTCACAGAATCCAAGCATGGTGGGGGTTGGAAGGGATATTTGGGGACCATCTAGTCCAAACCCAGTTCTAAAGCTTGGTCACTCATAGCATATTGTCCAGGATCATAGTATCTGGGCAGGTTTGGAATCTCTGCAGGAAGGAGACTCCACAACCATTCTGGGCAGTCTGTTCCAGTACCCTCACAGGGAAGGAGGTTCATTTAATTTCATTTCACTGGTGATCCATTCTGGAGAGGTGTGCAGGACCTTTGGCTGATGCAAAAATGGATTCAGAATTGAAGTGCAGTCTCAGATTTGGTTACCAACATGATGAGACTTCTTCAGCTGTCACAGGGCTCTTCAAGGCAGGGAATCTCCTACTCACAGGTTTCTACATCTCTTGAGAAAGGACACAAGTATCATCCTAACTTGGTATTTGGGCTCAATTTGCTATAGCTGCTGGTTAAGAAGATTTATCTCATTAAGGGTATGTGCACTGCTGTCTCCAGACTTCTCAAGCTAACTAAAATGAAGTGTTCAAGGTCAGGTTGGAAGGGGCCTTGAGTAACCTGATTATGGAGAGGGAAATTAATTGATGCAAGATGATACTTTATAAAAATATATAATTTATTAATTTTAATATTCTGAAATCTCACCACTCCCAACCACTGAATTTTAATATATTTGTTCATTAACAAGGGTATGGAAGACATTCTAGGAATAACACCAAACAGAACTATTACTATCTAGCAAATATTCAAACAATAAACAGAGAATCCCCATGGTCAATATGCCACCTGGGGTCAATATGATGGACCCAGTAGATGGGTCCAACCTCTTTCTTCTTATGGCAGAAGGCAATAGAGAATTACAGAGACACTTAAGCATTTACTCACATATTATTATTGTTTACTCGTGGGGGCTAGCCACAGTTCAGACAGTGTCCAAATGTTTTCAGGGGACTCTGTCTTGTTGACACTTTGTCTTGAAAACTTCTGGGGGAAAATGCAGATGATCTCTGACCTTGTTCTCCTGCCTTCTTTTGGATGATCTGTGTATTAAGCAGGACCTTCAGGTGCAGAGGCAGGATATCATTCAGTCTTAGCACGATGTCATGCAGACCTCACAGGCAGATCACGTGCAGACAATCCAGGGTCTCCTCCTGGTATCTTGTGGCAGTGGAGTTTACCAGGCAGTGATAAGGCAACAGGCACTGCAGAGGATACTGGGCTCCATAGAGAAAGGCAGACAATACAGGCAAATAGCAGCAAGCAGTGACTCAAACAATGACAGCGAGCAAGCAGGCACTTTGTTTACCTGTGTACCTCCTATCAGATGTGGGCCAAGATTAATAGCCCCTTGGCCACCAGAATGATCAATCAGCTTGGCAGTTAACCAAAGCATACCATAATAGGCAAGGGCCACAGACCTGGACCCCCCAAATATGGGGAGAGCATAGGCCTTGTACCCAGAAATCCATAAGCTAAATGCATGGGCTTACACAACCACATTACACAACTAGGGCCCTGGGCAGGCCAGGCTTTATGGCACCAGATCTATTGTATTCCTTTTGATAGGTAAACAGGTATAAGCCTATTTTGACTCTAAGGACCCTCCACGACAGAACCACATGGAGAAGGGTTATCAGGGGTAGCTAACATGGATTTACCCAGGGGAGATCTTGCTTGACTACTTTGATATCCTCCTAAGGTACTATGACCAAACGGGTCAACAAAGAAAGAGCTGTGGATGTCATATCCCTTGACTTCAGGAAGGCTTTGGATACTGTCTCCCGTAACATCCTTATAGAAAATCTCAGGAGATGTGGCATAGATAGTTGTTCTGTGAGGTGGGTGGGCTTGACAACAGAGTTCAGAGGGCTGTCATCAATGGCACAGAGTCAAGTTAGAGGCCTGTAACCAGTGGTGCTCCCCAGAGATCAATATTTGGCCCAATTTTATTCAATATCTTTATCAAAGACCTGGATGAGGGCATTGAGTGTATGCTCAGTAGGTTTGTTGATGATAGAAAACTGGGGGGAGTGGCTGACAGCTTGTCAGGCTATGCAGCCATCCAACATAATCTGGATAGGTTGAAGTGCTGGGTGAAGGCTAACCACATGAAGTTTGACAGGACAAGTGCAGGGTCCTGCATCTGGAGAGGAATAACAACAAGCACCAGTATAGGTTGGAGGCTGCCCTTCTGGAAAGCAACACTGTCGAGAAAGACCTTGAAGTCCTAGTGGACAGCAAGTTCTGCATGGGACAGAAATGTGCCCTTGTAGTCAAGAGAGCCAATAGTGTCCTGGTGTACATCAGAAAAAGTATGTCCAGCAGGTCTAGAGAGGTTATTCTCCCCCTCCACTCTGCCCTAGTGATGCTAGATTTGAAGTATTGTGTCCAAGTTTGGGCTCCCCAGTTCAGGAGAGCTAGGGACCTGCTGGTAAGAGTCCATTCGAGCACCACAAGCATAATCAGGGTGCTTGAGCATCTCCCCTACAAAGAGGGACTGAGGAATTTGAGACTGTTCAGGAAGACAGAGAAGACTGTTTCCTAATACTTGAGCAGTGATGAACCTCCACCTCAATATAATCTCCTTTGAGGTAGTTGAAGAGGCAATGAGGTTTCTGCCCAGCATCCTCTTCTGAAGACTAAACAGCCCCATTCCTTATAACATTTGTGTTTGAAGCCTTTCATCAGCTTAATTGCTCTTCTTTGGACACACTCCAGAACCTCAATATCCTTCCTGTAGTGAGTGGCCCAAAACTCAACACACTACTCAAGGCTTTGACTCACTAGTGCCAAGGAGAGGAACAATCGTGTAGCTAGACCTGCTGTCTACACTATTGCTGACCCAAGCCAGGATTCCATTTGACTTTTGGCCACCTGAGCACATTGCTAGCTCATATTCAGCCACCTGTCAAGCAACTTCCTGAGTTCCTTCTCCACTGGACAGCAATCCAGCCACTCTTCCCCAAGTCTGTAATGTTACATGGGATTGTTGCAGCCCAAATGCTGCACCTGACCCCCTCACCTTTTTGAATCTCATATCTCTGGCCTCAGCCCATTATTTAGCTTGTGCAGAGCTCTCTGCAGAACCTTCCTGCCCTCCAGCAGATTGATATACCCACACAACTTTGTGTCATCTGCAAATTTACTCAACAAATAACAGATAAAGTTGTTCAATAGAACTGGCCCCAGTACTGAGCTTGAAGGACATAATTTGTAAGTGTTCATAGATACACTTGTGTGTATCTAAGTGGTGTAGTAGGCCACTAACCATTTCTCCTTGGACCATGGGGGTCTCATTCCCTTCCCCTTCCCTTTTTCCAGCTCAGGAGGAATGAAGAGGAGCTACTCTTTGTCCTGGAGTCCTGTATACCCAAAAATTCCTCTCCCTCTATGGTTTGAAAGGTGGAGGAAAAGGCACAAAAATACCTGTTCTCCCCCACCCTGGCCTGCATGTGTGAAGGGGGGGAGCAAGGGGCCCTTCCGGCATGAGAGGTGCCCCATGCAGATGCCCGCTCTGGAATCGGGCTGGGGATTGGCTGTGGTCTTCCCGCCTAGGAAGTGCTAAGTCAGCTCTTTGCCCAAATACTGGGGGTCTTCCTGCCTTGAGGTTGCCACCTTAGAGTTCTCCCCCACCTGGATAGATTCTGCAGAAGGAGTCCCTGGTGCTCTGCTCCTAAGGACAGCTTCCCACCTTAAGCACCCTTTATGCAGGCTCCATACGCCTTAACGACCCTCGAACAGCCTCTGAAAGAGAGCGAGGGGACAAGCAGCTGGACTGCCCTTCTTTTCAGCCAGCCTGACTCACCTGTGAGTAACTTTGACTCAGTGTGATTAATAGTGGGGGATGCTATATTTAATAGCTTAGCCTTTTCCAACTTCTGACTTCCAAAATAGTCAAATCTACCTATGGTATCCTTGTAGATCTTCTCAATCAACTGAATCTGCTAATTAAAACTAAATTAATCTCTGTATATAGTTTTGGGGGCAGGTTTTCCGGAAAATAAAATAACTCTATTTTTCTACAAAATTCCTGACTTGGCCGTATTAATCCACTGTCTCCACAACACTCTTGCAGCTAAAAAAAGAGGAAAAGAAGACATTATTTACGAGATCCAGTTATGGCTAATCTAAATGTTCATCTCAAATTCACTCTAGACTCAACTTTTTCTGCTCTTTATATATATTTTACTTTTCCTATTATCTTTCTCTATTTTTGTTTTTCAGATTAGTGTATGTTTTGGGCATAAGCTACTGATATACAAAGTAACTGGAAGGCCTCAACAAGTCAAAACAGCTTGAAAAAAAGGATAAAACCAATATTCCATAGTCTCTTTCCAATCATGAATTCATATATTAATCTTTTTTATTTAAAAAAATACAGTAAAATATATAAAAGAACACCTTTACACATCTAAATCATAATCTCATAAAAATTCAAACAAATTTTTGACTGAATAACTTTTTAAGGCACATAGCTTAGAAGGAGATATTGAGCTGAATGGTAATAGTAAAACATATATTTAACTTTAGGACTTTTACTTCAATAATATTTGAACCAACAACTAAAAAGATACAAGAGTTTATGTAATGAAAAACACCTAAAATTCTTCATGGAGCACATCAGTAGTTCTTTTTCTAATAACTAAGTACAGTAACTGCACTAAGTATGAGACCCAGAGAACAATTAGTTACATATATCTTTACAGAAGTAAAAATATAATTTTCAAAGTTAAAATAAAAATATTCTAGGTACTTTCTAAACACGTGATTTCATGGCGGGTGAAATGCAATAAACAAACTAGACTTAAAAAGAAAGGCTCATCTGGAAGTACCAAACCAATTCCAGTATAAGGAGGTATTTCAAGCAATAATGTTCTTCTTTGATCCACCATTTACTAGGAACCAAACCAAATGTGCTAATTAGACTTGCCACCCCAATCTGGAACTCAGAGGGATCATTAATAGTGATAGTGACAGAGATAGTTATAGTGAAAGTAATATAATCAGCCATTTTTAAGAAGCTGCATTTTTCTGAGTTTATCTTTAGCTGGAAAGTACATACATTGTTGGAATTTCTTAGCAGTTCTGTTCTGTCTCATTATATACCTAGTTATTCGTGCTATTTTAACTATTAATTATCACTGATAGAATTGTTTTAGCTGCTCTTTGAAACCAGCTGTATGCCAAATATTGGTTGGAATGAAGGAAAGAGAATTGATTCAAAATCTAGATATTATTTCAGTTGTACATGATGACAAGCCAAATTTGAATTGAGATAGCCATCCAAACCTGTAAGTGAAATTTTTACTATAATTTTAATTGATGCACCTAAATAAGAAAAATAATAGTACACAGATGCTTATAATTAAAAAAAAAAAAAAACCACCACAAAAACCAACAAACAACAACAAAAAAGCCCAAAACAAAACAAAAAAACAACAAACATAAGAACTACTAACCTGGACAAATTTTTTTCCATTATATTTCTCGAAAAATGTAGTTTAGGAAGTTACTATCTGTGTTCTTAGGTCTAGAAAAATGGAAAAATTACAAAGTCCATGGCATTAATTGTTTACTGATGCCTGTCACTTAAAACAGCTGATATTTACTTTTCCTAGTCCTACCTCATTTTTTCTTCCTTTTAGATTTTTATTTACACTGATTCTTCCATTGTTTCTCTGATATCTCTACAATAATTAATACTCTTTCCTTCTGACAGATCTTGATTATTTTATTACTGACAAGAGAACATTAAAAAAGACTCAACAAACACCAGTGTCCCATAGATAAACCTTACTAGTCTTTTTGGCAGAGATTCATGTGAAAGAAAGGAAGGACAATGTACATGCTCAAAGTCTGCACAGATATACAATGAGGGATTAGATCTATTACTAAAACATGGATTCACAATCAAATATCAGGTACCTTTTTTTTTTTCAGAAATGTGGAATAAAATAATTCCTTATAGTAAAATAACAACATTTTAAACACATAATTTTATTTTTAAGTTTCCATTGAATGATTAGTACTATGTCCCTATTCTCTCCACTGTACAGCTCTATTCTGCCATTTTGCTAGGCCTATTTTTCACTTAAAATATGATGCTAGCCTATAAAGTTATTTTTCAATTAGTGTAAAAATAAATATGCTTCATTTTCTCACTTTTTTTTTTTTGTTGTGGCTTTTTTACATGCCACAGACTTTAAGTAATGCAAATATAGCTCACATTTATTTTAGTGTTTTATAGAAAGGATTCAATCATATTACAGTAAATTGCTGTGGCCACTGATTATTTTTGGGATGTTCTAGCAGATTCAGAAGAGTATGAATGAATAAATACATGCAGTATTTGAGAACATGGTGAAATCAAAACCTACCATAAAAATACAAAAAAGTCTACCCTCTGAATAAACAATCAAGAAAAAAAAATAACAAAAGGAGGGGAGGGAGGGAAATCCATTGCCCTAAACTAGTATAAATTCTTTGACACTTACACTGTCCTGCGTCATTGGATGACACTGCTGTTGGATAACCCAAAACATCAGTAACCTTATACCATAGTATTTGTAATCATAATACACTTGTATAATTGCCATTATAATAAGATATTTTATTTTTTAATTCTAAAACATAATCCAAAGTTATTTTAGTGGAATCCAGCATTTCAGATAAAAGGTGATATTTTGATATGTTTAAATATTCTGACATCAAGGTTTGTTTTTAAGTATAAAGTGAATTATAAGTCAAACTTATTATTCTAAGAAGTTGTCATTGGAATAATGCAATTTAATAAGTAATTTAAAGCATAGACTGTTAGTAGAAAATACTATGTTTTAATATTTGATCTTACAGAACAAGAAAGTTGCAAAACCATTCATCATGAATTAATTTGACACCAAATTTTGAAAATAGCTAAATGGTCTGTGTTAGAGACTGAGAAAAACAAGATGTCCCAAAAACCTCAAAATAATTAAGCTTCTGAGAAATGTAAAACAGGCATCCTGTTTACACTCGCTGGCCCAAAAATCCCCCTGTATGACCTTGGACCCTAACATGCATATGACTGGACAAGGGACCAACCTGGGGTAACTCAGGGTAAGCTTGAGGATGGTGTCATGGGACAATTTGCCTGGCTGCACAGCTTGCATAGACTAAATGACCATCATTCTGGACCACCAAAGCTGGAACACTGAGATAATGTGACCTTGAACACACAGGAGGAGGAGGCTTTCTGTTTTGGAAGGTGATGCTCATTTTGACCCAACTGCAGACTGGCAGCAATCTGTTTCTCAACACAAAGACCATTCCAAAGACATCAGCCTGTCAAAGGGGTCTCAACCCTGGAAACTCCCTTCCAATGATAACACTGAACATGCCCAGCTCCACTGCGTGGTGGGCATGGCTAAGCAAACCACTCATAGAAAATGCTAAGTGAATCCCAGAACAAAATTCATGCTCATTGAAGTAAAGGAAGGGAAGTCCCAGCCTATGGTCTGAACACTCCTCACCCACTCTGCAAACAGACTTTCAAAATGCCAGTTCTCTGGGATGGTCTCATCTCTCTGCATCAGGTTATTTCTATCTTTTCTTTCTCTTTTCTACCCCACTCTCTTACTCTCTCCCTATCCTTGTGTTTGTGTGTGCATGCCACGCAAGTTCAATAAAGCTAGCCTATGTGTTTGGCACCCTTTGTGTCTTCAAACTAGCACATTCTGTTACCGAGATTCCAACCTCTCACAACTCGAACCCCTCCAGATTGGGACAGTCTGAAATTTCATTATACTCATTTTTGGAGTGTGAGTAAGATTAAAAGAGTGGACACTTTTTCTTTTACTTGTAATCTGAAACATAATACCATCCTCTGCAAAAATCTCCAAGGTTTTCAGTCTCAGCTAAGCCAGCTGTCTGCATTTGGAAAAACCAAAAATATTTTTCCAAATAAGTGTTTCTCTTTTGGCTATTTTAAAGTCAACCTCATAAACCAGCTACCTATTGGAAAGCTGTCATTCAACATCTGATTGTTCAAGCATATCGACAGATACATCTTAAAGAACATTGACAGATGTCTACCTTGAAATACCTGTTGAGTGGTCAGTGCATTAGTGAGATGTTAAATTTTGTTGTCATCTGGAGAGAAGTACTGAGCTGCTAAACGTGTTGCAAACATTGTCTACCTAGTGACCTTTGCATAGAAATAGTGCTTAAACCTATGAACATCTTAAGGTCATGAGATTTATTTCAGTTCTTTACAAAGGCTGACATTTCACAAAAGCCAAATGCAACCATGTGCTGACTTTTGTTGCTAGGAAATATCTCCCTTTGGTATTCATTAATATGGGTCAAACTAATTCAAATCGTAAGGCCATTAGACCTGACAAAATTTCACTTGCAAGGAAATTGAAGGGTCTGTATGTAGCCATTTCCCTACAGCTCAGCAGCAATCCTTCCCTATCAAAAGTTTCCCTACCTGCAGATTCTGTAAATTCTCTCCAATTTGTACATCAACCGTTACAGGAACATTATGGTTTCCTGATGAATTCAGATTAGCAACTTGATGCATCAGATTACAGTATCACAGTATCGCAGTATTACCGAGGTTGGAAGAGACATCATAGATCATCAAGTCCAACCCTTTACCACAGAGCTCAAGGCTAGACCATGGCACCAAGTGCCATTATTAGGGTTTGACATTTGCTTTCTTTTTCCACAAGTGGAATCTTTGTTTGTAGCTCCTAAACACAGATGAAGGACAATGAGTAGTCTATATACTAATACAAAAGCAAATATGGCTGGAGAAAACTGTATAGATTTTTAAAAGTGTATAATACATATTTATGCTTTTTTTGTTGTTTTGTTTTGGTACATCTTTGTATATATATATATATATATATATTTATTTATTTATTTATTTATATTTATATTTATATATAGTCAGCTATTATTGGTGGAAGTTAAAGTAGTCACCCAGGAGAAGTGGGGAGAAAAGACAGTATTTTGATCCATTAAAATAAGTTTTTGAACATAAGTTCAAAATACTAACAAATTACTTATTGAGAAATACACAAAAATGCAAATAAAGAAAACCACATGCACACACAAACATACTTGCATGCGAAACTGTAGACTGAAATATAATCTGTCAGATTACATGAGAGAATACAATTTAAACATCTATAAAACATTGTCTTTGATATGTAAGCTACTAAGACTGAGTGTTCACCATTTTTTGAGTTTTGGTTTTGGGTGTGGATAGTTTTTTTATTTGTATGGTGTTTTGGGGGTTTGTTTGATTTCAGGATTTTTTTGGTTGGGTTTTTTGGTTTTTTTTTTTGTTTGTTTTTTGTTTTTTCCCTCTCATTGTCTCCCTTATATTCTTTCCTGTTTCTCATCAATCTCCATTGTAGTTATTAGGGGAAAAAAAAAAAAGGTGGCAGCTATGGAATTACATCCAAATAGATGTACATCCAATTAGTCTTGTACTTTCTCTTGAGTTTTTGCAATGTTTTCAGTGAATCAAACTGTAGGATGTAAAAAAGAAATCTAAATCATAAGTTTGTGTATAGTACTTTGTAGCTCCCTTTGTAAAGCTGAATGCTAAAAAACATTAACGTCAATGAATAGCCTGAAATTAATATATCTAATATATCTATTCATAAAAATATGACCAAAATACATCTTGAACTCCACAGTAGTCTAAGTGACTTATAGTGCTGAATGCCAAGAAAAAGATCTGACTCTCTGGTGTACAACCAACTTAGTTAGATCTTTTATGTTAGGACACTGCATATCTTCAGCATTGTAGATGCATGGATTAAAAACACCTCTAAGCATAACAACAACTACAACTACAACAACAACAACAATAATATCTACTTTAAAAAACACAAACAAAAAGAAGCCAAACCCCTAAACAACAACAAACAACACACAAAAAGCCCAAAACAACAGCAACAAAAATGTCAAGTATTTGAACCTGCTGATCTGTTTGGGATGTGTTTGTAACAGAGGTTTTACCAGTAAACTATCTCTCTTCCCCCTGAAAAATTGATCAGAAACTTAATTTATATTGTAATTAATTAATTAATTAATTATATGTATATTCATATAATATATTTATTTACGGCTTTGGAAATAATCAATTTGTAATTATTGCAGATGATAAATCTGGAAAAAAGAAAACAAGAAAAACAAAACAAAACAAACCACACCAAAACAAACAAATCAATGAAAAAGAAATATAAAACATTTTAAAAACCCACGCACCCCAAAATAAAACAAGCAACAAAAAACCCCCAACCCACTACAACAGAAAAAAAACCACTAATGATACCATTTGACTAGTGCCATTGTGACCAAAATTGAGAATACATTTCTTAAAGTCAATGCAGGGTTAAGAACCAGGCATTTATTTTGTTCTGTCTGGGAAGCACACATGTACAGCTCTGAATTAAGTACACAGCAATATAGCATCAAATTTCTGATTATACACATGAAAAGATGACATCTTCTTTAGATTTCACATTCTATACAAATAGTTTCCAAGAAACACTTTGTATAAATCTGCTTCTCCTTACACATGGTCTTTTCATCTTCAGAGATCATTGCAGTGGTTTGAAATGGTCTGAAGAGGTCATGGTCCCCAGTGTTACAGATAACTGCAGGTTAACCTGTTACTCTTCTTCCTGTCATATGAAACTTTTTTGGCTATCATAGATTGGCTGTATAAGACTATTTTTTTTACTTCATGATTAACTACATACGCTTAGTTACATGTCCTCAGATGCAGTTTGACTAGACAGGATTGATTTAAAATAAACTATAGATGATGGATATCTTGTGTCTCATTGTGGCACTGCTGCCACAAAAACAGTAGGTTGTGGATTCCATTCAACAGAATTATTTATGCTAATGGAGGACTTTCTTTATGAAATTTCCACATGACATACATGCTCATTTTCACTTCTCCCAGTTTAATTATCTTCTGATAATGATATTTCCTGTTTACTCCATTGAGGTAATCATATGTCTCATATCTCCTCTTGTCACCATGCTCAAGTCCTCTTCGCATATTAATTGTTTCCAGTTTCTTTCTATAAAGAGGATTTTTGCTGAAATTTATGCCTCCTGTTAAATTGTCATTATTATTTTCTTTTAATACAAAGCTGGTACTCGAAATGCATGACTTGACTTCAATAAAGATTTATTCATAGAGTTGTTACCAGATTTCTTTTGTCAGATGTTTCCCGTTTTTTTATTCTTCTCTGTCATCTCTTCCTACTCATTTATCAGACTTCCTGTATCAATTCAATGCTAAAACTCTGAGGCTCAAGTACTCCAACCCTTCAGGAATTAAACAGAAGTTAGAGAGCAAGGGAAAATTATTTTAAAACTAAATATTTGGAGTAATCATTATTCAGATGAAGCTTAATCTAGCATGTAATTGTAGAAATTCAGCCTGTAATATCACACGTATAAATTTTGTATCTGCTTCCCCTCATTTCTGCTCAGATAAACAAAACATTTCCTCCCCATCAATATTTACTTTTAAAAGAAAAGCCTCACATTTTCTTTATTGCAGACTGTAGGATCTCAACTCCTTCTAAAACGACTTCATGTCTCCGACTTTTTGTGCTGGTAACATTTTGTAGCCTAGTCTGCAGAGTGAGAAAGCCCTGCCTGGAGAGGGAAAGTGTGAAATTCCAGTAAGGACCCTGATTCCCCTCTGGCCTGAAGCAAGGTCTGATTTTTAAGGAAGTTAACAGTAGGAAAAGACACAAGATTGTATCTTTTGCTGAATTAATTACTCTGTTGAATGACCATGACTGCTCCACCCATATTCTGAGTGTATAAAAAGAATAATATTGTATTAATTAGTGTGCATCCACCTTGCTGGGTCTACACCTACCACTAAAGAACTACCTGCAGAGCTGCACCAGTCCTGTGAGACAACACTAGAATGAAGGGTGGAATTATTTTCTTTCCTCTTTTCGCTTTTCTTCTATTCTCAGGAACTCTTTCATCTTTAAGACTCTCTATGCAAATAAAACTAAGCAGATGTCACAGGGATGATGGTGAGGCATGTGAGAATCAGATAGCTGCTGCTTTTGTCTTTTAGGCTAGTTCTTCCCTTTGTGGTGGTAGGGCCAAATGGCACAAAATTTGTCCAAAATACATCAAGAACATGTCTCTATATATCTCAAACACCCCCCCTGTCCCACTTCCCCTTCTGGGATCCGGGGAAATGGAGGAAAAAGAAAATAAGACCTGGTGCCAAGGGGTCTGATGACAAAGGCTTGCCTTGACATGTTTTGTTCCTGACTGCACCTTGTGGTAAACAAGGTGCATGCACCTGGCAGATGCTTTCCTTATGGAAGGCTCATGCCTCTGCTCAATTTTGGGTAAATGCCATTCTGTTGGTTAGTGGCTTTGGTTTTCTGTGCTGCCAATGGTCAAATCAATTTTCAGGCAAATGATAAATACAAGACAGATCGTAAGCAAGGTGATGCTTTGTGCCTTGTTTTGTCTACCCACGATCTTTGCCATGCCTCAGTTTACCCTGGGGAAGCACAATGGTGAAGCACTTCATCCAGAGTCAAAGAAATCTTTGCCAAATGCTGACTGGAACTGCATCCAGTCTTGGCTCACTGTAGAAGAACCGCTTGCTGAGTTCAAGCCTTCTTGGTTTTACTAAGAACCCTGCTGGCAGGCAACAGCTGCTTAGACTATGCAGAAAGAGGTAAGTACTAGGTGAGATGAGTGCTCTGCATAAGCTGTATTACCGCAACTCACAGTTACAGCTTGCAAGCAGAAGGAGCTTCATATTCAGGCCTCACCACAGCTTCAGCATGTCAAGTGAAACAGGACACTGTCCAAGAGCCTGAGACCTGAACAGCCTGTGAGACTCAGGAAACTCTGACAGCCTCTATGCAGAACCCCAGGGCAGTTGGGAGAGGTGGCAACACCTTGTGAACGAGTAGAAAAAACCACTGGCAGCTAACATGTAGCTCAATGCCACTTTGCTTTGTGTTTAAATCCAGTACAGAATGTACTACATTCACTGGATTGTAAAATCAGAACCTCAGAAATATTCGAGAGACACTACACTGTGAGTAAGTAATTTCTCTAGAAGGTCTCAGTAAAACGTTCTTGCTCTGTGCCTAGCTGCCCATTTGGCAGCAAGGATTTTATCACATCTCCCCCTGGAGGCCAAGTGGCATACTGTGTGTGGATGCTCTTTCCAGTGAACAGTTTTGAATTTTCCTGGTTTTGCGTAATTGTTTAAACGGCTTAATGCTGCTTGTGTTTTGTATTTATCTTGTAAATATGTCTCATCACCAAACACAATGACTTTTTACATAAGTTAAGGCAAAAATTTCTATATTAACAATTAATAATGAATAATGTTATTGCTGTGGAGGGCCTGTAGGCCCAAAAATAGGCTTATTTATGCCTCACCCTTCCTGGACATATTTTTCTGCCCAAACCAGAGGTAAACACATAATGAGTACAAAGGAGGACAACAGACCTGGTGCCACAGAGTCTGTCCTGCCTAGGGTCTATGTTGTATAAGGTGTTTGTAAACATGTTGTGTAAGCCCCCACACACCCAGCTTGTGCTTCCCTGGTGTATGTGATCCCCATACTTGGGAAAGTTCAGGCACTGTGGCATTTTCCTGTTATGGTAAGGTTTGGCTGACTGCCAACCTGATTGGTCATTCTAGTGGCCAAGGGGTTATTAATCTCGGCCCACATTCAATAAATAGGGGCACACAGGTAAACAACGGGCTGAGACTCCATTGCTCACTTGCAGCTCAGACTCCCTGCATAGCTCTGACTCACTTTCAGCTCGGACTCAGACCTGCACAGCTTGGACTCCCCTGCCTGCGTACTTAGTTGCAGAGCTCACTTAAGCCTGCCTATATATATATGTGGAGCTCATAGTCTCCCAGCAGCCATGCACACCTTGCATGCCCTCTGCCTTATTACTGCCTGGTGAGTGCCACTGCCGCTGAGATACCAGGAAGCAGATTCTGAATTGTCTGCATGAGATCAGCCTGCTAGCTGCATGAGAACTGTGCTCAGACTGCATGGCATCCTCCTTCTGCACCTGAGGTCCTGCCAAGAATCCTTGGACAGAGAATCCAGAAGAAGCCAGGAGACAAGGGCAGATATTGCATCCGTCACCAGGAGAAACGGTCGGAGACCATCGTTTACCCACAAGCCGGGAAGAATCTCCTTTCCCCTCAAGCTGGAGGTTTCCAGCCTCAAAGTCCATGGGCAAGGCTCCCCTGAAGTTTGGACACTAGTAATAGGCTGTGACAGAGCCCCAGAGAGTGATTAATAATTAATAAGAGTTGTGAGTAAGTGCTTTAGTGCCTTTGTAATGTCTGTTGTCTCTGTCATAGAGCAGGAAAGAGTTTTCAGCCCACTGCTGGGCGAATAGCACATAGACCCCAAGCAGCATTAAGCTTCAGGGAAAAATCCTCTCTCTGTTTATAGTTGGAACGTTTGCTAGTTATTACTAAGTACTGTAGATATTTATCCTGGAATGTTTTCATGACTGTGTAAAATCAATTTTAATATTAATATACAGTGGTTGGGGGTGGCAAGAGTTCAGAATATTGAGTTTAATAAATATATATTTTTATAGAATGTCATCTTGCACCAATTAATTTCTCCCCTCCACCAAAATCAGCATAGGCAGCAGAATACTCCTCTGCAACAGTTAGTAGTCTCATCTTTATTTAATATTAATAATAATTTCATATAATTCATAATACCCCTCTATTTGACTATGTATCTTCTGCAAATAGGTTAAGCTAAGGTAATCATGCATTGCATTATTAAATCAATTAGATTAGTAGTTAAGGTAGCTATGCATTGTGATTATGACATCTTACACAGTCACATAATCACAGAATGTTAGAATTTGTAGGGGACCTCCAGAGATCATTTAGTCCAATTTCCCTGCGAAGGCAGGGTAGTTCATATAGGATTACACCCAGGCAGATTTTTAAATTCTCCAGAGAAGGAGACTCCACAACTATTCTGGGCAGCCTGCTCCAATTCTCTGTCACCCTCACTGTAAAGAAGCTTCTCCTTATGTTGAGATGAACCTTCTATGTTTGTGATGGTTTGGGTGTTACCAGCCTCCTCCCCCCAACATGCTTTGGAAATCACCCAGACTAGACTCAGCTGGCTCTGGAAATTGAATGAAGCTATTTACAGCTTAGCAGAATATACAAGCAGATATTTACAGTATATACAGTTATATACAGAAATATACAAGGTAAAAGGTAATGTGGAAACACAACAGCCCTCCCAGAAACCTGAGTCCCCAGGAGGAGCTCCCAGCTGCCCTTTCACCTTCCCCCTGCCCCTCTCAACCTTATCCCAGTCCCGAGGAAGAATGGAGGTTTGCCGGGGGGTCAGGAAGCAAAGTGGATTAATCAGAGAAACATCAGAGAGGCTAGAGAAAGAAGCTCAGGCAGTTCCCCAGCAGAAGTGAGATACCTATGTTTGGATTCTTGTTCTTGTATCTCTCAGCAAGCCTATGAGGGAAGTAGACATCATCATTGTTTTTCTTCCACATCCTGTAATCTAATTCTTCTCACCAAAATGTTCTACATAGCTTCAAACTAGCACAATGTTCCAGTTTGTATCCATTGTTCCTTGTCTTATTGCTGCAGACCACTGAAAAGAGATTGGCTCCATCCACTTGATGTCCATCACTCAGATATTTATAGATGTTGATGAGAGCTCTTCTCAGTCTTCTCTTCTCCAGACTAAACAGGCCCAGGTTCCTCAGTCCCTCTTTGTAAGGGAGATGCTTAAGCACCCCAGTCATGCTCATGGCTCTCTACTAGACTCTTCTGAACCTGGAAGCCAAAAATTTGACACAGTATTCCAAGTGTGGTCTCACTAGGGCAGAGTAGAGGAGGAGAAGAACCTCCCTAGACCTGCTGGACACACTTTTTCTGATGCACTCCAAGATGCCACTGGCTCTCTTGACTACAAGGACACATTGCTGTCCCATGCAGAACTTGCTGTCCACCAAGACTCCAAGGTCTTTCTCCATGAAGCTGCTTTCCAGCAGGGCAGCCCTCAACCTGTACTGGTTGTTATTTCTCTCCAGATGCAGTACCCTGCACTTGCCCTTATTTACCTTTATGTTGTTAAGTTACATCAAATTCTCATCTCAATCTCAACCCTGAGTTTTGTGTGTTACTTTTCCCCTCATTTTTTTGTTGGAAAAGCAGGCAGGTTAGTCCTTGCACTAAATCATTACACCTTTTTTTGCCATCCAATGTGGGGCAGCAGAAGCAGCTGTCTTAAGACAGTTGATTTTGTCAAGTGACGAAAGGATTGATATGAATAACAAGAGGATTCAGTTAAAGCTTGTAGCTTGTTAAGAGAGTTTTATGTAAATTTTCTTTTTGGGTTTTTTGGGTTTTGTTGTTTTGTGTGGTGTGCTATATTTCCTTTCTGGAGGCCAATGTGCTGGAATCCTGGATGTACAAAGTAACAATCATTTAGCTATGTAAACAACATAAATTGTAACAGTGGGCTTGGGAAAAAAAAAAAATACTGGTTTAGGCTGATTCTCTGGTCAGCCTGTCCCATAAGCTGTATCAGGTAGCCTAGAGAAAGGAAGAAGTTCATCTAAAGGCTGCAAGAGAAAGGGGAGGGAGAAAATCCCTGAGCAACCCCCAGAGGACTCCTGCAGTACATAATGAGCACGTGTGTAGGAGATTTACATGTGAAACTAATATGAATATGCTAATCACTTCCTAGAAAAAAAATATGATTTTGTATGAGATGCAACCATATAATCTCAGAATTTTCTTGACTCAACTACACTGAGGTAGGAAGCTCTGCTAGGTCTGCATTGAGATAAGACAGAAATCAATGCTCTTTATTGGCTCAAAGATATTAAGGAGTTTCTCTGCCATATTTGACAAACTCAGGTTATAACACAGGTTATGAAAGAGAGATGGTATGATTTCATAACTTGATATGACCAGAAAACATGAGAATCATCAGGAATAGGAAGATCAACAATAATCCACTGCAATTAATTTATGTGGAACTTTAGTTATTCATGGAATTTAAATATATTTTTATAGTTAAGAACAGGGAGAGAACAGAAATCTTAGGGAAAAGAGATAAGATGTAGAAACCAGGGGGTTTTAGTGTGGAAGATCATTGGACTCCACACAATTCAATGTGAATCCTACTGGAGACCTTTATTGCTCGTTCTGACTCCATTTATACAGTCTTGACCATAGAGCACACACCTACACATTAGCATAATTTAGACAAGAACAACCCAGTCTTTTACATACCTCACACCTTGTTTTTCTCATTAACCAGATGTCCACTATCTCTTCTCTCTCCCACATAAGGTATCCTGAAGCTGTGGGAACCAAGATCAAAATGCTCAGTCTGCCTGTTATTGTTCCTTTCACTGCTATATGTTTATCACGCAGGCAAACTCTTCATGACTCCTTCACAGAATTCACAGTAATGCTTGATAATCAGCTAAGAAGGCAGGATTGCTCACATGTCCATTCTCTGTAAGAAACTCCTCTACAGTTTAGGTGTTTGATTTTGTTTCTTTTTTTTTTTTTTTTTTTTTTTCTTAATTAAAACTTTTGGGGGTTTATTTGTTAGGTTTTTGTCCTGGAGTCCTGTACCCCTAAATTCCTCTCCTGCCCGGACTTCGGGGGGAAGGGGGAAAAGCCGCCTGGTTTCCCTCCCCCCCTCGCCTGCCCTGCAGCCGTGAAGGGGGGGAGGACTGCCCCGTGAGTTCCCGCGCTGGAGCCAGGCTGGGATTGGCAGTGCGCTTTCGCGCCTAAGGTGTGGTAACTCTGCCCTTTGTCTAGCGAAGGTTATAAATAATGGGGATCTTCCTGCCTTTGGGGTTCCCGCCTTGGAGTTTTGCCTGTGCCTGGACATATGTGTCTGCCTGAGCTCACACACTCCCCTCGGCTGGACTGCAGGGATTTGCTTTCCTTTTGACACTTTTGTGTGTGCCTAATGACACCTTTGTGTGCCTAACGACCCTTAACGACCTCTTAACGATTCACCTGCAGCCGCTGGAAAAGAAGAGGAAGACAGATCGCACGAGGAAGCCTGAGTGAGTTATTTGACTTACCTTAATTTAGTAAGAAACCACTATTAATTAATAGCTAATGCCTTTTCCAACTTCTGACTTCCAAAATAGTCAGATTATTGATGGTATCCTTGTAGGTTAATTCTCATGCAACTGAATCTGCTGATTAAACTAAATTAATCTTTGTATATATAGTTGTGGGGGCGGGTTTTTGGGAAAATAAAAAATAACTATTTTTGATAAATTCCTGACTCGGCCACATATTAATTCCTGCTCTCCGCAACAGTTTTGTTTTGTGGTTATTTGCTTGGTTTATTAGTTTATTGTTTGTAGAATAAGGAGAGAGATCACTCTTTCTTCTGTCTTTTACCTCATTTGAGAGCACAGCAGTTTGATGTGAGCAATGTATTAAGGATTAAAATTAGGGAAAAATAGGTGTTGACTGAAGTCTCCTGTAAATATTGCTGCAGAGTATTAGAAAAGAGGAATTTCTTTTTACAATGGAAGTTAAAGTTATTCTGGTTAATTATTACATCTTGTTTTCATTCCGTTTTGTGTAGAATTAAGGGAAAAATGGAAGGACAAAGAAGATTCATAAACAAAGACAAAGATGTAAAGATTCTGTGATACTCCAATTTTCTTCAAAGTAGATGATATGCAGATGAACAACAAAAGAACTGGGCACTGATTACTTAGATATAATTTCAAACAAATCAGTTGTTTCTCTGCATATCATCTTGCAAAGTCAGACATCAGAGGTTCCAGAGTACAGCTGAATATATAATAATCTGCAGTACACAGGAGAACTGCAACTATTTTCCAAGGAGTGGTTGTAATGCCTGGATGTACTGTGTGCATGATGCAGCAGTTCAGATGTTTAATGTCTTTGGCATACACTATAGATGGATTCTGTATTTCATAATACTTCAGGTTTTAGCTGGTTGTTTTGTCTTTGGTGCAGTGAAATCACATTAATGGAATGATTCTCTGGGGCACAGAATTAGTAAATAATGATAGATTAAAACAACGCAATTACAAAATTATTCTTGTTCAGTAGTATTTGTCTTAATGGTATACTGAAATTGGAAGTGGAAAAGAATCTTTATAATAGTTAATTTCACTTTATTAGTAAAAACTTTGACTCTTTCTTTTTAATGGCACAAGATAATATTTGAAAAATTTTAATGTCCTGACATTTGAAACATCCTACTGGTGTGTTGTGGAGGGGAAATTAATTGATGTGAGATAATATTTTTTTCAAAATTAATACTGTTTATTCATTCTGATATTCAGAACTCTCACCACACCTGATCATTTACTTTAATAGTATTTCAGTTCTTACACAGTCATGGAAACATTCTATAGATAATATCTTGATCTAGTAATAACCAGCAAAATATATAAACATTAATTGAACTGGAAGAGAAGGTTCCACAGTCAAATGCCACATGCAGTCAATAAGCCGCTTGCCCAGTAGATGGGCTCAATCTCTTTCTGCTTTATGGCAGAAGGCATAGAGAATTACAAAGAGACATTTAAGCATTTACTCAGAAATTATTATTACTCACTCGCAGGGGCTAGCCACAGTCCAGACAGTACCCAAATTCTTTCAGGGGACTCTGTCTTGTTGGACATTGAGACTTGAATCTTCTTGGCTTCTGGGGAAAGGACACAGACAAACAATCTATGACCTTGTCTCCTGGATTCTTCTGGACGAGCTGTATACATGTCCAGCAATACTAAGCAGGACCTTCAGGCACGGAAGGCAGGATGTTGTGCAGTCTCAGCACGATGTCACACTGGCCACACAGGCTAATCGAATGCAGGCATCCAGGATCTGTTCATGGTAACTCATCACAGTGGAATTTACCAGGCAAGCAATAAGGCAGAGTGCAATAGCAGCAAGGCTCAGCATAGCAGAGAGAGGACAGCAAAGAGCAAAGCAGCAAAGCAAAAGTATGTTGTTCACCTGTGCATCTCCTTTTATCAATGTCGGCAGAGATTAATTGCCCTTTGGACACAAGAATAGCCAACCAGGATGGCAGTTAGCCAAACCTTACCATATCAGGCAAAGCCATGGGCTCGCTTTTCCCTAATTTGGGAAAAACATGGGCTTTGCACTAGAAAGGCACAAGCTAAGTGTGTGCACCTTACACCACAGGACTCTGGACAGGCCAGAGGCAGTGGCTCCAGTTTTTTTTTATGTCTATTTCCCGTGCTTGCCTCTCTAGTGGAGCAGAAAAACATGTCTAGGCAAGGTGGAACATCTACAAGCCTATTCTGGGCCTATGGGGCCTACCACAACAAACAGGAAGTTTGTCTATTGTTTGTAACAAATTTGATTGAACAGGTCCTGCTAGATTTACAGAACCGAAATTATTTACCAATCACATTGCTTGTGTTAAAAGTTTGTCTCAGTTATTCAAAGTTCCACTACCTCATGGCTTTTAGTATATTTTATAAACAAACCATTATTACATTCAATCTTTCCTGAAGCTGGAGAGTAAAATCATAGAATGAACCAGGTTAGAAGAGACTTCCAAGATCATCCAGTCCTATCTAATCAACTAGACCGTGGCCAGTCTTTTCTTGAACACCTCCAGGGACAGCAACTCCACCATTTCTCTGAGCAGCCCATTCCAATGGCACAGTAGGATATGTGGTTGTTCCACTCAATACTCTTTGGCCCATTTTCTTACAAGATTATTCTTAAAATGAGTTTCATTGTCTGAGTCAGTTCTTTCTGGAGTTCTGTATTTCCAGATGATTTGTTTTTCCAGACCAAGAATGATGATACATGTAGTAGCATATGCTACTGGATAGGTCTCCAACCATCTGGTATTTGCCCCTACCATTGTTCATACATATTGTTTGCTAGAACACGACTGAGGTAGAGTGATGCAATCAGTCTGCCATGCTTTGCCATACTTGTACTTTGACCATTGGTCACCATACCATAAGTAATGTATGACTTGGGTGATAGTCAATGGATATGTCAATTGATCTGCCATGCACCCATCGGTAGATTGCATCTCTACATTGATGTTCACATGAATCATGGGCCCACCAAGCTAAGAACAGTTCACCTCAGTGTTTCCAGTCAAGGTCAAAATCATAGTTTGTATTGACTTGAGGAATTCTAGCAGCTAGGTCTGCCTGACGGTTATGCTGGTGTTACTCAATAGGTTTGCTCTTAGGCATGTGTGTGTCTATGTCTCACAATTCCATTAGAATTTTTTCAAGACAAGCAGCAATGTCATGCTAGAGATCAGCACACCAATTAAACTTTCCTTTCCTCTGTCAACCATTATTTCCCCAGAATTTTAGACAAATCCACAAAGCATTGGCTACCTTCCATGAATTGGTGTAGATGTAAAAGATAGGCAAATTTTCATGGTCAGCTACATCAAGAGCAAGTTGGACAGCATTTTCCTCAGCAATTTGGCTGGATCCACCTTCTCCAACTCCTTCTTCACTTAAGTCTTCTCATATGACTCCACACTGCTGACTTCCATCTTTGCTTATTTCCAAGAAGATGACAGGAAACATCTGCAAACAAAGCATAGTTCTTTTGCTGATCAGAGAGATCACAATTAGGAGGAGTTTCCTCAGCACAAGTTACTCTCTCCTCTAGAGGTTTTGTAGAGTTTTTGACTTCTGGCCAATTGCTGATCACTTCCACTAGACCAGGTCATTCCAGATTTCTCATTCATGCTTGTTGGGTTATCAAAGTCATCCTTTTAGACCAGATTGCATCCACGGCACGATGTGTTGATGAACCTTTGCCTTTGAGCATCCAGTTTGGAACTGGCAATCTAGGAGCTACAACAAGTTCTGACTCAGTTCCAATTACTTCAGAAGCTGCTTTCACTCCTTCTTAGGCTGCTCATGTTTCTTTCTCTGTTGGAGTGCAATATGCCTCTGAATCTCTCTGGCTATGGCTCCAGAAGCCAAGTGGATGACCATGTGTCTCATTTTGAGCTCTCTGCCAAAGACTCCAAGTTGGAACATTGTCATTTGCAGCTGTATGTAGAATGCTTTTAATGTCTGGACCAGTTTGGACAGGTTCCACACCCACTGCATGGACTACTCACTTTATCTGATCAAAGGCTGCTTGTGGTTCAGGTCCCCACTCAAAATGGTTTCTCTTGCAAGTCACATCATGCAGAGGTTTGACGATTTGACTGAATCCAGGAATGTATAGTCCCCAAAATCTCACCCCAGGAACGGTAGAGGGTCCTTCTCATTTGTGGGACCTGCCATGGTGGAGACTTTTTTTATCACATCCTGTGGAATGTGCCAGCAACCACCCTGCCAGCACACTCCTAGAAATTTAATTCCTCTGGCAGGTCCTTTGACCTTGTCTTTCTTAATGGCAAAACCTGCTTGCAACAGAATGTCAATGATTTTGTTACCTTTCTCGAGGACTTCCTCAGCAATTTGGCCCCACACAATGATGTCGTCGATGAGCTGGATGTGCTCTGGAGCTTTACCTTTCTCCAGTGCATTGTGAATCACTGAATGACAGACTGTTGAACTATGTTTCCACCCCTGAGGCAAACAGTTGAACTGGTACGGGTTTCCTCTCCAGGTGAATGCAAACTAAGGCCTGCACTCCTTTGCTATGGGAATAGAGAAGAAAGCATTAGCAATGTCTATGGTAGCATACCATTTAGCCTCCTTCAATTCCAACTCGTACTGGAGTTCCAGCATGTCCAGCACAGCCGCACTCATGGATGGAGTCATCTCGTTGATGGCATAAATGTCCACTGGGAGATGCTAGTCACCTTTAGGCTTGTGCACAGGCCAGATCAGACTCTTGAAGCATGAATGAGCTTTCTTGATTGCAGCCTGACTCTCCAGTTGATGAATCTGTTGATGAATAGGCAACAAAGAGTCACGGTTAGTTCTGTACTGCCTGTGGTGCACAGTTTGAATTGCAATTCGCAGTTTCACATCCTCTATGTCATGATGTTACAAAAGTACAGATTCATGTGAAAGTTCAGGTTTAACAAGCAACTTCAGTCTACCATCCTCAGTTTCTACAGATGCTATAACAAAATCCAATTTGTGACCTTTCATAAGGTCATATGGCTTGACTTTGGTCTCTGCTGCTTGCCCTGCTCACAGTCTCTACCTGAATCTGTGTAACCCAATCTAATAATTTCCTTCTAACCACTTGTAGGCTCTGATATCTCACCTTCTGATCTCTGCAATTAACCATATGAGCTATATAGGGCCCACTTTGTTTATTTTATTTGAGATAAGGGGGATGGGAAGAAGGAGGGAGGTTGTAAGTGCTCCTGGGCAGTCTCACTGTTTGGGAAGGGTTTTGAATTTCTGTATTACTTCTAACTTGTATGTAGTTGTAAACATTGTGCATGTAGTATATGCTTGTAAATATGTACTATGCTGTAAGATATAGCTTCATCTAACTTCCAGCCATCTGAGCTAGTCTACTGATCCAAAGTCTATGTGGGGAATTCCTTAAACCATCACATTCTTATTTTGGTGCTGCAATGCAGGGCTAATTCCAGTTGATTTATTGCTTGTTAAGTTTGGAAGTAAAGATGAAGCTGTCATACACTTTCTGGCTATAATTTATACTGTTTTATTCTGTTTGGATTTTTTTTTTTTTAATAGTTGGCTGATTGCCAAAAGTGGTGCCTTATTTTCTGTATAATATGGAGAGAAGTGGAATCCACTTTGGTGAATTTTGCTGACCATTATTTGGGCTGGACTACTTTTAACATTACAAATTCTACTTTTACTAAGCCAAATAATGCTACAAATTTTTCTGTGTCTCTAATGAGAATGATTTGGCTGACAAGTGACCTTCCAGAGCCTTGTAGCAAGTTCTGCACACATAGCACAGTTATCTGCCTTTTATGTGTAAAAAAACCTCTATGGTTCGAAAGGAACTTCTAAAAATTTTTTTGCACCAGCAAAAGAACAGGCAAAACCTAAAATTTGGTTAAGGAGTGATTCAAAAGGGGATTTGGGAGAAGGCACATCTGACACACAGGGAGAGGAGAAAGAGAAATGTAGT
This sequence comes from Pogoniulus pusillus, assembly GCF_015220805.1. Lineage (NCBI taxonomy): Eukaryota > Metazoa > Chordata > Aves > Piciformes > Lybiidae > Pogoniulus > Pogoniulus pusillus. Next base: position 79,792,866 of record NC_087309.1, read on the forward strand.
CTTAGGCATACAGTTAATGTATTGAAGCCCCAATATAGTGATAGTGGTGATAGCAAAAGTTATGTGAAGGTGGCTGTCAAGAGGGAGGACGGCTCTGAGGAGTAGACGGATGCTCTTAAGAGACTTTTACTTCCAGGTCAAGCACCAGTAAAGGGAGAGGAAAATGGCGATATCCAGAGTTCCAGTGAGCCCTGAGAGAAGTCAGAAGGATTAGTAAGTAATATGCAAGAGAAACAGAAGAACCAATCCTAAACTGCTTAGGGGGATGGCATACATAATTCTGATGACATTCCTGTGGGAACAGATCTCACAAAGAAGCTTATTAAACTGCTTCTTCATCTTATGCTGATATCTTGCCTACCAAATTTCTAGCAAAGAGCAGTAATGGAAGGCCTCCTACTGTTGGTGAATTCACTGACCAACTGAGGCAGACAGAGGACAGTTTGTCACATTCTGCCCTAGTCTCTGCAATAAAAAATTATAGTTACAGAGATAAAAGATAGAATGAAAGAACTGAAGGAGAAAATTAAAACCTCCATATCCAATCTGGCAAAGGACAACATTCCTTCATCATCTGAATGAATGCATGTTTCTGCCATCAGGAACAAATGCCCACCTCCTGCAAGGCAATTCCAGCCCAGCAAGAGACAAATTGCACCTGGACATCAGCAATCACATGTGTCATTTTGGATAATCCTATGTGATCAGTATGGTGAGAACTCTTTTGAAAAGAATCAGGGAACTGCAGAGTGGCAGAAACAGGCAACAATGCCAGAAAGGTAGCTGTCACTTCTTCAGACTCCTAGAACAATTGTAATTATTCCAATAATTGCAATTTATCTCACCACAACATTAATTGTGTAAACTCAGCATTATAGGGCCCCTGCCTCCAGCCAAGAGGAGGAAAGGAATAATGGGGAGAACAGAATTTATTGGAATGTATTCATTAGGTGGCCTGGCTGTTCAAAAGTTCTTTCTCCCTGTCTCGCTTTCCAGCCAGAAACCAGAACAAGTAAGTCATCAAAGCTTATGTGTCAGTTGTTAGTGGACAGATTAGAATGCAGATATTAGAACAGATCAAAGGAGAAGCAAACAGGGTAATATCCCACTACAAAGTGAGGGAAGATTTTTACATTATAGCTTTTTATCACTCTCAGCAAATCAATGAATGATATACATTTAGGTATGAATGATATGCATGTCATCTTTATTTTCTTCTCACAACCAATGATCTAATTTCTCTCATTAAAATATTTCAATTAGCCTCAAAACAACACTTCTCATTAATGTCTATGTCATGGAAGAGAGCAGAGGCCTCTTGCAAAGGTTCCATTTGTACACAGGATCGTGACTCACATGAAGGCCAAGTCATCGTAAAATCAAAACAATTGCCTTCCATCTGTCTGCATGGCGACAGCCGTTGTCCCAGCAGCTACAGAGCCTCTGAGAAGATTTATCCCCCAGAGGGGCAGAAAAGGTAAATATAGGCTATGTTTTGGGACAAAGACCTTGGTTCCCATCATCCACTGAATATCTGTTGGGGGCTGACCCCTGGGTGGTCTTACAGGTTGTTTTTGGTAAGAATTGTCCAATTGTCTGAATTGATTGTAACTTTGTACCAATCTGTAAAATTAACATAAAATTGCCTGAACTGGCTAAACACACCTCTTTTGAACACTATAAAAATGCTGCATTTGCCTTAGTTGAGCGCCCCTTTCTTGCTCTCCTTCTGAATAATATTCTGCCTGCACACGCATCGCTTGGCATTGGCTCTGCAGCATTAACAATTACGGCCAGCTTGGATGGCACGGCAGCGCCCGATCCTCATCAGCCTCGGAAGCAGGGACTCATCTCAGCCCAGACTTGCAGGAGGCTTGGACAACGCACCTTGAATTCATGAATACTCTAAGACTCTTCTCTGAACTGCATTTGGACAGTGAGTAGCTGACAAACTCTTTATTTAGAGACTGAATAATATCTCAAGACTCAAATGAACTCTCTTAAAATCACAGATTCTCTTCATTTTTACCATTCTGTATTTTAATCTGCAACCACGAACCAAGAACTTAAGTGGCATAGTTATAAATAAGTTTGGGGAAGGGGATTTCTAGTGTTTTAGTAATAAATCATTTAAACCTTATCATTAATCAGCCTTGCATGTTGTTCCCCAAAATTCCCCTAAACTCCGTTCCTCGGCAGTCTATTAATATGTAAAGGGTGTATGTCAAGAGGATGGAGTGAAGCTCTTTGTTGGGAGAAGGAAAGAAATGGACACCGCATCCAATATGGATTATAAGCAGGTGACAACTTTATTGGAGCAGTAGCGTACTTTTATAGCAAGCAGTTAATGTATTCCACTGTCAGCAGTTACTTTATCTGTAGCTCTACCAGACACACTTGCACGGCTTCTTCCTATAAAACAAGTAGCTGTTTTCCTTCAAAAACAGGATACATATCCTTTTTCCCCTTGTTTACCACTTTGCTCAAGGACAGCGTCCTTAGGCACTTGTCACATCAGCATGTTGCAATCTCTTCATTCTGCTGACCCACCAATTTCATATATTCTCCGTGCCCATTCTCTCTTAGCCATTCCTCAACAATTCCCCCGTTTTGTTTTTGGGCCAGCAGAATGTGTGCCTGAGTTGCTTTCTCCACACCGCGCAAGATGCATGAGTAGGCTATCCTAATAAGCAAGAGTACAAGAACTATTCCTAGCAAGCGAAGCCCTTCCTTAATAAGACTCAGGAGCCATGGTGAAAGTCCACCGAAAAGAGACTGGAGCCATTCGTCAAAGGGGCTTGTCTCCTGCTTTATCTTCTGCGTATGTTCCTTCAACCATGTCAGTTTTTTGTGAATTGACTCACTATGATCTGACAGATTAAAGCAACACATACCTTCAAAATCTTCACACCCATGGCCCTGGGCAAGCAACAGGAAGTCTATAGCAGCGCGGTTTTGAAGCAAAGCATGTCTAAGGCTATTCTGATCTACTAGTAGCTGCTCTAAAATGTCGGTCGTTATATTGGCTTGTTTAACCGACCAATATGCCAATTTATCTATTTGTCGCAATGCCTGGGCAGCAGCAATTCCAGGTGCGAAAAAGGAGGAAAACACCCTAGTGGTGAAAGACCAAAGCTCTACATCATCCTTACAGTCTGGACCTAGCACGGATATTGAACGCTCCTCCCACTTTACCAGGCCTGACAGTTTGGTTATGTTCAGCCAATCCCGATGGTGAGGGGCAAAGAGACTAAGCTTCCCTAAATAGCAGGGACCACCATAGGCATTCCTCGGTATCCCCTGCCATGCTCTATCGCCACATATTAGAAACACATTGGGTGGTAAGGCCTTGGCTGTCTTCTTGCTCCATAGCAGGGGTATGTTACCTTCCCTAATTTCTGCGGTACTACTGAAGAGAACATTGGTGGCTCCATAAGCTCCTGTACTACAATTATAGGCATGAATTCCACTGTGCGCGTTACAAATACTAGTGCACAGTATCTGCCAGGAGATAAGAAGTCATCATAAGGTGGCCTAGGTGACACCTCTGTCCATTGGAAATTTTTCTCAGGGCCCTTAGACAGTATATCCAGCATTTGGGCTACATGTACCACAATGTTCATACCACTAAACTTGTCCCCAAATACGAAGCAAGTCTTACTCCACCCCCCTTTTTGATGTCCTATCCTTTGGGAGCCCAATAGTTGCAGCTCTTGAGGGTCCCATGGCATTAAGACATTCAGCCCCTGCAAGAGGGTGGCTGCGCACTCAGAAGGGGTTTTGGAGTTGGTACAGCTGCCAGTGGTATAGTTGCTAAAATCACTGGGGCTAAACCCAGGGGATCCTACTAAGCAAGCTTTAAATGATCCAGTCGCTGTCTGTGGAAGAATTTCTTGCCACTCGAGGACATGAAGTCATAAACATGGGTAACTTGCGCTGAGAACGTCCTTGGTTTCCAGCACGGCTAGGAAATCGAGATGTAAACAACTGAGCACCCCACACACAGCTGCAGTGAGCAGAGACTAGATAACCAAGGGGGCTGGAGTGGGTGGTCTGAGAGGCTGACCCTTAGAATGTTGTGATGGTAAATACCCCAGTCAGGAAATACTAGCTATCATTTCGGACGCAAACTATTATCATCAGGTGACTAAAAAAATACACCTGTGTCCGTCCATGCCTGTAACAGGGGCAAAAATGGTCCTAAGTCGTCCTCATCATTCTTGCTATCATTTCCATAAACGTTATGAAATCTGTCTTCAGTAGCATAGTATCACAGCACCATCAGGGTTGGAAGAGACCTCAGAGATCATCAAGTCCAACCCTTCACCACAGGGCTCAAAGTCAGATCATGGCACCAAGTGCCATGTTCAATCCTGCCTTGAACAGCTCCAGGGCTCCAGGGACGGCTATTCTACCACCTCCCCAGGGAGCCCATTCCAGTATCCAAGCACACTCTCAGTGAAGAGCTGTCTCCTCACATCTGGTATTGTCTAAACAGCTTCGAGGCTTCGCTGCCTCCTAGCAAGGAAAAAAAATCTGCAAGAGGAGATAACTCACGCAGAAAAAAAAAAAATCAGTAAAAGAAACAACGGGCAGTGGGGAACGGGGCCCCGCGGGCCCTCCACAGGTGGCTAGAGGGGGGAGGGAGGAGGGGGAGGAGGCCAGCAGCCACAGCGCCGCTCTTGTCCTCGGCCCTCCATCTCGCCCAACCCCCAGCTGTTTCAGGTCAGCCACCACTTGTTGTTCTCGTCTTTCTCTCCCCCTGTCACCTATCCTTAGTACATAATATGAAATCTACAGACTACACAGCAATGACTTTTGCACCCACTGCTCAGTGGCAAAAAGAAAAAGAGGGAGATTGCTAGGACATAGCAGAGATGCCAATGCCACTGACCATGGGTGGAAGCTTATACAGGCACGGAAGGCACCAAGCAGGACAGACTAGAGTTCAGATGCATTGCCTCTCACAGCAAAGGGTATAGGCACTGAAATCTACATTGCAAGTCACTAACCAGACTCTGGACTAGGAACAGGGAATGATAGAGCTTGTAGGCTAATGCCAGTCAGCTCCTTCCCCCAATAACAGATAAAGACAGGACTAGTATAGAAGTTTATTGGAACAGCTGCTAATTGCATGAAATGAGCCTTGTGACAATTCTGACTTTTCCTTTTTCTGAGAATACCATGGTATTGTTATCTTCTTGGATTTTCTTTGCTTTTTCTTGAAGTTCCTATAGCTGATAGATATTTAGAGTAAGATAAGTTAAGACTAAGGGTTTGTAGTTTTGGGAACTTAGGACATAAGGATGTTATGGGATGTTTTTCTTGGGTATATCTAGGCATTATTGAAAAGGGGAAAATGGGTTAGAGGACAGTAGGATAGCAGAAGAAATCTTTTCCTTTTCGGGATTTTTCTAATCACAGCATACAGACTAGGCCAGTGGATCTGCTAGCCTAGGCAATGGATATGTCTGCATTTGTTCTTGTATCCGCTTGTGTTTGACCATTTTTCTTCACAGGCCTTGATGAAGACCAACCTGATTATGATGAACCTGTTTTTTCCTAAAGTGAGCAGAAATCTTACTCAGATGGCAGAACTGTGAAAGGACTTGAAAGAAGCACTGACATGATGACTGTATTTGTATGGATCTTTAAGGTTTGGACCATGGCTAATGAATTTGGGTATTTTTATGAGTTTTCAGTGATTGTGGTTTAACAGAATAGGTTCAGTTTAACAGCTTTGTAAACGCCAAGGCCCACTCAAATTGGCATAAGATGGCAATGTGACTTTTTTCTCTTGCAAGGGCCCTGCAAGAGATAAAAAAACCCACTGCCCTAAATTCTAAAAGCAGATGAAGAACTGTGGGAAAAGGCCTAAGTAGAATAGACTGATAGTAACATCTAGGGCATATCTTTGTATTGTATTTAGAGGTTAGTAGTTCTTAAGCACAATAGTCAGACACAGCTCATAGCTAAGGAGTGTAATGAGAACATCAAGTGAACCCAGAATTATGGGAGTCTGAGAAGAATACTTGACAGCTAAATGATTTGTGAGTCTGCAGCGTCGACTGCCACACAGAGCCAGCGAAGACGTGGCACACCTGCACTCTCCTCTGACTGTGATGTTCGTCTGCACTTTTGGGTTTCTGAACGAATGACTTACTGTCGCTTGCAGAAATAGCTTTTGGGATTGTTAGCTAAGCTTGGGTTATTAGCTTGCCAGACTAATGCTACTGATGAAAGCTCTAACAGGTTTATTCCTTTTGATTGTAGCACTGTTGATTTGTAGCTGCACCATTCACCCCTGTGTTAAACAGCCTATGATAACTTCCTTAGTAATGAGGGCGGACACTGCAGTTCAAACGACAGTGACAAGGCCCATGTTAGACCTTTAGGTGCTTTTGGAGTAAACAATCAGTGCTATGGTGTTAAAGCATCAAGAAGGGGCCGAGGTCATCTGTTGTGGAACAACAGAACCGCCAAGGCACTTCCCACTGGTGTGTTCCTTATTTGTGGTGATAGAGCCTGGCAAGGCATACCAAAGAACGTTTATGGAGGTCCATGTTATCTGGGAAAACTGGCAATGTTTGCCCCTCATCTTAGTCAATTTAGGAACCTAGCCCGACGCCGGCCTAAGCGATCTTTAAAATTGAGTCTTAATTGCAATGACAATGTTCAACTATTATCTACAGCTGCTCGTGTTGCCTTAGCTGTATTTCTACCAGGAGGAGTAGCTGGAAAAGCATTAGTACAGCTAGAGAGACTCGCATGTTGGTCAGCAAAACAAGCCAATGTCACCACAAAGGTTTTAGGACAACTATTGGTTGATCAAAATAGCCTTCATCATGCCCTGTTGCAAGATCGAGCAGCCGTTGATTTTCTTTTGCTAGCCCAAAGACACAGCTGCAAGGACTTTGAAGGGATGTGTTGTTTGAATTTATTGGATCATGGTGAGTCCATTCACAAGAGTATAACCTGGTTGAAAGGTCATATTGACAAGATCGAAAAGGAAACATCGACTTTTGATGACTGGTTGCAGAACCTGTTTGGGACAATCCCTGGGTGGTTAAGCAGCTTATTAGGAGAAGGCTTACGGCTATTTGCTATTTTCATAATAATTTTGCTATGCACTTGTATTGTCTTTGCTTGCATTAAGAGGAGCTTAACTAAGGTAGTTAGCCAGGTGTGGGTTGCTCAAAAAGAAAAAAAGGGGGAATTGTGGAAGAATTTCTCACCAGTCGAGGACATAAAGTCATAAACATGGGTAACTTGCGCTGAGAACGTCCTTGGTTCCCAGCGCGGCTAGGAAATCGAGATGTAAACAACTGAGCACCTCACACACAGCTGCAGTGGGCAGAGACTAGATAACCAAGGGGGCTGGAGTGGGTGGTCTGAGAGGCTGACCCTTAGAATGTTGTGATAAGTTAACCTATGCACACCTTACATGTAACTCTGGACCCTCTGACTGTAACCAATCTTAAGCTGAGCGTGCCTCTTGCTAGAATGCATTTAAGTCACTGTATCATGGAAATAAAGTGGATTTGACCATCTAACCATATTGGTGAACAAAGAATCATCTTCCCATAGTGCTCCACTGAACGTATTTCCCAACAGCTGTCTGCATGCTGAGTCAGAAGTCCAGGTTACCAGTCTGATTGGCCCATGTGATCCACATGCTGGTCCTTTGGTTGATCTTCGCTAGGTGTGTCATACGGGGGGCGATTTGCGTCAGCAGGATCAGGATCCAAAGCCACCTTGGTCCATTTCGCAGGTACCCACAATGGGCCTGTTGGTGTAAGCACACACATATAACCCATGCCATAGTAAATGACCTTGGCAGGACCCATCCAAATCCCTGTTTTGGGATGCCGGTAGGTGGCACTCATAGTAGGTTGCTTTTCTTTACCCACCCCAGCCTGATGGAGTTGCATCGGGGTTTCCTGACTATCCCCGAAAATACATAGTTGGTTAAGTGTAAAGAGCATGCGGGCTAGCCATTCCCCTATATCGGCTATATGTTTTTGCTTCTCTAAATAGTTTTTCAGTGTTTGGTTGCACGCTGTACCACAGCCTGCCCCTTTGGGGAGTTAGGCAACCGACAAATGTGCTTCACACCCCACTGCTGCATAAACCTCTGAACCCTCTCTCTGGCGTATGCAGCACCATTGTCAGTTTTGATTTATTGTGGCACTCCTAGTACTGCAAAGCAAATAGTTAGATGTCTAACAACATGCAATGCCTTTTCTCCTGCTTGGGCAGTTGCCCATATCATGTGGCTATAGGTATCAATGCAAACATGGACATACTTGAGTCTTCCGAACTCAGCTACATGAGTGACATCCATTTGCCACAATTGCAGGGCTGCCATTCCCTTTGGATTGACTCCCGTGCCTAAACCAGGCCCGTGGTGACTACAAATCAGGCATGTCTGCACTATTCCCCGAGCTTCTCCTACTGATAAGTTGAACTGCTTCTGTAACACCTTAGAATTTTGATGAAACATGTCATGTGACTGTCACACTGATTGAAATGTATTGACAGGTGCAGCTACTGACACTAATTTGTCTGCCCTGTCGTTTCCCTCCCCCAGACCATCCTGCCACTTGTGACTTCTGATGTGTATGACACATTATGCAGCAGACCGCTGCTGGAGAGCACTGCTTAGCTGTCTGAGCAGTTCCCCCAATCGTAGATTGGCAACGTCCCTAATGTAGGCATCCTCAATTCGTTGTACGATGCCTGCAACATAAAGGGAATCGGTAAAAATGTTCAGTGTATGGTGCATCCACTTCATCACTGCCCATATGACAGCAAGTAACTCAAGAGTTTGTAAGGAATCCTGTGGCTCTCCTGGCAAAATCTGATGATGCCACGTTCCGTCCTCATTCCAGGTTTCTGCAGCTTGTTTTGTCTTCTTCCCAGCATCTGTATAGACAGTTATTTCGCCCTCGAGTGGTCTCTCAGATCATCGTGGGTGACGGATCCACTCGCCCTGTGCCATCCATTTCAGTGTGGGTAAAGTGAGTGCTGCATTCTGCAAAGTTGCTCCCAATGACAATAGAGCCAGTTGCAGGGCTGGGGTTTCAGTGATCATGTGCTCCAGGTCTGCTCTCTGAATGGGAAGGTGAATGGTTGCTGGTTCTGTGCCACTTATTTGCAGAGTTCGTCTTCTTCCTCTTTGTATTAATTCTGCAAGTAGATCGATTTTTCGTTGCAGGGTAGTCTTGGGTTGCAGAGGTACGTGCAGCCATTCCAGGATTCTAATAGTCTCCCCCTTCTTGTTTTTTTTTTTTTTTTTTGCTTGGGTGACAGCACCAAACAATGTGTGCTCAGTGGGCAGGATTGTAATGTCCACCGGCAGATCTGGATTGTAGCGACTAACCCATCAGTCTGCAACAAGAGTTGCTAATTTCTGCAGGAGGTTACTTTGTTGGGGAGACAGTGTTATTGGAGTGGCAGGGTCTGTTCCTTTTAATAGCGGCTGCAGCTGTTCAATATTGGCATTGGAGAACCCAATGACAGGATGCAACCACTGCAGATCTCCCATGAGTTTCTGCATATCAGTCAGGGTGGAAATTTCAAGATGTAAGGTAAGTTTCTGTGGTCGAATCTGAGAGTCCGTGATTTGCCACTCAAGGTACTTGTGTGGTGGCTGTTTCTGAACTTTCTCTGGGCCAATTTGTAGGCCAGAAGTTGCCAGGATCATGGAAATGGTGGTTACATCTGCTTCGGTAAAGAGTTCCTTTCTACAGAAGGGAATATAATCCATATAGTGATAGATTAATGTAGAAGGCCACTGTTGCTGAAGGGGCCACAAGGCTTGATCCACAAATAGCTGGCACAAGGTGGGACTATTTTTCATCCCCTGTTGCAATACTGTCCATTCATAACATTCATTTAGGCTTTGGCGATTGATTGCTGGCAGAGTAAAGGCGAATCTTGGAATGTCATCAGGGTGTAATGTGATGGTAAAAAGGCAGTCCTTGAGGTCAATTACTAAGAGATGCCAATCCTCTGGCAACATGCTTGGTGTTGGTAGCCCAGGTTGCAGTGCCCCCATTGCTTGCATTTGAGCATTGATATCTTGGAGCCTGTATTTTCCAGACATTTTTGGTATGGTGAAGATAGGTGTGTTCCAGGGGCTCGTTGATGGCTGCAAGTGGCCAGCAGCAAGTTGTTCTTGTACCAAGAGACGGGCTTGTTGCAGTCTCTCCTTCTTAAGAGGCCACTGTTCCACCCATACTGGGTCGTTGGTTAGCCAAGTCAAAGGTATGGGGAAAGACCGCTCGACAGTGGCCACTGCTAAAAAGGGGTTTCATTAGTTAGTCAAACCCCTATTTGAGAAAGAGCATCTAAGCCCAAGAGGCCATTGGCGCCATGTGGCAGGTGCATGATGGTGATATACAAGCAGGCACTTTGGCTATCTAGCGTCAAGGTGAGCAGTTCAACTGATTGTTGCACACTGGCTGTGCCCCCAACACCTTCAACCCCTTTTACACCTGCAGTGGAAGGCCAGTGCTTGGGCCAATTTCTGCTTGCCACTATGGTGATGTCCGCACCAGTGTCCATAAGCATGGTAAGCTGTAGTCTATCCCTTCCATTAGAAATGGTTACTGTGACCTCTGGTCGATGCCTCATGTTCATTGTCATCATAGCAGCTGTTCCTGTAGAGCCAAATCCTTGAGCCGCCCATTCTGTCTGTGTCAGGGGTTGGAGGTGACCAGTAAGATGAGGATATGGTAATAATTGAGCGATGCGGCTTCCAGCTGGTATGTGGATAGGTGGGAACAAGGTATACAGCATGATTCGTATAGTGCCAGTGTAGTCTGCATCAATGATGCCAGTGTAGTGGAGGGTTGCCAAGCCCTCATTAGACAGAATTGTGGCCCAAGGACCATCAATCACGGGATCAGAAGCCCACAGTGCCAGCTGCCGTCCCAGCCACTGTTCACAGCTGTGGGAGAATTTCTCCTGCAGCAGGGCATGAGCTGTAAACATGAGACCTTGTTATGGGCAAAGGTCCTTGAGCTGGAAGGCACTGTGAGCAACCTACACACATCTGCTGAGGGCTGACCCTGCCATCCCCCGGGGGTGGAACCACAGGTTGTTTTGATAAGGAATAACCTATCTGCACCTTACACATAACTTTGAGCCAATCTGTATTGTCCACTTGTGCCAGCCCCAGTATAGCTGGGTACACCTCCTCTAAGAACTATATAAGACACTGCACTATCCTAACAAAATCGTACTTGCACTGCACTGATTGCTCTGATCGCACTGATGCACAGAAGCTACAGAATCAACTCGTCAGTGCCCCAATCCGCGAGCCTCCAGACCTCAGCACCCAGCTTGGCTCATACCCATGGAAGCTCAGACAGTGTGCCCCAATAACCTCTGAATTGTTCCAATCCATGATATTTGGGACCTTTCAAACTGACTCTGGCCAGTGAGTAACTGAGAAACGTGATCTAAGCCAGAATAATCTCTCAATAGCCTAATAACCTACCAGAGGCACTTTCATGCCACAGACTCTCTTCCTAAATCCTTTCAAACCTTGCTAAATTCCCAATTTGTTGTGCATAGACATTCTGCAATATAATCTCGCAACCGCATACAAAGAACTTGTGTGGGAAACTTTGTAGGAGCTGTTGCTTTGCAATCAATATGTAAGCGACTTGAACAAAGCGGGTAAAGATGTTGTGTCCTTGTTGTGCAGCTGTGTAGAAGAAACATAGTAATAAAATAGTCATAGATATATTTTAGAATTAGCTGTATCCTGGCCTACAAGGACGATGCCTCCTTAGCTAGTTATACTGAGTGCTGCCTTTGTTTATTCAATATGCCTTTGTTTATTCAATATTCAATATGCCTTTGTACTCATTAACGAATATGCCTTAACCACAAAATATGTAACAATGTGTAGTATGGACCAATTAGAAATTAACATGTAATTCTGATGTAATCCTATAACAGCCTTCTGATATAGTATAAAAGCCTTCTGATTTTTGTATTAAACAGCTTACATTTTACAATCTATATTGGATTCCATAAGTCCTTTTCCTCAACTTCAGCAGCAGCCAGCATACAAACAGCGACACCTAGCGACAAACTTGTGTGGGGTAGTTGCAAATAAGTTTGGGGAATGGGGATTCCTAGTGTATATAATATTAAATCTTTTAAACTTTTTAAAATTCAGCCTCTTATTTCATTCCCCCAAAACCCAGACAAACTCCTCCACAACAGCCAGGAATAATGCTCAGTCCTTTAATTGCAGAACTAGATCGTCTCAATAACAATGCACCAACCTGACATCCGTTAATGACCAGGGGTCCATTTATCATGGTGGTAATCCTGGTCAGGAGTGTGTCTACTAGGGTACAGTCTACTGCCATTGCCAGGTCCAAGCCGATGCTTCCCCTGGTTGCTGGCTGTAGGTTACTGGGGCCACTACTTGTGTCGGTGCTCGGGGGTCTTTCGCGCTCCACCTCTCATTTCCCGGAGATCGGCACGCTAATGTAGCATGGTTTGAAGTTCAGCAGTGGTCACAGAAGACGCTCTGAGCTTGGCAGTGGTTCTTGTAATGTCCCGGCTGTCTTCACCGAAAACAGCGTTCTTGTCGCTGTGGCGACCTCTTTGGTGTTTGCACCAGGGGCGCGAGAGCAGCCCGGACTCTCTCAACCTGTGTCTCTACCACCTGCTCCAGGGCATTCCCTGCCCCTACAGTAGCTGAGTCCTAAGCTTGCACTTGGTATGCTCCTGGACCAGACTGACCCCCCACCCTCTCCAGCCATTGGACTCGCTCTAACATGTCCTGTACCGAGGCATCTTGTGGCAGAGTAACCAGTACCTCCCGAACCTGTGGCAGGGCGTTATCAAATGCTAACTTCCTACCAAGGGTATCTGTTACATGTTCAGGGTGACCTGATAGTGCAAGGGCTTCATGCAGCCTGTCCAGGAACCACTATAGGGCTCACCTGGCTTCTGTTTGATGGATAGATAAGAGGGAGAAGAGGTCCCTACTTTTACATTCCCGAATGCTACTTGTGCCAGCCTCATAGCTTCCTGCAGCACAGCTGGGGGTAGGACTAACTGAGCTTGTACCCCTACATAGTGGACCTTGCCCAGTAATTGTTCTGCCATCATTCCTGCCAGGGGGTCTCCTTGTGCCCGAGGGAGCATGGCTGCCATCTGACAGTATCTCTCCCACTGAGTGGTGAACTGCATTTGCTGGGAAGGGGTTAGGATCATTCTCACTACTTGCTTTATGTCCTCCTGCACTAAAGTCCCACTCGCTGAGAACACATACTGCAACATTTGTTGAGCGGGCTCACCGTGCAGCCCTGATTGCTTAACCATCTCCTGGAGCTGTGTTAGCAGCTTCCAGTCAAAGGCTTCATGCTCCCCCCATAACTGGCCCCGTGACTGTGGCTGATAAACTACCGGCCATGCCTTAAGCAATTCATTAGCAGCCTCCATGTCGCCTGCGGCCGCAGCCTGTCTCACTATCAGATGCCACGCCTGGCATTTCAGCGGGGGCAGCTGATTGTGCACAGAAGTCCCTGGGTCTTTCTCCTCTCCTGTCCTTTCCTCTTCCTGAGCCTCCTCCTTTTCTGCACATACTGCCTACACTCTGTCGTTACATCACAGCTTTTTAAACAGTTTTTTAAACACTTCTTCCATTGCCTCCTCGTTCTCACTGAAATCACTACTGCTCCCATCAGTCGCGGTGCTGTCCGAATCGCCGCAGCAGGATGGGGCAGTGGAGCCGATAACTGACCCCTGCAGTGAGGTCTGAGTGGTTGCTTCAGTGAGGAAGGGATTATTGTGGGGCGGGGCAGTAGGGAAAGTGGAGGGCTCCTCACTCTGTGCTGGTGATTCTGATGAATACAGCAGTGGTGAGGTGTTGGCTGAAGACAGAGCTCCGACTTCAATTGCAGTTCAGGCAACTGTTACCGGTAGCCCCAAGGAGGGGGGCCAGGAGCAAGCAGCTGAAATGCTCCCCCTGGCCAGCCCTCTAGGCACTTGGGCTTATCAAGTTTCAGCATTACAGCAGCGGCAAGATCCTTCTCAGCCTTGTACCACTTAATTGCATTTATCGTCTCCCACCAGGGCACTTGGAGCTTCTTAGCCTCCCTCTTATCACTGATAACGTCATCCCATAAATCACTCCTGAATGATCGCCACTCGGCTTCGTCAAAATAAGCATCCCCAGTTTTAAAATAACCCTTTGTGTAACCATAGGCACACAATCCGGGCAATAACCTTAGGTTATAGTCCACTCCTTGCTTTTCTAAAAGGTGTCTGAGCAAAGAAAGCGCTACCTCTTTATCCATGCTGTCCAGCCTTAATGCGCCTCCTGCTCTGCGACGGAGTGAGCTGTCTCTCACCCCCAGTCCGTTCTGGGTCTCCAACTGCCCTCTTGGCTACGGTGTCACCACACCGGCATCCGTTCACCGGTCCTGTCTTCTCCTGGTTTTTAATTAACCCCTCCGACTGAGGGGTCCCTGTTCGGGCACCACTGTTGGGAGAAGGAAAGAAATGGACACCACATCCAATATGGATTATAAGCAGGTGACAACTTTATTGGAGCAGTAGCGTACTTTTATAGCAAGCAGTTAATGTATTCCACTGTCAGCAGTTACTTTATCTGTAGCTCTACCAGACACACTTGCACGGCTTCTTCCTATAAAACAAGTAGCTGTTTTCCTTCAAAAACAGGATACACATCCTTTTTCCCCTTGTTTACCACTTCACTCAAGGACAGCGTCCTTGGGCACTTGTCACATCAGCATGTTGCAATCTCTTCATTCTGCTGACCCACCAATTTCATATATTCTCCGTGCCCATTTTCTCTTAGCCATTTCTCAACAGCTCTTCTCAGAGATGCCTAATGTCAAGACAAGGGCCAGTGGTGGAAGTTGGGATATAGGAAGTTCTATGCAAACATGAGGAAATTTTTTTTCACTGTGATGGTAATGGAACAGGCTGCCCAGGGGGATTCTGGAGTCTCTCTCTCTGAAGGTTTTCAAAAGCTGTTTGGATGTGTTCTCTGTGTGACCTATTGTAGGTGATCTCACTTTGACAGGCGGCTTGGACTAGATGACCTTTTGAGGTCCTTTCCAGCCCCTAACATTCTGTAATATCAAACTGAAATTTCTCATGCTCCGCTCTTTCCTTCTGCCTCTCTATACCTCAGGATGCATCTGGATCTTAGTTTTCTGAATTTCCAAAATTGATAAGATTCTGTTTTGTTGAATAAGTTAAAAGGAGGGTCAGGAGAACTGCCATTGGGACTTTTGACAGTCAAATTGTGGCCTGTTTCAGAGACTGGTAGGCAAAGCCCTTTTGGAGGCAGTCCTGAAGGGACAAGGAGTTCAGAAAAGATGGACACTCTTCAAAGAAGCCTCAGAGAAATAGGCTGCTTCCATGTGCTGAAAGACAACACGTCCAGGAAGAAGGCCAGCCTTACAGAATAGAAGCATGTATTTGTTGCCTAGGAGGAAAAGGAGAGTCCATGGTTGTTAGAAGATGGGGCAGGCCACATAAGAGGACAAGAAGATTTTCTGCTGGAAAGCAGCCCCGTGGAGAAGGATCTGAAAGTCCTGGTGGATAACAAGTTGTCCATGGGACAGCAGTGTGCCCTTGTGGACAAGAAGGCCAACGAGATCCTGGGATGCATTAAGATGAACGTATCCAGCAGATCAAGGGAGGTTTTCCTCCCCATCTACTGCCCCCTGGTGAGGCCCCATCTTGAGTACTGCTTTCAGTTTTGGTCTCCCCAGTTTAAGAGGGACAGGGATCTGCTGGAGAGGGTCCAGTGGAGAGCTATGTGGATGATTAGGGGGCTGGAACATGTGCCTTATGAGGAGAGGCTAAAGTACCTGAGGCTTTTTATTCTGGAGAAAAGATGACTGAGAGAGAATTTAGTAAATGTCAATAAATACACCTGAGGGCTGGTCGGGGAGGAGGACAGACTCTTCTCATTTGCTCCCTGTGATAGTAGGAGGAGCAATGTGTGTAAGTCGCAGCACAAGAGGTTTCACCTCAATACAAGAGGGAACTTCTTTACCGTAAGGGTCCCAGAGCACTGGAACAGACTCCCCAGAGAGGTTGTGAAGTCTCCTTCACTGGAGATTTTCAAGGTCTGTCTGTCTGTCTGTCTGTCTGTGTTCCTCCATGCCCTGAGCTGGATTGTATGAGCCTGCTCTGGCAGGGGAGTTGGGCTCTATGATCTCCTTGGGTCTCTTCCAACCCCTAGGATCCTGTGATCCTGTGACAAGACTATGCAGTGAGGAAATCAGAACAGCCAAATCCCAGGAAGAAATCAATTTGGTTTCAGCTGTTAAAAAGAACAGCAAATGCTTCTACAACAAAAGGAGAACTAAAGAGCGTCTCTGTCCTTCGTTGGATGCAGGGACGAACATAGTGGTCAAGGCTGACAAAAAGATTGAGGTTCTCAATCCCTTCTATGTCATACTATTTAGTAGAAAGACCAGTTCTTCACTGGATACCCAGCCTCCTAAACTGGAAGATGAGGATGTGGGGCAGAACTAAACCACCATAATCCACAAGGAAAAGGTTAGTGACCTGCTGCACCACTTAAACACACAAGTCTGGGAGGGGTCAGATGGCATATAGCAAAGGGAATTGAGATGGTTGATGGAAGAGCTCATGAAGCCACTTTCCATAATTTACCATCATTCCTGGCTAACTGGGAAGGTCCTAGTTGAATGGAGATTGGTAAACATGATGCTCATCTGCAGGAAGGGTCAAAGGGAGGACCCAGGGAACTACAGACATGACTTTGGTGCTGGGTAAACTAATGGATTAGACCATCTTGAGTGCCACTATGCAACCCAGTCAGTGTGGGTTCCTGATTGGCAAATCTGAAATCCTTCTATGAAAATGTGGCCTCCTTGGTAGATGAGGGAAAGGCTTTACTTTAATAAAGCTTTTGACACTGTAACAGACAACATCCTTCTGGAGAAATTATCTGCTTTATGGTTTGGATGAATGTTTCACTGGATAAAAATTTGGAATACTGGGCTTGAAGGGTGGCTGTGCATAGAGTTAAATTCAATGGGTAGCCAGTCTCTAGTGATGTTCCTAAAGCACTGGGGGTACAGAGTTATTTGAGCCAGTTCTCTTTAATACATTTAGCAATGGTCTGGATGAGGGAATTGAGTCCACTCTCTTGAAAGAGATTGAGACAGTCTAGATTGATGGTCTATGGTGTCCTGGAGTCCTGGATACATCAAAATTCCTCTCCCTCCATGGTTTGAATGAGAGAGGAAAGGCACGAAAAACCTATTCCACCCCCCTGCCCTGCAGGCTTGAAGCAGAGGGAGCAAAGGGTCCTTCTGGCACAAGGGGTGACCCATGCAGATGCCCACACTGGAATTGGGCTAGTGATTGGTTGTGGTCTTCATGCCTAGGAAGAGGTAAGTTGACTCTTTATCTAGGAAAGGTACAAATATCAGGATACTTCCCGCCTTGGGATTCCCACCTTAGAGTTCTCCCCCACCTGGATAGTTCCTGAAGAAAGTCCCCTGGTGTTCCAAAGGACAAGCTCCTGAGGGACCAGACTGTCCCTCCTTAGGATAGCTTCCCACCATAAGCACCCCTTTGGGCAAGCCTCATAAGCCATCTCTTCATAGAGAGAGAGATGACAAGCATCTGTACCGCCTTTTCTCTCAGACTGCATGGCTCACCTGCGAGTAGTGAACTTTCTGCTCAGCCTAACTGATACTGGGAAAGCTGTGTTTATTAGCCTGGCCCTTTCCATTTCCTGACTTCTAAAATAGTAAAATTTATCTATAGCATCCTTTGTAAGATATTCTCGGTTAACTGAGTCTGCTAATTAAACTAAATTAATTTCTGTATATTGATTTGGGGGTGGGGTTTCAGTAAAATAAAATAATTCTATTTTATATATATTCCTGACTCAGTCATGTTAATTCCCTGCCTCCACAACATATGGTCAGTTGTATGACGTTTTATAAGTCAAGTGTTGGATCTTGTACTTTCATCACACCAGCGTATGGACATGGTACTTCTGCCCTTGGTGGTCATAGGCTGACCTTTGGACTGAGTGATCTTAGAGGTCTTTTCCAACCCAAACAGTTCTATGATTCTGCATTTTTCACAGCAATAAACTATCTCGACCTTCTTCCTTCTTTCTGCACCTCTCCTTATACAGCATGAAGACTCCTTCTGTTTCTGTCACTAAAATAAATTAAATAAATGGGAAAAAAAATAGAAGAATGCACATCATCCAAATTTGAGAGAAATTGTAAAAATATGCTACAATGACTTTATATACTTCTGAGTATACTATTTCTATATTTCTATATTCCTTCAAGTTTTGAGAAAACACAAAACTCTTTTCAGATTTCAGAGAATTCTTCAGATGGATATTATTATTATTGGTTTTTGGGAATCTCCTTTTTTTTATGGAGTATTTTTTTTTTCACCCTACAGAAAAAAAAGAAGAGTTTTCACTCTAGCATTAATGTTCAGCATTTACACAGGAGTACATTTCTCTACTGCCCTAATTTGTCGTAATTTTAATTAACATTTCAGAGAAAAATAAAGTGCACAAAAAACACCAGAAAACTCATTAGACTCTTAGATTTTCTTTTTTCTTTTCATTTAAATAAATTACTGCACCAAATCAATACAAGGCTGAATGATTAACTCTTCTAAGTATTTGGAAGAAGCAGCACAGACATAAAGAGAAACCATCATGAAACCCTTTTACAACTAAAAAGACACTGAGACTTGATTAAGAAGGTCAGGGTAGGAGGAGTCACATTTGCAACACATACATTACTTACCAGTGTCATGGATGATTGTTTGAAAATGTGGTAATGATTTCAAGTAGGCCAAATTTTTAAGACATGTCAGCCTCGTATTTGACTTGCAGTAGCCTAGATGATGTTGCCCTTTCTGAAGTATCACTAGAATGAAGACAGCCAGGAGTTGCTATTTTTGCTGTTTGGCTCTATATAGTGAATATATTCAAGGGATTAAAAATAAAAATAAAGTAACTGCAGTCTAAAAATAATTTTGAGACTGTAGTCACAAGTGAAATAATTGACATGCAATTCACTTCAAAATAAACCAAATGCAATTTTTAAGTCATACCTACAAAACTGATTTCTCTTAATACCATAAGAGCATAATACTATATGGATTTTTTAACAGTTTCGTAAACAGATGCTATATGGGTATTTCCCCATAATCACTATACTTCAACATGATTGCAGTTCAAATTCAAGTCTGTGTTGAGATGTAAGCTGTACTGTCAGAAATGCCCTGAAAAGGGCACTTTTTTAAAAGGTTCATACCTACTTTGCCATGATTTTCTCTAGAATCTTAGAAAAGTCTTGTAGCTAAACTGGAATACACAAAATAAGTCTACAGGCTACAGCCAAGGTTCCCAGAAAGTTCATGTGGCACCAGTGAACACACTGAGCTTTGAGTAAAATGAATTTGTTCCTTTTTGCTTGCAGTCCTCTTGGCTTTGATGGAGAAAAATATACATATGAAAAATGGGTAAAGGTCTGTTGTAACATGCAACATATGCCTATGTAAATCTATATATATGCATTACTGTAGAAGTTATGATGCTATAAATGGTGCATTCTGAGCTTTTTTAGCTAAGAAATATCCTTTGACAGAAAATCCATTGAAAACATTTTGTTGGGAGATTACATCAAGGCTGCAATTAGATACTGTAGGAGAGCCTTCTGGCCCTTGGTGAAGAATGGAAATGAATGGCAACTAAAATACAATGAGCTTGTGAATAGTCTTGCATAAATAGCCTAGTTCAAGGCAGCTTTTGAAACAGCTTCTGGGCAGTTTATGAGCATGTGTTGGACCGAAGTATTATTTATCAGTACCAGCTGAGTGTGTTAGAAAGAACTTAGTCATAAGATTTTAGTTCATATTTTTGGTCTTGCTTCTGAAAATCCTTAATTCCAAAATCAAAGATACATTTTGTAGCAATATACCTTATCCACAGCATCAACCTCCTTTCACTGCTGGCTTTCTGTAAGTCAGTGCTGTAATCATGTTGACTCTGAGTCAGCCAGTGTGCTGGATATCTTAAATATACACAAATGTAGGTTAATCTTCAATGGCAGAGTACCGTGACTTCCTTTTGTCTTTTACAGAGATAGCACAGTTCACTGAACTGTGCTTTATTTCAGGATGATGCTTCTTTCAGCTTTCAGTGTAGCAGCTACATTTTCTGCTTCCTCAGTCACTGAAAATTAATTAGCTCCAAACCAAATTGTTCACTTTTAAACTTATGCTGAAAATAAATCAACGTACACTCTCCCAAGAAAATGACGATACATTAAT
Source organism: Pogoniulus pusillus (assembly GCF_015220805.1). Lineage (NCBI taxonomy): Eukaryota > Metazoa > Chordata > Aves > Piciformes > Lybiidae > Pogoniulus > Pogoniulus pusillus. The sequence goes on from NC_087309.1 coordinate 79,813,233, forward strand.
TTTCCACAATCAGAATAGTTTTTGTCATGCTGAACCTACAGTCCTTTCATCTGTACTGTTCATGTGCAGATAGCAATAATTTTGTTCAATCATATTAAGGAGTTCAGGAACATACAAATTGCAGAATAAACAGTGGTTTATTTGTTACTAGAGAATAAATACTGGTTTTGTTTGTTAGGTTGGTTGTGTTTAGTGGGAAGGGGTGTTTATTTGTTTGGTTTGTTAGGGGTTTTTTTAGGTCGTGGAAGACACATATCCTGGCTTGCCCAGGCATAATCCCATGGGTCCCTCCCGTCTATCTGGGGGGAAGAGGGGAGAAGCAGAGCACCGGGAGAAGATAAAAGGCTTAAAGACACCCACTTTGAGGGTCCAAGACTTGTCCAGATTTGTTCCTCCCAAATAAGGGAAAGCAGGCTCCTGACTTCACCTAACATGGCAAGGTTTGGCAAAGTGCCATTCTGATTAGTGAATTTATGTGGCCAGAGGATCCATCGTAATCAGGCAAAACAATAAATAAGCTCTGCCACATACATGCTTTCACTTTCACTTTTGCTTTGCCTGCAACAATTTTCAAACACCAACAGAAATCCCTTCCAGTTTTGGGTACTGTCTGATACTATTTTGTGAGTAAATATTCAAAGCCTCTCTAAGAAATTCTATTACTAGATTCTATTGTGCCTTTCTGCCTTAGTAGTAGTAAGGAGCCTCTCAAGTACCCTGTGGGCGAGAGGTATAATTGAAGCCTCTTTCCAGTTTTAAATTTAATGTTTGCATCTGCTGGTTATTTCTTAAAGTGTTCTAGTTTTGCCTGTTCCTGCTGTGTAAATATCTAAACCGTGTGTTTTGAACACTGCAAATAAGTTTTCTGATGAGTTTTAATATTAATAAACAATTTTCATTGCTATTAACAATCTTTGCCTGGATATCAAAATTAATATTGATTTTTTTTTTTATAATTTGTAACATTTTGAGGAAAAACTTTAGTGCTTTTTTTGTTTGTCTTTAGGGATTTTTGTTCGGCAGCCAAGACAACTAGTTGGGTGGCCAGCAGTAACAGCCAAGTTCTGACACTCTTAAAATCTAAATATGATGCTGTTTAGATAGGAGAAATATCACTGATATAAAGGTACTAAAATGCTTCCGTAAGTCCCTTTGCTATAGAGGAGTCCCTCTCTGGTTGGGACGTGGGCTTTTTGTGCAATTTTCCAGCTTTTTGCAGCACAGGGACAGGCACAACAGAGTCCTCTGAACTAACAGTGGCAGTGTCTCTTCTGCCCAGTTTGGCAGGATTGCCTGATTCCCACAGCTCCACATCACTTAGTTCATATGCAGACAAGGGTGTTGCTGAACAACCATCTGAGGAAACTACAAGTTTTCCTTCCACCTGAACTCTCTAGGCACCTGTGAGGCTTCTAGACTGTACAAGCATGTTTTCCCAAATATTTTGGCTTCTTGCCTTCTCCTCTAACAAGTCCTTTTCCAAGGTCTGAATTCTTTTCTCATAAATTTGGAATTCAACCTGTGCCTTGGCCACCACTGAACCCAACACAACTGCATAATGGTCTGCTGTGAACTCACAGATCACAGAGTCAGAATTTTCAGCTAATTTCTCTAAGATTTTTCCTGATTTTTTGCAATTTTGCTGAGTCCAGATTAAATCAAATCCTGTGATTATGCATCCTTTTTTGTAAAGAAATTCCACTACAGAACTACCCTGCATAAACTGCACCATAATGTCATGGAGGCAGGGAATTAATGTGGCTGAGTCAGGAATTATAAAAATATAATTATTTTCCTGGAACTCTGCCCCCAAAACTATACATAAAAGTGAATGTAGTTTAATTATGGATTCACTTTGATTGGGAATGTCTTCAAAAAAAGGATATAATGGATAATTTAAAATATTTAGGAAGTCAGGAAATGGAAAAAACTAAGCTATAAACACAGCTTTACCCACTATCAATCAGGCTGAGAAGAAGATTAAGGGAAGAGCTTACTCACGGAGGTGAGATAGACATTCAGCAATGATCCCTTACTGGATTCCTCTGAAGGAGGAGCTGCAGGCAATATCCAATAACAGAGATCCATGCCACAGAAGTCCAAGGTGATTTGAAGAGACACCAAACTCAGAAATGTCTCAAGCACTTCTTCCCAAGTGGGATGCTTGTGGAAAGATGCTGCCTTCACAATGACAGAGGAGAGCCAAGATTGCTAGGGTCCTCTAGTGTGGGAGGCAGCCGAGAAGTTGGCTACTGATAGGGTCTGAGAGATGGAGATCCAGATGCTGCCAGTGACTCTCAAAGGACCTCAGGCTTGCTAAGCATGCCAGTTTGTACAAAAGGGTGCAAAGGTGGGGAGAACTGTCCAAAAGCAGTGACAGGATAAAAGTATGAGCTGTACAAAAGGTATGAGCTGTCCAAAAGCGGGGATGGTCCAATCACAACAGGAATCTATCCTGCCGGGCACTCTGTAAAGGCAGAAGCTCTTTCAAGATGGGAACTCTCAAAGTGGGAACTCCCAAGACAGGAACCTTTACTCTATTTATCCTTTTTCTAATCAAAGTATCAATTTACCATTTATACTGGGCACAAAAACCTGGCCAATCACCAGCCTGATTCCAGTGCAGGCTTTCACATGGGTCAGCCCACGTGCAGTAAGGCACCCTTTTGATGCCCTCCTTCAAGCCCACAGGGCAGGGAGAGGAGAAGCAGGTTTTTGTGCCTTTCTTCTCCTATTCAAACTCACAGAATGAGAGGGAAAAGAGAGAAATTTGAGGTATCCCTGGACAGACAGTTATCACCATCCATAGCCTGTGTGTGGTGATTATGGATATTACCTGCCCCCACACACAAAGATTCATCCAGACTAAACTCAGACGAATGGAAGTTTATAAGTGAAGCTCTATATATTTACAGCTTAGCACAATTTACAAGCACATATATACAATATATTACAGATCTTTACAATTATATACAATAATATACAATTTAAAGGAATACAGAAAAATTAAACCACTCCCAGCACTCATAGTGCCCAGGAGGGGCTCCCTACCACCCTCCACCTTCTTTCCACCCTCTCCCATATCTCAGAATCTTTCTTATGTGTAAGGTGAGCTGGAAAGGTCAGCAAGGGGTGTTAGAAGCAAATGATCAGTTGAAAATGTGCAGGTTCAGGCAGAAGATTTAATACAACAAAAGCCTGGTAGAGACTCTCTTATCTTTGTGTCTGTGTTTTTATGTCCCAGCAGAATGAATAGGTAATATAGATATCATCTTTTCCTCTTTTCACAGCCAATAATGTAATTTCTCTCACTAAAATATTCCAAACAGCCTCAAACTAGCAACACTGGGACTCTACTCCAGAAGAGATGAGCAGTCCTACTAGATTGACTTGCCATCTGATAGAAAGGTGCCTCACCTACTCCAGTGAAAAATAGCAGCTTCTTGCACTTTACTGGGGCCTGGCCTGTGCTTACTGAGCCACATTTCAGTACTCTAAGTGTACTGTGGCTCAGGCAGGCAATCAAACATCACCTGAGGATATCATGGTTGAGATGGAGACCCAAACAGCAACCAGAGTGATTGCCCCAGTGGGGAAAAAGAAGCACTACACAAGAAAGTCAACAGGTCCTTATCAGTAATTAGTAAGGGAGGAGGAAGACTGTGGTCAAGGAGTTGGTCCATCAACTGGGAGATCAGGAGTGAGATCAAACAAGAAGCAGAAACTATTCACTCATTAACCTCAGGAGAGCTGAGAGACATTTGTAAAGATTACAACCACCAGCCAGGAGAGTGGATTGCTGTTTGGCTACTCCAGGGATAATAGGGCTGGGATAACAGGGCTGGGATAACAGAGCTCATAAGCAGCTGCTAAAAGAAAAGAGGCTCAACAACTGGGGGCCATTGCCAGGAATAGAAGAATTGAGAAAGGAATTGGAAGAATAACAGGTGTTTGCAGTAACTGGAGGCAACTCCTGTTAAGTGTAAAGGCAAGGTACCCATGCAAGGAAGACGTTATGAGTTTTCTAGGGAAGTAGAACACTGCAGATGAAGCCATCCAGTGACTAAAGGAATTAACAGTGCTGGACGTTATCTACAGTGACCTAGATGATCCAAGGGTATCCACAGATCCAGAGGATGTTCCATGCATATGGAAAATGTGGAGGAAGGAGCCTCAGGGTGTCCCAGCATCATACTCAAACAGCTTGATGATGATGTATTATTTGAGTAAGGAGACATGGCCTGTGGCTCACAAGTTATTGCCTCATCTACCAAGTATAGCCCAAGAATTCAGGACTCTCCTGCCCTAGTCAGAAGGAAAGGGATCTATGCTCCATGGACCACTGTGGTTCTTCCTGCATGACCAGGGAGAGGACATGAGGAAGTGGGATAGTGAGCCCACTCCTGAATGGGAGGCTTGTGTACATGAAATGAGAGGGAAGACAGTGGTCAATAATGGACCATCTAAGAAGGCAGCAAAAGTTGCTGCTGTAGAGGGTCAAGAGAATAATCAGTGATCTTCCAAGTGGGAAGGAGCCAAGGTTACATCCCTTGATCCTGATGAGGAGACCTTTGGCCAGGCACCAGTAAGATCAGACAGTGAATACTCTGATGAAGACCAGGGGTAGAAGGTCCCTGTCTTTGTCCAGAAGGAGGAAAGAGATGACAGAGAACTGTGTGGATTTGATGGCCTGGCACATTGAAGTCACAGAAGTGTAAAGCACTAATAGACACTGGTGACCAATGCACAATGATGCCATCAGGGCAAAAAGGTGCTGAATCCATCTAGATCTCTGAAGTAACAGGAGGATGCTAGGAGCTGTCTGTACTACGAGCTGACATAAGCCTAGCATGGAATAAGTGGGACAAGTACCCCACTGTGACTTCCCAGACACCCCTTGTAAAGGTGAATTGAGTCAATATAAGAAAGTGAAAGTGTGCTAGTTTGAAGCAAGCTGGAATGTTTTGGTAAAAGAACTAGATAATGGGCAGTGAAATGAAAAACAATTGTGTCTCTTCGCTCACAGTCATGCTGAGAACTCTGGGAAGAAGAAGTAATCATTCTCCATTTTGTCTTTTCATTCTGCCTTTGCCTTCAGACCTAGTCACATCTCATTAACCCTGCTCCCACTAACCTAGCTCCCTAACTTTTTGGCTGCACCTCTCTTCTTCCTGAGAACTGGGGTAAGGTTGAGAGGGTAAGGAGAGGTGTTGGGGTGGTTTGAGAGCCCCTCCTGGGGACTCATGTTTCTGGGAGGGGAGTTGCGCTTTTGTATTGTTTATCCTTTGTATATTTCTGTATATAATTGTATATATTTTAAATAGCTGCCTATATATTTGCTGCTGTAAAATAAATAGCTTCATTTATATTCCCAGAGGCCGTCTGAGTTAGCTGGGGCAATTCCAAAAGTGTGGGGGGGCGGGTAAAAGCCCAAACCATCACAGAAAGCCAGCCAGCTGGCTCTGAAGATTGCTAAGAGAGAAAAATGGCCAGTACTATATCTTTATATGGATTCCTGAATTATGGCTCATGCCTTTTGGGGGTGGTTCAACAATGGAAGAAGGTCAATTGAGAGTGCAAGGCTAAGCCCATTTGGGCCCCTTCATTATGGCAGGACATTGCTGCTCGGGTACAAAACATGACTCTGAAAGTATGTCATATTGATGCTCATGTACCTAAGAGCCATGCTAATGAAGAGCATCAAGACAATGAGCAGGCAGACAAGGCTGACAGAATTGATGTACCTCAAGTGGATCTGGACTGTGAGCACAAAGGCGAGGTGTTCATAGCTTGATGGGCCCATGAAACATCAGGACATCTGTAGAGAGATGCTACCTACAGATGGGCTCGTGACTGAAGGGTGGACCTGACAATGGAAGCTGCCACACGTGACTGTGAAATATGTGTTGCAATCAAGTAAGCTACCAGAGTTAAGTCTCCCTGGAATAAAGCCGGGAGGATTCCAGCCTTACCATCCATGGGCAGACTCCTCTGAATATTAGACACTTGTATAGGCCATGACGTAGCCCCAGAGGGTGATTGATAATTAATAAGAATTTATGAGTAAATGCTTCAATGCCTCTGTAATTTCTATTGCCTTCTGCCATAGAGCAGAAAGGGCTTGAGCCTATCTACTGGGCAAACAGCGTATTGACCCCAAGTGGCATTTGAGCTGTGGGGAAAATCCTCTCTTGTTTATAGTTTGAATATCTGCTAGTTATTAATAAGAAACTGTTTGATATTACTCCTAGAATGCCTTCCGTAACCATGTAGAACAAATATTAATATTAAAATTCAGTGGTTGGGGATGGTGAGAGTTCAGAATATTAAAGTTAATAAATTATATATTTTTATAAAATATTATCTCGCACCAATTAATTTCTCCCCTCTGCCACAATTGGCGTAGGTGGCAGAATATCCCTGAATGACAGCATCAGAGTGAGCAAGAGTCTGACACTTTCCATGAAGTAGTGATTTAGTTTGGAGTTAATTGATGAGATAAGAATTATAAAAATATAATTATTTTTATTTTCCCTAAAAGCTCTGCCCTAAAACTATATACAAAACTAGTTAAATTTTATTTACAAGGTCTAATTTGTCTGGAATTTCCACAAGGATATTTATGGGCAGTTTTGGTAATTCAGGACAGTCAAAATATAGAAAAGGCTAAGGCACAAGATGTCTTTACCCCACTTAGAAAATCAGAGGCAGAGCAGAGAGCCTAGGGAAAGGCTGATTCACTCATAAGGGTGGAGTAGGACTTTGAAGATGGTTCCTGGATTGCCTTTGCAGCAGCATCTGGAACTTCCAAGTTATAATCCATGCGGCATTAAATCCAATGAAAATTGAACCTGACAAAGTCAAAGGTGTCTGTAGACACAGCTTCCATGAGACAGATCTCATGTAGCTACACTGCCTTAGCAGTGGAGGGAAAAACCATACTGCTGGTGTGTTTCCATGAACAGTGGCCATTTACAGCAGAGGCAGGATCCTTCAGTTTTGGATGTAGAGAGCAGGGAGACAGAATATGGCCAATCTGAGGAGAAGTTGGGTCTGGGTACCACAGGCAACTCTCTTGAATGGACCTAATGGACTTGCTGGACTTGTGAAACTTGTGGAACTTATGGAACTCTGCAAGAGCCTTGCACACTTTCTCCTCACCCTATTTAAGTTCTTCCTGGACTATGTGTCCAGTGTCACTATATGCTGGGAGAAAAGAATCCAGGCAATCACAATCCCAGATTCTAGTGTAGGATTTCCCACAAGTCAGTACATATGTGGGAAAGGGGTGCCTTCTGCTGTTCCCTGTTCAGGCCTGCAAGGGAGAGGAGAAAGCAGTTTTGTGCCTTCACCTTTCACCGTTCAAACCTCTGCTGATGCAGATAGAGGAAGGGAATCTGGAGTGCCTCAGTACAAGCAGTCATCATGACAGCTCTCCCAAACTACCACTCTTTAAAGTCTTTGACGTAGCTGAATGTATTTGGAGATAGAAAACTCAACACATTTCTTTCTGGGTCTTCAAAAACTGCCAGTAGATCCACAAAGCATAATGTAAAGCTTGGGAAAACAATATTAAGTTTAATGACAAAGATTATTTGATTGGATTAATTAGTTTGTACTTCTTTGAGTGAAAATTAGATGAGACTCATTTGTTGGCTGACACATGTATGATACTTCTGTTAGTGGCATGCAACCTACAGTTATGTTTTTTAATAAAAATACTGTAATTCTCCAACAGTGAAGAGATCTTCAAACATTGGAGTTATAAATTGTCACCAGGCATGACTATAGCTAAGATCAATTTTTACGTCTATTTTTGCACATAATCTTTCAAAAAAGATTTTTCCCCCTCTCCAGATAATTTATAATACTGTTGAAGAATGTAATCTTTTACAAAACAACACAAGAACTTCAATTCGATCTCAAGATTTAAGAAGAAAGAGAAAATAATATATTTTGAGTTGCAAGATCTTAAGCCAAACAACTTCTGTCCCACCTTCCTCTGACACCAACATAAAAACATGTGTCATCTTTGTTTTAAAATACACCTCTGGTTTAGAGACAGTCTTGAAATGGCATTTATATATGATCTGTTGTGTCCTGTGGAGTTCTCTTTCTTGATATGTCGGAGTTATTTTAGTAAGTGTGAAATGTGAAAAACAGAATCTTGGCTTCACACCATGCTAAGCTACAACTTCTCATGTGATGTGTGTATAATTGTGTCTATTTGTAGTTGAAAACACTGAAATATACACACCGTTCATGAAAAAGCAATGTGGGAAAAAGAAGAAGAGACATTTCAGGTGATATAAAAATCTCCAGAAATAATAATTTATAGGACTTGATTATGAGAATTAAAAAGAATGAGTGAGGTTTCCATAATAAACTTCAGAGCAGTAACCTTAGGAGGGAAAGATAAAAATTTGAAAGGAATATTGCAAGATTTGCTGCCAAATCCAAGGTAAAAGTTAGTCTCAAGATAAAAATCTGTGCCAGACAGTGGCCTGAACAGAAGATAAGAGTCTTTTCTCTCCTTTGATTATCCTTTAAAGTCTGGAAAGGATAACCTCTGAAAGGTTAATACTCTAAAGTTGTGAGATGAGAAAATAAATTGACATGGACTGAGATGGAAAAACTGGTCTGAGGCAAGGCAACTGCAAGGTGATACATGTATTTTAGGACATTACAACATACCTTCAGTAGGATTTTGTACATTGCTACCCTTGTATTCTCTGCTAGAAAGAGGATGTAAGTCCAGGAAAGGATTTGTGTACATGGTAAGTCAAGACAGGGTAGAGCAGAAAATGTAGAGGAGGGGGAGGAGCAAAGCATTGTCCTCTATTTCCAGTCCCTCTAATGAAATATTTAGATAACAGAGGGTAGAAAGAGGCCTTCATTGCCACATGATCTCTTTTGTTGCTCCAAACTACCTCAGAAACTTCAGATTAATTGGAAAAAAATACGGATCTTTCTGTCCTGTGTTATATTCTTCATACCTTTTGTATTCTGATCATGTCTCCAACAGCAAAGTTTGAAATGTCAAAGAACCTTCACAAAAAAATATTTCAAAACATCATAGATTTTCAACATGTGAAAAATAGAATATATGTATACTCTATGCCCTCTTAAAGAAAAAAAAATTGTATCTAACTATGTAATGTATTTAATTAGTTTTGTTTCATCATATGTAGGTTTGGCTAGATTTTTAGACATAAAGCTAAACATTCTTTCTATAAATTCTACTTATGGATATTTAATTCTCAACTTTAAACTGTTTCAGTGAACAAATTTCCTTAAATGATTCTTCGTTTACAGAGGAAAATAAAAGCAAGCTTCTAACATTTAGTTAGAAGCTATGCAGGGAGAAAATTAGAAGTGCCAAACTTGAGCTAGAAATTAATTTGACTTCATCTGTTAAAAATAAAAGGATATGCTTCTAGAAATACATTAACAACAAAAGAAGATCTTAGAGAATCTCTGTCCCTTATTGGTTTCAGGGGCAAATACAGTGATGAAGGAAGAGGAAAAGACTGAGGTACTGAATACCTCAGTCTTTAGTAGTAAGACCCCTTGTTCACTAGATACCAAATGCCCTGAGCTGGAAGACGAGGATGGGGAGAAGAGCAACCACAGTCCAAAAGGTGGTGGTTAGTTGTCGGGGTACGGAGGCTGGCGAGAGGCGAGATCGGGGTACTGACGACTCGAGACAGCAGCTTCTAGGCGTCTGTGCATCAGTACATCAGTACAGCTTTATTAGGGTAGTGCAGTGGCTTATATAGTGCTCAGAGGAGGTGTTTCCAGCCAGCCTGGGGCTGGCAGAAGTGGACAGTACAGATTGGCCCCAAGTTATGTGTAAGGCAGAGATAGGTTACCTGTGGTAAACAACCTGTGAGTACCACCCAGGGGGGCTGGCCAGGGTCAGCCCCCCTTGGGGCTGCGTCCGCCCCGGGGGCCGGCAGATTCCACCCCCTGACAGCTGTGCGTGGGTTGCTCATAGTCGCCGGCTCAGGCCCTGGGAGCCTCAAGGCTCCAAGGACACTTCTCATCACAGGGTCTGATGTTTACCTTTCATGCTCCGCTGCGGGAGAAAGCTTCCCACAGTTAGTGACCTGCTTCACCACTCACACATACACAGACCTATAGGTCCAGATGGCATACACCAAGAAGTATTGAGAGAGCTGGTGGAAGTGTTCATCAAGCCCCATTCCACCAGCACTGTAGATAAAGAGAGAGGTGCCAGCTGACTGGAAATTGGCAAACATGACTCCCATCTGTATAAAGTGCCAGAGGGAGGACCCAGGGAAATACAGACCTGTTGATCTGACTTGAGTGTAGGGAAGGTCATTGAACAGATCATCTTCATGTCATTATGCAACATGTGCAACACAACCAGATGATAAGACCTAGTTGTCATGGATTCATGAAGGCCAGTTCCTGCTTGAAAAACCTGATCTCATTCTATGATAAGGTGACCTGCTTAGTCGATGAGGGAAAGATTGTGGATGTTTTTAATCTGGACCTTACTAAATAACTTGACACCCTCTCCCACAATATCCTACTGGCCAGTCACTAGTGGTGTTTCCCAGGGCTCAATATTTAGGTAATTTCCCTTTAACATCTTTATTAGTGATCTCAATGCAGAGATTGAATGCACCCTCAGTAGGTTTGCAGATGACAGTAAATATGGTTAGAATGTTGATCAGCTTGGGGTTGGAGGGTTGAAAGGCCCTCTACAGGTCCTCATCATACAAAAAAATGAGGATCGGCTGAGGACCTTCCAGATAAGCAATGATAACCTTGGAAGAAGAAAGTTGAAAGCTATCAAGAGAGAATTCAAGGCCTTGGGTCAACTGGTCAAGAGAGTGGGAGTAACAGGTAGTATTCTCTTCTATCCTTCCTGTTGAAGGGACTAACCCAGGAAGAACCAGGAGGACTCACCTGCTCAACTCTTGGCTTGAAGACTGCTGCCTCCAGTAGGACTTTGGCTTTCTTGACCACGGGTCACCCGACATGAAGCCAGGTCTACTGAAAGCAGATGAGGTGCATCTCTGTCAAAGTGGAAGAAGGTCTGTATCACAGGGGTTGGCTGGGCTCATTAATCACGCTTTAAACTAGGTTGAAAGAGAGAGAGGAAGAAAGCCAGGCTTATTGTAAGCAAGCTTGAGACAATTGTGTGGTGAAGTGTCAGCTCCACTGTTATCTCAGGAGAGGTAAATAACAATGAGTTATGTGTTGGAGAATCCGCAAGGGCTAGCAATGAATATAAGCTGAGGGATGGCACATCAGAGTGGGAGGCTAATAAGAGCCTTCAGCTTGTTACCTTGCATCACACTGTCTGTCTTACAGAGATGTACCATGGGGATCAAGTAATAAGGAATCATCACACACAGAGCTTACTGCTAGGTTGGTGGCCATGGAAGTGGCTCGGAATGGTCAAACTGCAAGACTGAAAGCTAGCAGATTAACTCCCTCCCTGAAATGCTTATGTACCAATGCACAGAGCATGGGGAATAAGCAGGAGGACTTGGAGATCTCCTTTATGCTGAATAACTATGATACAATTGCCATCACTGAAACATGGTGGGACAGGTCCCACAACTGGAATGTCATCATGAATGGCATGTACTGTTCAGGAAGGACAAATGAGTAAGATGAGATGGGGGATTTGCTCTTTATGTGTGAGACCAACTGAAATGTGCTGAGTTCTATCCAAGGGGGGATGCAGAACAGTTTGAGCTTGTGGCTAAGAACTAAGGGATGTGGTAAAGGAGGTGAAATTGTTGTGTCTGCTATAGACCGCCAAACCAAGAGGAAGATGTGATGAGCCCTTCTACAGACAATTGGAGGTAACCTCTAGAGCTAACTCCTTGGTACTCATGGGTGACTTCAATGACTCTGTTAAGTTTACAAACTACCATTCTGATTGGGTAAGGCCTATGGCTAAAGAGCCATTAGTTTTAGGATGAATAGATAGAAGAGATGAGCTGCTGCGATGAAGGGATGGGGAGACAGCTTGATGCAAGCTAAGTTCCGATTTTATTAGGCAACATACAGGGATATATATACTATCTGGGCTTAAAGCTTTTACCTATTTATTGGTCATTTTATCACATGAAAAATCGTCTTTTAATCTATAATCTGTCTGCCACATCTGGTTCCCATGGAGCAACAGTCTTAGCATATTCATTTGATAACAAAGTCCTGTTTCCTTGCTTCTTTTAATCTGCAAATTCTCGTTCTACTCTCTTGCACAATGTTCAGGATCGCGCTGATTCAGACAGTTTGCACTCAAGGCTTAACAATTTTTCCACAGTAACGACCTGTGATCCTACATTTCCCCCTTTCTGCTGCTCAAAAAAGATTCTGGCTGTGGCACATTCAATCATTCTCTGAATACATTGCAAAAAACATGGTAACAATATAAGCAACAAGAGTATTACAATTATAACATAACAAAACATTTTTACAATACTATGAATCCATCCTGACAATCCCCACCCCACAAAAAGTTTGTCAAACCAATCTCCACTGTCATTCAAATGCAGTTTATTGACTCCCTCTTTCAGTCATTGAATGCCTGCATGTATTGATTCAGAATGATCAGATAGATTCATATAGCATAATCCTTCAAAATCTTCACAACCATATCCCTGAGCTAAAAGCAAAAAATCAGTTGCAGCCCGATTTTGCAGTGTAGCATGTCTAACACTATCTACATCTAGTAGCATTTGTTTGTTTTGCTAACCAGCATCCTAATTTGTATAACGTTGCTAAAGCTTGAGCTGATGCTACTTGTGGTGGAAAGAAGGAAGCAGCAATCCTTTCTCCTTCATTCCAGAATTCTACATTATCTTGACAATCTTGTTGAAAAGCATGAACTGATCTTTTTAAACAATGGGGAACATACTTTTTTCTCCTTTTTCTGTTTTATTAAAAATTAAGGCAGTGTTTCATACCTTTCTGCAAGGCGCCTTTTACAAAAAGATAACAAGCACAGCACTTTAAACTTTGCCAACGAAACACTTGTTTCCCATCTTTACCTATGAGTAGGAGTTGTTAGAAACTCATGAAAATACCTAGATTGAGCATGGTCAAAACCTATGCAAACACACATGCAAACACAACCATTATCTCAGCATTCAAGTTCTTGCCACAGTATCTATCTTCTGAGCTGGTATCCATCAGAAGCCTGTAAAACATGCCTGAGCAATTGCATAAACCAGAAAAAGAATCCCTAGGGTGAATCTCTCTGTATGATGTGACCAAAGACTTTTCCAATCTTTTCTTCTCTTTCTTTTCTCAAAAGAATCATTGGCATTAAAATTCCTGGTAATCAGGGGTTGTTATACATAAGAAAGCAGTTTAAAAATTGAAAATCCATAAGGTTTTCTTTTTGCAGTCCCTCTTTCAGGGTGGCTGCCCTCATACCCCCTCTTTTTTATTATTTTTAAAATTTATTTTTATATAATCCTTATCCTATAATGCTATATTAATATACAGAAAATACTTAAGATTTTTTAAAATATTCTATAATATTCTATTATAAACTCTTAACCTTAACTATATTATCAACTTAAAAAATCTAAACCGGTAAATCATTACTGAGGAAAAAGCAAAGGAAATCTAAGAAGATGATACATTCATGGAGCTCCTTGAAAATACCCTGGTGTTCAGAAAAGGAAAAGAACCTTAAATCACAAAACCAGATACACTTATAAAACAACTCTTACCATAATATTTCATTATATTCTAACACTTACTTAATATAGTCTATTTTAATTACTTTATTTTAATTACTTAAGCCTTATTACAATTATTCTGCTAAAACTATTCCTAAACTTATCCTATTGCCATTAAAAACTTATCCAATAAACTCCTAACACTCTAAGATCTGTTACAATCAAAATTAGAAACATTGTCAGGATTTTAATTTACAAGGTAGCTGTCAGAAATGCAGTCTGGTCCCTTTAGGAAAATGTGATTCTTCTTCTGAGTGGCTGTAAAGAAAAAACAATTAGGAGAAGGCGGGGTAAGCCTCTGTGAGTGGTATATAGATGACTGAAGGGTGCCTTCCTGTCATAGCAGTGATTCTGTTTCTTGCCTTCATAATGAGATGGGCAAACATTTCTGGTTGTAAAAAGGTAGTTTCAGAAGGTTGATGAGGCAAGAAGACCCATTCGAGAAGTAACAATGGGTCTTTTAGATTGAAATCCCATTGAAAGATAAGGCCTGAGGGTTTAACATTGTCCCATAGTATGATTAGAGATAGTGGCAACTCAGGGCCTCACCTATGGGCTTGCCACAACTGAATGGCTTCGCAAACCTTTTCAAGTGCTCCTTCGTCTGTTTTTGTTAAGGATCTAGGAGCTGTCAGGCTGGTGTCTCCTTTCAAAAGTTCAAACAAGGGAGTTAAATCAGAATTGGGAATGCCCAGAAGCGGTCGGACCCAACTTATGGATCCCAGTAATTTTTTAACATCATGTAAATTGGTTATTTGAGTTTAAAGCTGCACCTTCTGAGGTATTATTGTTTGAGTCCTTATTTTCCATCCCAAGTATTGCCAAGGTTAAACTCTTTCTATTTTTCCTTTGGAAATGCAGACACGCTTTTTCAATGGCTGAACAGACCACCTGTACTGCCCTTTCCATATCTGATAGATTACTGGCAGCAATAAGTAAATCATCCATGTAATGGTACAATAGTACCTGGGGGAACTGCATGGGCACAGGGGATAATGCTCTAGCCACATACCATTGACAAATTGTGGGACTATTCTTCGTGCCCTGTGGCAATACAGTCCAATGATATATTTTAAGAGGTGCCTGCATGCTGATACTTGGGATAGAGAAAGCAAAATGAGATGCATGCTCAGAGTGCAAAGGAATGCTAAAGAAACAGTCTTTCAAATCTATAATGGTTAAAACACAGTCCTTTGGTATCATTGTGGGAGAAGAGAGTCCTGGCTGCAACGCTCCCATAGATTCCATTGCATCATTAATTTTTCTTAAATTGTGGAGCAAGTGCCACTTGCCTGATTGTTTTTGTATTACAAAGACAGAAGTGTTCCAGGGGCTAAAGGAAGGGACAATGTGTCCTTGCTTGAGTTGTTCCTGTGCCATTTGTTCAAGAGCATGAAGTTTGTTCTCAGAGAGGGGCCACTGATCCAGCCAAATAGGTGCTTGTGTCTTCCAGGATATTTTTAGCATGTCGCGCTCATCAGCGGCTCTTTCTAAAAATGTGTTTCTAAGGTGAGGCCCCATTGAGACAGGACATCTCTTCCCCACAACACCATAGGTACTGGCAACACAAAAGGCTTTACAACTGCAACCCTTCCCTCAGGTCTGATGATCTGTATTGAGTCCATGCTCTGCTGACTCCTTCCCATCCCCCCAATTCCTGCTAGAGGCTGTGATAGTTTTGCCAGTGGCCATGCCGGAGACCACTTAGCAGATGAAATGGAGGTGACATCTGCACCAGTATCGATGAAACCATTGAGAGCAAATTGTTGTTCTGCTCTTTTTACCACACATTTTTGAACTAGCCTTTCATTGGACAGTGATTGAGTCCAATAAATTTATGGAGGTCCCGTTGAGCCAAACACTCCCATCCGCTCCAGGGCTGTTGCAAGGCTAAAAGGATCTTTAGGAAGCAAAAGGAATTGAGCTATATGGCTCTTTTCTGCAACTATACAGGGGGGGAGTGGCATCCAGACCATTATCTTTACTTCTTTAGCATCATTATCAATAACCCCAGGTAGCACAAAAAGACCAGTTAAAGTAGTTGATGACCTTCCCAAAACCAGACTGTCATAATTAACAGGCACAAACTGGTGTTCATGCAAGTTAAGGCTTTAATATAAAGTTGCAGGAATCAAGCAATGTACAGGCCTGGGTGCGAGGAGAGACTCTGATCTACCCCAACGCACACCCTTTGCCTTCAGCTTTCTCTTTTTATACCCTATTCTATTACATATTTACTAAGTTCTAAGAAAAGGTTGGGTTTTCTTTATCAGTTCTTAGGAATGTGAGATGTCTCTTCCACACAGGCCTCCTTTTATCCGGTGGTCCCTCTGGTAATGTTTGATGAAGTA
Source organism: Pogoniulus pusillus (assembly GCF_015220805.1). NCBI lineage: Eukaryota > Metazoa > Chordata > Aves > Piciformes > Lybiidae > Pogoniulus > Pogoniulus pusillus. Next base: position 79,829,323 of record NC_087309.1, read on the forward strand.
AGGGGTCTTGCTTAAGTGTCTTCCTCATGAACTTCAAAGTCCTGGTTCTTCTATTTGCTCATACAGGAAAGGTGGCACCAGGAGGAATGCATTTCCATTTAAATATGCAAAAGACTATCTCTTCCACATGCCTCCCTCCTTTGTCAATCTAATTACTCTTATCTTTAAGCTTATTGAGATGGTGGTGCAAGCAGGAATGCAGTTACATTCAAACCCCCCCCCCCTTCCTCCTTGTCTGTGACCTCTTGCCACGAATTGATCGGATCAAACATATGATTCTATATATTTATCACAATCTCCCATTTGCTTTTTGATCAGATAGATTCGTGTTTTAGCTTCAAATCGGGCAATTACTTGCTCTAGAGAGTTTAACTCTCCATCTTTCCTCCTTTCTTTTATCGCCTGAACAATCATTATAGGTTGGGGTTTGGTTCTCTCTTCTGGGTTATGGGGTACAAGAGTCACTTGCATTCCTTGCACAACCATCGTGATCAGTCTTACAAACCATGGAATGAGACAAGGTACAATTAATATCACAATCAGCACTCCCCCTCCCACTAAAGCCAATTTAGTCTAATTATTCTATTAAGCATATACATTGGGGTTCCATATCCCCAAGATCCATCTTCTGCCCACGTTGCAGGGTCATAATAGGCAATGATCCTTTCAGGAGGCCACTCGTTGTCTTTCCAATTTCCTATTTGGAGATCCCTCCTGGCCCTTCTTGGCTCGTCAGTCTCAGTGTACAGCTGTTTGCCTAATCTTACTCCCTTGGAGACAGGCAACAGGAAGAAGCTGGGTCTCATTATTCCCAATCCGATAATATCCAACCAGGGCTGGCCACCCATTTATGATTTTGCTACCATTTTACCATGTAACCCCCTTCACATTCCAAATTCCCTATAAAATGACCATTACTCAGTCTCTGCCAGCAACTTCTTCCAATTATATTGGTTTGTAGGACCCACTGGTGCTTTCTGTTACCTCTCTCCACTTTCCAGGATGTTTGCTTCCATTGATTTCCAGGGCCATCGATCTCCTTGATTGGTACCTCCACAGACATAACAATTGGTTACATTCAAGGATTTTGCAATATTCTCAGATAAATTTACAAACAATATTTTTAGCAACTGTTGGAATTTCATACTTAACTCCTGATTCTATTTCATGATAAAATGAATGAAATACCAAATGTTGTGATTTTCTCTACGATACTGGCAGCACTGGCCAGGATCCTCTGGGCAAATGTATTTTTCTTGCACACTATAATAACATCTCCACCCCATATTCCCACAATTTGAAGCACCGTTGTTGTCAATAGCCTGGCAAGCAGCAAAAGTGACCCAAAGGGGTTGGCTGCGGTCAGTAGCCATTTGGCTTCTTCCTAACAACTTTCCTTTCTCATCATTTGCACTTACTTCTACCCACCAAGGATAGGAGCGCCTTCCTTTGGATCATAACAAGTGATTTTTAATGTCTCATTACCCCTCGTTTTTATAACAGGGATCTAACTTTCATCCTTCGTACTCATAAATTGTATGGTACACCAGTGTTTGAGACACAATTTTGCCCCTCCGAGTCGCAGCAATGCAGTCACTGCAATTCTGGGCTTGTTCCAGGACAGGAGGCTTAACCCAAATATGCACAGCAGAGGTCCGGTCAGGGCCATGTCACTCGGCGGTCACAGCCCAGAGGGGTTGCAGCCCTCGGCAGACCTTCTTCAGCCGCAGCACTGGTTCCCACTCCGGTCTTGCCCTCTTTTTGTTTCCTTGGGTGCCTCTCACTGCCCTTTTTGCTTTCCTTGAAATATGTGTCACAAGTTAAATTAAAACACACAAACAAAACAAACAACTAACTAACAGGCAAAACAACAACAACAACAACAACAAAAAACCTCTTCCCCACTACACAATCCCTCCTGTTTGTAACAATTTCAACACCTTCCGTCAGTTTGAGTATTGGTTATGAAGTCTCAATTAGTGCCCCCCCCCAGGAGTGATAAGTATTTAGAAATTCCAGCAGTGCTTAGCCTTAGTGTCACTTTGTTTCTCCTGGGTCCGAAGTCACTTGTCCCTCCTGCACAGGTGCTTTTACTCGTGAGGCTGTGTCCGTCTTTTCTCTGCTGTTCTGAGCGCCGTTCCTGTGGTGAGCAGCACAAGAAAAGAGCCTTCCCACAGAGTTAACCAAGTTTGTTCTTTCCAAGTCTTTATCAGTAAAGTATCCGTGCAGGACACCCCCCATCCAACGAGAGACTCCCTGAGTTTCCCTAGGTGAAGCTCTTAATAGAGTTGACTTAATTACTTTGAATGGGCCTGTAAGTTCTTTTGATCGTTTCAGCTTAAGCCAAGCTAAGCACAAACCCGAATCCACCTCCCAAACCCGGTACAATTTCACAATTGACTGGTGAGCTCACAGATCTCTATGCTTCACCCCCCCCACTCACCACAGAGGGGTGAAGCCTCAGTTCCTATGAGGCACACCTGTCCTCTTATCGAGGGTGGGCTCAGGCCAGTGCTTCACAACCATTTCTAACTGCCTTGTGAACAACCCGTCAATCACTTCTTTTGGGATCCCTTTCTTTCGGCCTACCCACCACCAATACTGTCTAGTATTCAGATGCTCCCTTCCCCCAGTGTCGCCTGGGGATTCGAAGCATCTGGCTCCGGGGGTCTGGACTCGGAGGTCGGCGATTAATTTTCACCTGCCTCAAGCCTCTAGGCTCAGGCTTATGAACTTCCTCAGGCACCCCATACTGCCTGGCATAACCTAATAGCTCTCTGGCCACCTCCTCCCACGTCCCTTGTCTGCAATCAGGCTGCCTCCTCCCGGGTGTTAAGTTCTCCCTCAGAGCAGCTTGTATTCGGGAGGTAAGTGGGGTGTCATCTATCTCCTTTCGGAGCTGAATGCCTTTCATCTTAAGGGAGTCAGGAAGCCCCCGACCAAAGGAGTCATTCGCTTTGGGTCCACCATGAGAGAAAGGGGTGATTCAAAATAATGTTTCAGTTCTCGATCATAGACCATTTGCAAACAAGCTGCTTCTGCACATTTTCCATTATCTGATGCATGCCTCCCCTCAGAACTAGAGGCTCTCCTCTCTCTTTTGAATCAAAGCCCCCCAGCCCAGAAAGTTGCTCGCTGAGTAAGGCTCCAGGGACCACTCCTATTTCCCCTAGTTAGGAACACATTAGCACCCCAATAGCCTGTAGCTTCAGCCTCTGTCAACCTAATTTTATCACCTCCAGTTTTAGAAACACGCCATACATATTCCACCTCAGACTCCCCAGCAGAATGTGTAAACTCTTTACGCAGTTTGGCCAGCTCAGTGTAAGAAAAGGGTATCTCTTTGGTTGTGATGGCAGGGGTGCCATCCTCATCCTCATACAGCATCTCGGTTTTAATGAGAGGACGCATGTGAGCCGCAGCTTCCTCTGCTGCTGCCAGCTCTGCCTGAGGGTATATGGAGGCAGGCTCTGCCTGCCGTTCTTCCTTCTTCAAAAAAAACTATTTTGCCACTTCTGCTCTGTTTTTAATCTGTCCTTAAGATCTGCCACTTCGTCCTTTAAAGTTACAATATGCCCTTGCAGGGAATCTACCAGATCCTGCAAGGAAGAAATGATTTTATTCTCTCATTCGTTTTGGCTTTGCTTTTCATCTCTCGAAGCGGCGAAACACGCACCCAAAACTGCACAGATGAAAGCTTTGCCCTTTCCGACTTGGCCGTGCCTCCTTCTGCAGGGCCACAATCCGCTCCGTCACACTCTGACAGTTACTCAGTTCTCACGGGCCCAGCCCAGCCCTTCCACAGACGGGCGAGCTCCATGAGCCTCCAACAGACACAAAAACCTCTCCACCGTGGCCATTGCCTTTAAGGTAATAGCTCCTCGGGGAGGTCACAACACAAAAGACCTTATACCTCAAAATCTTCCCTACAAAAACCGCTCAAGGAAAGCTCACTCACAAACACTGTTCCCTGGGAAAAAAAAAACGCACAATAAATTCCTCCAGGGAGATCCCACCAAGATCTGGCTTCTTGGAGAGGGCAGTCACACTTTTCCCCATGAGGACACATTTTACAACAAAGAAATTTCTCAGTTTTGTTTTTTCTAATTAATTTTGAGGTAAAATGTGTCCCTTGATCTGAATCAATATGTTCCACTTCCCCATATCTTGGTATTGTATTTTCCAATAATACCTTTACCACCATATGTGCAGTTGCTCTGCTCACTGGGTAAGCTTCCACCCATTAGGTTAGGTGACCTACTATAACTAATAAGTATTTTACCCTTTTGCAATATCCTTCTACCCATTGTCTACAATATCCAAGGAGTCCCAATAACTGCCTGACTTCTTATTTTCTGGAGTCTTAAACCCCAAGATCCCAGATGTTCTTTCAGGGTCTTGTTTCTTTCCCCTTTGCTCAACCAATGCACTAAATACTTCTTATTTCACGAACTGTAACTTCTGTTTTTGACACCTTAAGTCCTTTTGCTCAAAAAAAAAAAAAAAAAAAAAAAAAAAAAAAAAAAAAAGAGTCTGTACGGTGGCTTCCCGGACTGCTTCTTCAGTTTTTCCTGCTATACTGTAACAATTTTATCTCTTCTGGAAACACCAGCTGTTCTAATACCTTCTCCAATGTTTAACCAAATAAGTTGGGGAATTCTGTAAATCCCTGGGGTAATGCCGTCCACCTTAACTGTTTTCTTCTCCCTATCTATGGATCTTCTCATTCAAATGCAAAGGGATCCTTTGATCCCTTCTTTAGTGAACAAACCCAGAAGGTTAATCCCTGTCCCACTGAAATTCTGGAGGGAGATAGTTCCTTTGTAGGTTATGCTCTGCCTCCAGTAATAATAACAAATCATTTAGACAAATTTTATCTTCTGCTTCCATTTCTACTTCCTTTAAAACAGATACTTTAAATGGTTCTCCTTTAGCTCCTGTGTCCACTAAAAAACTCCTCTTCCTCCTTATGGAACCTATTAATAATTTTATCAAGGGCTCAGTAGATGGTGAGGTCTCCAAAAGATACAGCCCCTGACTCCCCTAGTCTTCCTTGAATAATTTCTCATCCTGTGTCCTTTTGCAGCGATATTGCTGGATATGTCCCTTCTTATTGCAACAATGACACACAGGAGGTTCTTTCTCTTGAATTCTGATTTTCCAGAGGCCCCTTGGGCCCCATCCTTTTTAATTCTTTAGTTGTAGTTTGTACTGTCCAACCCTCCCTCACTGCTGTTACAAGGATCTTTAGCTCTTGCTCTCTATTTTTCTGCGCCCCTGTGGACAGATAACTTCTGGGCTTCTCTAAGGAATTCCTCTGATCCCTCTCCGGCCGTTTTGCCACTGGATTGAGATCTATTAAACTCTTTTTCAGCCTTTCCACCTAGTCTCTCAGCCACCCCTCAGGGGTCATCCAATAACGTTCCGCCCCCTGAACCCTTAGTGGGTACAGGCCAGCCCCAACATTCTCCCTTGTAACATCAGACGGCACTGGGACTGGAGCCGCCGGGAAAAAAAGGAACTCGACGAGAGAGAGAGACAAGCAGCAGCGGCGGGGCCGGGGTGGGGCTGGAGCGGCGGCAGCAGCAAGGGAGAGGCTGGAACGGGCAGTGAGTTCCAGCCTAAAGACTCCCGTTCCTCCCTCATCTTCCGAGCATACAGCTCTGTAATTTTTCTTTCTGCTTATAGTTCCCAGAGCTCAGCATATTCACCCTCCTCCGGGCTAAACGTTTTCCTGTTTCTCACACACTCTACCAGGGCTTGACAAACCCAGTCCTCTAAACACTCAAACATAGACCACTGAACATGTGGCCGTGCTGGTTCCTTTGGCCATATACTCATACAGTAATGGACTAATTTCATTTTTGTTTTTGCTTTTCTGGGGCCCCTATCATTCCAATATTTAATCATTAATCTGGTAACTTTGTTTTGCTCCCTCTGTTAGGGTCTTGGGTCCTCAACTTGACCCATCTTTCATGACTGCCTAAAGAGTGTCTTGCAGGGGGCTAAACGACCCTCCTTTAACTCACCCACGAATCCTATAGGAATCGCTTTGAATCCTTTACCGGCCAAATCCCTCGCGGGAGTTTGGAACCGCGGCTTATCGGACCTCCGCACTCGCTTCGGAGTCAGCCTCCGTCTCAAACACACTCTTTCACACCAGGCAGTCAAATCCCACACAACCGAACGGTTTCCGCAATACTCACGACTCTGTCGTCTTCGCTCGGGTCTGTGCGCACAGAATTAAGGGTCTATAAAAGCGGCTGCAGCCTCATCAGGGAGCTCAAAAAAATGTATTGGTTGATTCCGGCAGAGTTCAGGATATCACCAGCCCCGTATGGGTCTCCCCAGGGAGCCACCAAAAAACGTGGGGCGCCCCTCCCTAGGTGAACCCGCAGAGTCTGGTGATCTCCCGGACGAGCCCCCAATTTGTCATAATTAACAGGCACAAACTGGTGTTCATGCAAGTTAAGCCTTTAATATAAAGTTGCAGGAATCAAGCAATGTACAGGCCTGGGTGCGAGGAGAGACTCTGATCTACCCCAACGCACACCCTTTGCCTTCAGCTTTCTCTTTTTATACCCTATTCTATTACATATTTACTAAGTTCTAAGAAAAGGTTGGGTTTTCTTTATCAGTTCTTAGGAATGTGAGATGTCTCTTCCACACAGGCCTCCTTTTATCCAGTGGTCCCTCTGGTAATGTTTGATGAAGTAAGGGGTCTTGCTTAAGTGTCTTCCTCATGAACTTCAAAGTCCTGGTTCTTCTATTTGCTCATACAGGAAAGGTGGCACCAGGAGGAATGCATTTCCATTTAAATATGCAAAAGACTATCTCTTCCACATGCCTCCCTCCTTTGTCAATCTAATCACTCTTATCTTTAAGCTTATTGAGATGGTGGTGCAAGCAGGAATGCAGTTACATTCAAACCCCCCCCCTCCCCTTCCTCCTTGTCTGTGACCTCTTGCCACGAATTGATCGGATCAAACATATGATTCTATTTATTTATCACAAGACCAATCATGTTTCTCGGCAAAGGTCCTTTAAAGTTGGTATCTAGAAAATGGACCGAGGAGTCAAATAAGGTTACAGCGTGTCTTGTTTCCAGGTCCAGTCCTGCACTGCTTGTTGTGGCTCGTTGTAAGCCACAAGTTGATGTCCTGAGGGTGGATTTGTCAGCTGCATCATTTGTGTTGGGGCGTGGTGCCGATCCATGCTCCTCTGCCTGTTTCCCTGAAGTGGTTTGCCTAGTCTATTAAATTTTGAATGACACTGGGCAGCATAATGTCTACCTTTCTGACATGTGGAACATCTATGCCACCAAATCCAGTTGTATATTTACATGTTTTGTGTCTTGTTTTCCCCTCCCTATATCTTTGCAAATTCCCTACCTCCTATACCTTTTATTTATTGTTAAACTTCTCTTCTTTTAACTTCCAAATCACAATGAGATCATTTATTTGGGTCTACATACCTTTCCTCTCCATCCAATTTCTTCTCTTTGGGAAAGAAGGGGGAAGAGGGAAGGCATCCTATAAATTGTTATTGGTTCTATCAAACAAATCTGAGTATCTGGGAAATTTAAATTAGAACCAAGACACTCAGCAGTACAGGGGAAAACCAAACTTCTAGCATCTTCCCCAGATCAGAGTAGCAAGCAGGAAGTCAGGACATGGTGCCATCCAAGAGAAGCCAGGTCCAGGTGCTGTTGGTAGCGCCCTCTTAAATAGACCTAAGGACTTGCCAAACTTGCAGACTAACACAGAATGGTGCATAAGTAGACTAACACAGAATGGTGCATAAGCAAGGGTCTGTCCAAAAGTGGGTATGGTGCAAAAGTGTGTTCTACAAAGGAGTCTTAATTTTGACTGAGACAGTTTGAGTTTAAAATATGTACAAGTTATTATTGAGTGTCTTTCAGATAGTTGATGTCATCTGAGAAGTCCCATTTGATGAGAAGAATTGTGTCCAGGATCTGAGTGACAGATGGGTTTGAAGAAAAACACTGGAAAGATGTACAATTTGGATGTCATTGTTAACTATATAGTCTGTTTCTAGTTAGATGAATAGTGTAATGAGCAGGAATTTTGAGATTCAATAAAGGTTGGAATGTCTCAGATTGAGAACTGCATCTCTCTCCAAATATATTTCTGCATTTTTTCTCCAACTTAATGTGAGAGCTTCATTTATGTAGGCTATCTTTAAAAACCACAACACAAGTATCTATGGAGACACTTAATCCAGCCCTTTGCTCAAAGAAGGACCAATCAGATCACGTTGCTCCAGACTGCATGAAGTCCAGTTTAGAGTATCTTCAGGGATGTATGTATCAAATTCTCCCTGGGCCATGTATACTAATATCTAATCACATATAAAATACATATATCTTCCTTCTCATTTGTGGGACCTGCCACGGCGGAGACTTTGTTTATCACATCCTGTGGAATGTGACAGTGGCCATGTGTCACCCCACTCCCAGAATCTGCATTTCTCTGGCAGGTCAAATCAAATCATAGAAACCAAATCATAGAATCAAACAGGTTGGAAGAGACCTCCAAGATCATCTAGTCCAACCTATCACCCAGCCCTATCCAGTCAACTAGACCATGGCACTAAGTGCCTCATTCAGTCTTTTCTTGAATACCTCCAGGGAAGTTGCCTCCACCACCTCCCTGGGCAGCCCATTCCAATGGCAAATCACTCTCTCTGCCAAGAACTTCCTCCTAACATCCAGCCTACACTTCTCCCGGAACAACATGAGACTGCTCTACTGCCAGTTGCCTGGGAGAAGAGGCCAACCCCCACCTGGCTACTACCTCCCTTCAGATAGTTGTAGACAGCAATGAAGTCACCCCTGAGCCTCCTCTTCTCTATGCTAAACAACCCCAGCTCCCTCAGCCTCTCCTCATAGGATTTGTGTTCCAGGCCTCTCACAAGCTTTGTCACCCTTCTGTGGACACATTCCAGCACCTCAACATCTTTCTTGAATTCAGGGGCCCAGAACTTGAACACAGGACTCAAGGTGTGGCCTGACCAGTGTTGAGTACAGGGGAAGTATAACCTCCCTCTTCGTACAGGACACACTGCTCCTGATACAGGCCAGGATGCCATTGGCTCTCTTGGCCACCTGGGCACGTTGCTGGCTCATCTTCAGCCTACTATCTACCAGTACCAACAGGTCCCTTTCCTCCTGGCTACTCTCCAGCCACTCTATCCCCAGCCTGTAGCACTGCTTGGGGTTGTTGTGGCCAAAGTGCAGAACCCTGCACTTGGCCTTGTTAAATCTCATCCCATTGGCCTCTGCCCACCTATCCAGCCTGTCCAGGTCCCTCTGCAGGGCTCTCCTACCCTCCAGCAGATCAACACCTGCTCCTAGCTTGGTGTCATCTGCAAACTTACTGATGCTGGACTCAATGCCCTCGTCCAGATCATCAATAAAGATATTGAACAGGACTGGACCCAGCACTGATCCTTGGGGAACACCACTAGTGACAGCTGCCAACTGGATGTGGCACCATTCACCACCACTTTCTGGACTCTGCCATCCAGCCACTTCTTGACCCAGCACAGAGTGAATCTGTCCAAGCCATGAGCTGCCAGCTTTGTCAGGAGCTTGTTGTGGCAGACGCTGTCAAAGGCTTTGCTGAAGTCCAGGTAGACTACATCCACAGCCTGCCCCATATTCACCAGGCAGGTAACCTGATCATAAAAGGAGATCAGGTTGGTGAGACAGCACCTGCCCTTCCTAAACCCATGCTGGCTGGGCCTGATCCCTTGGCCATCCTGTAGGTGCTTTGTGATGGCACTCAAGATGACCTGTTCCATCACCTTGCCAGACCAACAGGTCTGTAGTTTTCTGGTTCCTCCTTTCAACCCTTCTTGTGGATGGGCATCACATTGGCAGCTTCCAGTATTCAAGAACCTGTCCTGTGAGCCAGGACTGTTGACAAATGATGGAGAGTGGCTTGGCCAGCTCATCTGCCAGCTCTCTCAGCACCCTAGGGTGGATCCCATCTGATCTCATGGACTTGTGAGGATCCAAGTGCCTCGGTAGGTCCCTTATTGCTTCCTCATGGATTACAGGGGGATTATACTGGTCCCTGACTCCATCTGCCAGTTCAGGAGGCCACTTGTCCTGAGAACAACCTGTCCCACTATGGAAGATTGAGGCAAAGAAGGTATTAAGCACCTCTGCCGTTTCATCATCCTTTGTCCCTATATTCCCCTCCCCATCTAATAAGGACTGGAGGTTGTCCTTGGCCCTACTCTTGCCATTCATATATTTATAGAAACATTTTTTAATTTCCTTGTCAGCCATGGCCAGCTTAAGTTCTAAATGGGCTTTTGCCTCTCTAATTTTTTTCTACAAGGCTAGCAACTTCCTTGAACTTTTCCTGGGAAACCTCCCCTCTTTTCCAAAGGTGATATACTCTCTTTTTAATCTTTAATTCCTTCAGCTTCTCCCTGCCCATCCAGTCTGGCTGCCTCCCTCATTGGCTTGTCTTCCAGTACAATGGCACAGCTGCTCCTGTGCCTTTTTTGAGTTCTTTCTTGAAGTAGGTCCAACCTTCCAGAACCTCTTTGTTTCTAAAGGCTGTTTCCCAAGGAATTTTCTGAGTTAGTTCCTTAAGTCTGCCTTTCGGAAGTCCAGTGTGGAGGTTCTGTTTATGCCCCTCCTGGTTTCACCATATATTGAAAACTCTATAATTTCGTGGTCACTGGACCCCAGGCAGCCTCCAACCACCACATCCCCAACCACCTCCTCTGTATTTGTGAGCAGCAGGTCAAGCAGGGCTGCCTCCCTAGTAGGCTTATGTAACAGCTGGGATAAGAAGTTGTCTTCCACACACTCTAGAAACCTTCTAGACTGCCTCTTCTCTGCAGTATTTAAGTCCCAGCAGATGTCTGGTAGGTTAAAGTCGCCCATCAGAACAAGGGCAGGTGATCTCCAGTTGTTTAAAGAGTAATTAATCAACTTCTTCTTCCTGGTTGGGTGGTCTATAACAGACTCCAACCAGGATATTGGTCTTGTTGGCCTTCCCCTTAGTTCTCACCCATAATGACTCAACTTGATAATCCTTAATTTCTACCCTGATAACATCCAGAGCATCCCTAATATATAGAGCCACTCCTCCACCTCTTCTCCCCTGCCTGTCTCTCCTGAAGAGTCTGTAGCCACTGATTACAGCACTCCAATCATGTGAGTCATCCCAACATGTTTCTGTGATGGCGGCAACATCATAGTTTTCCTCCAGCACCAAGGCTTCCAGTTCCTCTTGTTTGTTACCCATACTTCGTACAATAGTATATATGCACTTCAGCTGGGCTGCTGCTTTTACCCCTATGTCTAGCCTAAGGCCATTTGATCTTGCCTCTTAATAGCAAAACCTGCTTGCAACAGAATGTCAATGATTTGGTTACCTTTCTCAAAGACTTCCTCAGCAGTTTGGCTCCACACAATGATGCCATCAATGAATTGCAGGTGTTCTAGAGCTTTACCTCTCTCCAATGCATTGTGGATGACTGAGTGACAGATGGATGAACTGGTACTGGACTCCTCTCCAGGTGAATGCAAACTGGGGCCTGCACTCCTTTGCTATGGGAATAGAGAAGAAAGCATTAGCAATGTCTATGGTAGCATAACATTTGGCCTCCTTTGATTCCAGCTCGTACTGGAGTTCCAGCATGTCCAGCACAGCTGTACACATGGATAGAGTCACTTGTTGACGGCATGAAAGTCTACTGTCAGTCGCTAGTTTCCATTAGGCTTGCGCGCAGGCCAGATGGGACTCTTGAAACATGAATGAGTTTTCTTGATTGCAGCCTGACTGTCCAGCTGACAAAACAGCTGATGAATGGGCAACAGTCTCAGTTAGTTCTGTACTGCCTGTGGTGCACAGTTGGAGTAGCAATTGGCACTTCCAGATCCTCCCTGTCATGATGTCCCACAACTGCAGATTCATCTGAAAGTTCAGGTCGAGTGGACAGTTTCAATTTACCATCCTCAGTCTCTGCTGATGCTATTCTAATGCCCATTTGTGACCTTTAGGATCTTTGAAACAACCTTGTCTCAAAAAGTCAATTCCCAGAATGCAAGACGCATCAGGACCAGTTACAATAGCATGTTTCTTCCACTCTTTATCAGTTAAACTGATTTCAGCCTGCAACTTAGTTAACTCTTGAGATCCCCCAGTGATTCCAAAAATAGATATGGACTCTGTCCCTTTGCAATTGGATAGCAATAAAGTACACTGAGCACCTGTGTCAACTAAAGCCTTGTATTTCTGAACTTTTGAACTGCCAGGCCACCTAATGAATACCTTGCAATAGATTTGGTTTTCTCCACTATTTCTTTCCTCCTCCTGGATGGAGGCAGGGCACCCCTAATGCTGAATATGGCATGTGGGGTGTACACAATGATTGGTGGTGGTGTTGTGAGAGAAGTTGCAATTGGAATAATTGCAGTTGCTCTGGGGAGCTGAATAAAGGCAGTAGAAGTACCTTCTGACAGGTCTGAATTATTAAGGATTTGACCTGATGCCTGTGAGTTTGAATCTGATTTAGGATTAGAGACCTCTGGATTTGAACTAGGTGAAGAAACAGCAGAGACTTGAACAGCTAGACCTTTTCTTTGGCTGCTTATCATATTATTGTCAACTACTGAGACTTTGGCAGTTGTCCCAGAACTTGCAGGAGGAGGTGCAGTGGCGGGCATGGCACCCCCCTCTTGCTCTCATGATGAACGGACATTGTTTTCAATTTCTTCAGGCTTTGTCTCTAACTTTCTTCACGAGGAAACTTGGTTTCTTTTTTTCCTTAAAGGAACCATGTTCAAATGTCTCATGTACAATACCAACATTAGTGCTAAGTCCAAAATTATTAGGGCTAAGATCACACATGATAAATATACCACTGTGTTACATGTGTAAAATTTGCTACAGGGATTTGGCAGGTCATTTTTCGTCCGAATTACTTGCATTAAAGGTGTTGGAGCAGAAAGAGGAGTTGTAATATTTCTTGACTTATTAATAATGGAATTGGTAATAATTTCAGTAGTATTAAAGCCAGTCCAATCAAGACAGTAGTCTCCAAAGTCCAAAAACATTCCTTTAAGCTTTTTCCATATCATATAAAAAATTAATAAACCAATTTTCACTGTCAAGCTATGGTAGAAGAGCCACACCACTAACGTGTACAAAATAGAAAATACAATGTGAAGTAGCTTCATCATAACTCACAGACTTAATTAGCAATCAATCAAATTTAATTAGCCCCACTTGGAAGTACCAAAATAAGGTTGTGACAGTTTGAGTATTACCCCCCCCCCTTATGAAATCACCCAGACTAGAGTCAGCTGAGCTGAAAATTAGAAATGAAGCTATATTTACAGCTTAGCCCAATATACAAGCATATATACACAAATATATAGAGCTATATACAAATTAAAAGTAACATAGAAACACAATACCCCTCCAAAACCAATCAAAGTTCCCAGTAGGGCTCCTGACCCAAATTCCCTTCCCCCTCCCTCTTTCACTCCCTTCAGAAATAACCAGATCAACCCACATATATCTCACATGATAAATCTGGAGATCTGAGGTGAGATGTCAAATAGAAGAAAAAAAAAAAAAAAAAGATGACAAGAAGGATAGAGGAAAATGAGGTTAAGTGGATTAAAGAGTTAAAGGCAGATTAAGGCACAAAGACCAGACCACCAAAAAGAAGGCATAGCTCGAAGTGATAGCTAAGAATTCTGTGAGAAGTGCCCATCTTATCTGTATTTCAACTATTTGCATTTCTCAGCAGAAAACTGAGTGATATAGATTACTGTTTTCTTTTTTCTTTCTTCTCACAGCTAAGGATTTAATTTATCTCTGTAAAAATTAGCCTCAAACCAGCATGATGTTAAGAATCATATATGTGTAGCAGAAATTGATAATTGTTATGAATTAGTTAACTATTAATTTCTGTATGAATATTTTTATTAGTAGTATTCAAAAGTAGGGGAAATTCCTTGAGGTTCTATGGATTTTTGGATGATAGAAAGTAATTGCACAGAATTAAACAGTTTCACAGTATCACAGTATCAACAAGGTTGGAAGAGACCTCATAGATCACCAAGTTCAACCCTTTGTTTAAACAATCAGAACTTGTAAAACAATAATGCAAAACCAGGTAAAAAATCTAACTATGCCTATGGAGTCTCAGAGTTCACTCCAGCATATGTACTCATGACGCTTTGGTCCCTGAGTAAGTCTCCTGTATGAAAGACACTTTTGAACTCCTGATGTGATCCCAGGGTAAAATACACATATTTCAGGCAGAGAGAAGAGATGCTGTTAAGCCACTAGTGTTATCTACAACATGTGGCTGCCTTTAATGACCCACAAATGAGGAGAGCCAAGATGGCTCCGTGCTGACAAAGGAAGGCATGGTGCAGAAAATCTGTTGTAGAAAAGCAAATGTAGAAAGACTAAATGTATAAATTCTCAGTTTCTATATCATTCCTCTTTATATACTTAATTTGAAAATCAAACTGGCCAATAGGCACTATTACCATTGTTCTGGCCAGTGAATTCAAAGCTTCATGCCTCCTTTGACTACTCAGGCATGATGAAGGCAGTACAAGACACCTGACGTGATGCTAAGCCGCCTAGCCCTCAAGGCTTTGTTGAGGCGAAACCCCTTATTGTTTGCTCATCTTACTCCCGTATCCAGCAACAGAAGGAGGAAGGCCAAGGTTAAACCTGCCTGGCAGGATTTATGCCCTGCCAGGACAATGTGTAACATTTTACATGGACAAAGTATTTTCTGCCCTTGAGGGACATAGAGTCATACTGTTGTTATTTGTTCCTTCCTCTACATTGAGTAGCCTACAGGAAATTATTTTGTGTTTCTTCAAGTCCCTATCTGAACAGAAGATGAAAGTGTAAGTGTCCAGTTTATACAGCACTGTAAAAAATTATTGAAGATATTAAAGTTCTCTTGATTGGCAACCTTTCTTCCTTTGAGACGTACCACGTTGCTGCATGTGTTAAATTACTGTATTTTTTTTTCCTGTAAATAAAAAATGCTGAAGCAGGTGGATGGGTTTTGTAAGCTTGTGCCAGGTAGCTCCTTACTCTTGCAATATTTTTTTTTTTTAATTATTATATATGAAGAGTTTAACAGCATAGTTTCAAAAACTTTAACTATGTTCTGAAAACTTCAGTCCACCTGCCTCTAGATACATAATTGTATAAATGCATACAGGCTTTTCATGGGAACCTGACCTGTTACTCTGATATGTTTGACAAACTGAAGAAAATGCATGCCTTTGTTTTGCTTTGTGTTGGTTTTATAACTGAAATCTCCAGAATTTTTCTTGTTGTCACAATATTATTAACTAAGGAAATAACAACTGCTTTTAATTAAGACTACAAATACTGAAAGAGAAACACAGAAAATACCTTCATCAATCCACAAATCCTTATTTATTTGCCTTTTATGTGAACTGGCTCAGGAAGAAAAGTACAAACTGAGATCATTTTGCTCATTCTCAGATGAGCTGTGCCTCCAATTTCTTTTTCTCTCTCCTCTTTTCTTTGTTTAATAGTCTTCAAATAACCTCTGAAGTGTTCCCATTCATCACAATTACAGAAGCACCCAGCCTCACCCTCTTTGCCCTTTTTTTCCCTCAGTTATTTTAGATAAGTGGATTTTTCAAAATAAGATAACAGTTCTAAAAATACACATATCTTTCTTGAGTATTTGTAAAGGCGGGTGTATTTTTCATCTGGAAGTGGATAGGGAGAATTGAAAAAATTACAAATAATAACTTAAAGAAAAATTTTGTTTTCCAGTGCAAATTAAAATATGTACAACTAAATCATCAACTTGCAATAATTTTAAAATTATATACAAAATTAAGAACATTTTGGTAGCAGTCTTGAATCAAAAATTGGTTGAAAACACAAAGACAAGATGAGATTCTAATTCTGTGTCACACTGATTTGAAAGTAAAGCTATACTGCCTGGAAAACATGATATCATCAATACTACAGTTAAACAATCAAACCAAGAGACTACCCGAAAGACTGACGAGAATCTTGTTAATGGACTAATAAGGAGGACATCCACACTTACAGAGAAACTGCTAAGGTTTATACACACCTACATTTTTATGCAATACGTATATGCAGGCTGAAAAACCTGTGTGCATAAGCTGATTACATATTGTTGTAAAAACAGAACTTCGGGTCCATGCTTAGTAAACAGAGAAAAATAGCCAATTAAGACAGGCATGAAAAAAAGATAAAAACAAGTATAAAACTAATAATACATAAAATAGAATTCTATTTTTTAAGCTTAGGCTGGTACACACTGGAATCATACTTTATCACATAGAAACCTCTCTTGTGACACACTGACTGACTAAAGAAATGTGCTGGTTTGAAACTAATTGGAATATTTTAATGAGAGAAATTAGATCATTGGTTGTGAAAAGAATACTGATAAAGTCTGTATCATTCGTTTGCCAAAAGGGGTAAAAATTCAAAGTGTAAAAAATTGGTCCCTCTTTTCTCTCAGAGTCCTTGCTGTCTTCATTTTTCCTTTGCTCTACCCTAGTATGTTCCACTAACATAATAAAAACCTTTGCTTATTATTTGTCTGTCTGGGAGAGATAGAGGATGGCTTTGAGCCCTTTCTGGGCTTCTTTTACTTGTCTAGGAGAGAATTTGGACTTCTGTATTATTACTTATTTGTGTATAATTATAAATACCAATAAAGATATTTCAGTGAAAGTGTGACATATAGATGCACACATTTGAAGAGCACAACTACTGAGGAACACAGATGCAATCATTGGGCAGATCTGGCTGCTAGGATTTCTCAAGTCAATATAAACTATGATCTTGACCTTCAATGGAAACACCAAGGTAAATTGTTCTTAGCTTGGTGGGCTTGACACATCAGGACATTAAGGTAAAGATGCAATCTACTGATGAGCACCTGACAGATCAATTGATATATGCATGGATGCTATCACACAAGTCATACATGTCTCTGATATCTGTGCTGCTTTTGAGCAGGCTAAGGAAATCGAGCCCTTTTGGTATGGTGAGTGATAGTCAAGGCAAAAATATGGGGAAGTGTGGCAGATTGACTATGTCACTCTACTTTGTTCTCATTCTAGCAATCAATATGTGCTAACTATGGTAGAGGCAAGCACCAGATAGTTGGAGACCTATCCAGTTCCGCATGCTACTGCACATAACACCATTCTCGATCTGGAAAGGCAAATCACATGGAAACACGGATCACCAGAGAGAAATGAATTAGAGAGTAGAACTAATTTAAAAAATAATCTTGTGAAAAACTGGACCAAAAAGCATGGTACTGAGT